>NW_026294584.1:127549575-127954575 GCF_007827085.1 Peromyscus californicus insignis | reverse complement strand
AGGAATCCCGGCAGTCCGGAGGCCTGCGGTCGGGGTGGCAGTGGGGTGTGTGGCTCTGGCTGAGGGACCTCAGGGTCACCGTGCCTGACGTTCCCTCTGACTGCCAGGACCTGGAGCGCCCCTCCCCCTCCCCCGTTCCACTCCGCTCGGTTCTTTATGCCCGCGCGGGAGCGCGCCCCGGCTGCGCCGCGCCAGTGCACGGGAGCGCGCTCCTCGGCGCGGGAGCGCGCCCCGGGGAGAGCCCGAGCAAGATGGAGGCCGCGCAGAGGACGCCGCCTGGGCCGAGGCATCCGCTGCCTAGAGCACCCAGCCCCGGCGCTTGAGCCCTGCCGGTCCCGGATCAGCCGCCCCGACCCGGCCCAGGTTGGTCCTCCCGCATCCCTTCTCCGCAGCCGCAGCCTCCGCGCGCGTCCGGCCTGGGTGCAGGGCAGCCACCCCCCAGCTCCGGCCCTACCGGGGCCCAGCCGCTTCCCCGCGCCCCGGCACGGCCCCTGCCCGCTGCACGCCCCTCCAGGCCCAGACTGCCCCCTAGCCTCGGGCCCTCTGTCTCCTTGGCCTGGAAAGCCACTCTCCCCGGCCCTGGCCCGCCAATCCTAGACTATCCCTCCCCCCGCAGCCGACATTCAACCCCGGCTTCTAAGGAGCACCCCCACTCCCCCGATGAGTGCAGACCCTGCAGTGTCAGCCCCTGATTCCACGCTAGCCTCATCCTGATTCCAACACTTAGCCCTGGTTTACCAGTTCTTGTCCCCTGCCTGGCCCTATCATAACCTTCCTCATGCCCTCAGAACCAGCCCCTGACAACCTCTTCTCCCCTTCCTTATAGAGAAGCGTCTATCAGCTTCCAGATCCCCTTCAGACACCCAGTCCCAGACCCGCTACCCCTAATAACAGCTCCAACATGCCCTCCCAGCTCCCTCTATTAGGTACCTGTTAATGCTCCAGTATTGATCTCCATCTTTCATTACATCTCCCCACTGCCCCCTCTTACCCCAGCACCAGTTCCTAAGCCCCCTCTCTGACTCCCCCACCAGCACTTTCTGGCACCCCTACTTCCAGCTCCCATGTTCTCATCTCAGCCCCCCAACTTTCCCATGGCCCTCTTCCTAGGGCCCCCAGTAGGAAACCTTAGCTAGTCCTTCAAGTCGCCTCCCCAACACTGTCCTGACCCCCTCCTAGCTCCCCAGCCAGCCCCCAGGTCCCCAGCTCCGCCCCAGGCCCCGCCCTTGCGAGTTCCTTGACTCAGGGCTGCTTCTCGCGTGCATCCCCAGCTCCCGCCCCGCAGCAGCCCGGTGGTCAGTCCTGGGCCGGCGGCCCCCCACCAGCAGCCGCCGCCGGCCCCGCCCCCGGGCACCATGCTGCCCTCGCAGGAGGCCTCCAAGCTCTACCATGAGCACTACATGCGGAACTCGCGGGCCATCGGCGTGCTGTGGGCCATCTTCACCATCTGCTTCGCCATCATCAACGTGGTGGTCTTCATCCAGCCCTACTGGGTAGGAGACAGCGTGAGCACTCCCAAGCCTGGCTACTTCGGCCTCTTCCACTACTGCGTGGGCAGCGGGCTAGCGGGCCGCGAGCTCACCTGCCGGGGCTCTTTCACCGACTTCAGCACCATCCCGTCCAGCGCCTTCAAGGCGGCCGCTTTCTTCGTGTTGCTTTCCATGGTGCTGATTCTCGGCTGCATCACCTGCTTCGCTCTTTTCTTCTTCTGCAACACCGCCACTGTCTACAAGATCTGCGCCTGGATGCAGCTCTTGGCAGGTAGGGGAGGAGTGGGCGCGGGACCCTCGGCAAAGATGCTGGAGACCGGAGCTCTTTCTTGGAAGAGTCAGAGCTAGATTCTTCTTCTCTGTGTTGAGACACTTAGTGACCAACCCTCAGCGGCTATTGGGGAGAACATTCAACATCAGAGAGCCACCTTAGGGCAGGGGGCAAATCTTTAGAAATGATGTTTGGGTCTGTCTGCTTGGAAGCGCAGAGGCTGGCTCAACTGATGAGTTAGCGTTATGTTCGTGTTTCCAAGGGTCTCTGTTGGCTGTCTTTGAGGAAAAAGTGTTTTTTTCCCCCCTGAATGAGGGCTTACTGTAAGTGTTGTCAATTTCTGTTATGCTGGGGGCGGGGAGCATGAATTGGGGACTCGGGATACTTGGCTTGAACCTTGAACTTGCTGGCATTAACTTCTTTGAGGTTTGGTTTCCTCATCTGTGAAACGGTACAGTGGAGAAATAAAAGGGTCTTTGGTAAACTTTAAAGTCCTGTCCTGAGAGTGGGGGGCGATCTGTGGTGTTGGTACTGGGGAGCTGTTCTGTGGAAAGCTTGCAACATGAGCCTCTGGAGAGAGGGTCTCCTTCACCCTGACCCTTATTCAGGAAGGGTTCTGTGTCACATTCAATGGTGACGAGTTCCTTGAAGTCTCTGAACTGATTGACTGGGACAGTCATCTTTCCCTAAGGAAAGGCCTTTTGGGAACAAGATCTGCTGAGACAGTTTCCCCTGATCCATTAGAGTCCTGTGTCCCCGCCCACTCTTCGATCGCAGTCACATTTTGAAAGCTCAGCAACCTGGGCATTTGCCTAATTGCAGGAAAGGAGAAGAGAGTTGGGCAGAACAAAGAGGAGCCTAGGGATGGCAGGGTGGGGAAAGAAGATGGGTAAAGGCCAGGAAAATGTTTGGAGCCTTCCAGGGATGAAAAAGAGAGAGAGAGAGAGAGAGAGAGAGAGAGAGAGAGAGAGAGAGAGAGAGAGAGAGAAGATTTGGTAATGGTGCATTAGAGACAGTTCATCCCAGTAAGCACTTCAGAATGTTCAACAAGTGTTCAGCTTCTCAAAAGAGGCCCCCAAAGGAAAGGTGATAGCAACTTGCTGGCAATACCACTGCAGGAAACATCACAGGGACTTGGCTCTGCAGTATAGTGTGTGTTCACTTGAGCCTTTCCATTGGGAAGAAATCTCCATCTTTTCAGGGAGGAGTGTGAGTTTTCAAAACGGCTTGAAGTCACTCAAGGTCAAGTGCCAAGAATACAATAGTGATCAAATTAAGACTTGTCACTTGGGCTGAAGGCCAGGGGTGAGGTCAAGGTCATGAGGCTAGTTTGCTTCTCTAGAAGGACTTTTATAAATGTAGGTAGGAATTCTTGCCCCTACTGGGGGATGTCTAAGGTCTGAAAAGGGCTGGTTGGAGAAAGGTACTATATACTCAGATATGGACATTCTCTCTCTTTTTTAAAGATGTATTTGGGGGGAGGGACAAAAAGATGTATTTTTGTTTTTAATTATGTGTATGTATGTGTGTGTATGTGGTGGTGGTGGTGGTGGTGGTGGTGGTGGTGGTGGTGGTGGTGGTGGTAGTGGTGGTCATTTTCATTCAAAGGCAGCTGAGTGTGGAGGCCAGAAGAGGTTATGGGATCCTTTGGAGTTGGAGTTACAGGTAGCTGTGAACTGTGAGGACTGGGAACCAAACTCTAGCTCTCTGTGAAAGTGGCTAGCATCCATAACCACCCAGTGTTCTTTCCAGCCCTCAGATGTAATCCATCTTTAAGAACTTTTGAAAAGAACAAAGAAAGAGAAATGAGGGAATGGAGATGTTGTTCCACGTTTTCCAGTGGGACCCAGAGGTGACGGTGTGCATTCTCATTGTATTTTCCCTTGAAGTCAAGCTGGAAAGAATATATGCTCAGCTTAAACCCCAATTCATCAACTTTAATTTGGAGTCTGCAGATGGGTTGCTGACTTCTTGGCCCTCCAATTCTCTGTAATTCATGTGAGATTTCATCTTGGGATTTGATGGACAGCCCAACAGTGTAATCATTGAAACTTGACAGTCTTAGAGATCACCACCTTCAAATTTCACCTTTATTTCCCCCTGTTTCAGAGAGGCAATTGATCACCTATATGTGAGAGACTTACTCAAAGTCATACCACTAACAATGGGAGGAAATTCAGTCTAGGGTCACTTTTTTTTTTTTTTAATGACTCCTGGTTCAGGGCATTTTCCTTTCCCAGAGGGCTGAGGGGGCAGTTGGCAGAGTTGAGAACTTGATTGCATTTTGCTCAGAGATCTCTAGATAAGTGACTGATTCTTACTGTTTAACAAAGTGGCACTAGAAAACAGGCCAGCTCTGGACGTGGGTTAAAAGTGAAGTGTCTCAACTTAGTCTTTTTACTTTTTAATGACATTTATTTGTTTGTTCATCTCTCTCTCTCTCTCTCTCTCTCTCTCTCTCTCTCTCTGTGTGTGTGTGTGTGTGTGTGTGTGTGTGTGTGTGTGTGTGTGTGTGTGAGCGCGTGTGCTCGCGCTCCACCATTATGTGACCATCCTGTGCTCAATGCTGCAAAGCTGGGTGTCTCAGTCACTGTCCTATTGCTGAGAAGAGCCACCGTGACCACAGCAACTCTTAAAAAAGAAAACATTTAACTGAGGGCTTGCTCACAGTTTCAGAGGTTAGTTCATTATCATCATGGTGGCAGGCATGGTGCTGGAGAAGGAGCTGAGAGCTACATCCTGATCTGTAGGTGGAATGAGAGATGCTGCGCCTGGCATGGGCTTTTGAAACTTCAAAGCCCACCCCCAATGACACACTTCCCCCAACAAGGCCACACCTCCTAATTCTTCTAATTCTTTGAAATAGTGTCACTCCCTGGACTAAACATTCAAATACATGAGCCTGTGGGGACCGTTCTTAATCGAACCACCACAATGGTGTACACAGGCCATCCTTGACTGTGTTAGTGTTGTGTTAACAATTAAAACTCAGACTTCCTCTTGGATTAGCTTGACTAAGATTAAGCCGAAGTTAGACTTCTCCGTGTCTCTCCCTGTGTCTTGTTTGTGGTTACTGACCAGTCTATTGTCAGTTGTGTGTGTCTGATCTTTCTGGCCTGTTGCTGTTGCTGGTGTCTGTCCTGTGTCTCTCTGTGTGCCCGAATCTGTGTGTGTCCCTCCTAAAGGACTTTGCTCTGTATTTATTGAATAGCACAGAAAACATGGAATGGGAAAGAAATGAGAAATTCTTTACAGAAATCTTAACAGAATTTTAGAAGGGACGAAGTTACTTTACTGAACCCAGTTGCTTAAGAATAGCACTAAACAGTATGAGCAGTTGTAATCAACCTGCATCCATCCACATGTGACTTCTAACAGTTATGAGATATTTATCGTATAAGGTTGCCTTCAACCTGTTGGCTGCTATCAGCAAATGATACATACATACATACATACATACATACATACATACATACTTACATACATTATTCTGGGTCAGGATCGTATAAGAGTACACAATTTAAGATTAAAGTTATGTATTAGCTTAGATTATAAAAGCTGATTGCATGGGAAATCCAAGACATAGTAAGGTTGGTTACATTGTTCTCTTAAAAGCAGTTTAACCATAAACCTAAGCACACAGTAGACTAGCATAGCAGGTTAAGTATATAGTCTTAAATAATCTCAAGGCATATTATTAACTCAGCTGCAAGGTCTACAAAAAATTCAGTCCCTTTGGAGTCCAGAGGTATTTTCAGAAAAATGCGTCACCACATCTGACCCCAAGGATCTTAAGCCCATGGAGTCAATCCCTGCTCTCATCAAGCTTGCTGTCTTCTTGGATCACGATATTGGTCAGCAGCCTTGGAGCAGTGGGCAACAGAAACTCAGCTCACTCACACTGTCATAAATAAAGTGAAATAAAGAGCATTGGGTTTATTGTCTCATAATAACCCGATGACTTGAACATCGAGAATTTCTGGCTTCAGGGTGGATCTGGATGCTCAGGTGACGTCTGAGGCACCCACCTCTATTTCTTGATTCCTCTGTGCTGGTTCATTTTAAGCCCACTCCCTCTTAAAGGTAAGAAATAAAGCGACCAGCAGCTCTGACGCTCCATAGCTCAAGCTTACCCATGACTGGAAAATGAATGCCAGCCGCCAGGCCTAGTGGCACACATCTTCAATCCCAGAACTTAGGAGGAGGCGGAGGCAGAAACAAAGGCCGTAGGAGCTCTGTGAGTTCAAGGCCAGCTTGGCCTACACAATGAGTTCCAGGACAGCCAGGGCTGTCCCCGAAAGCAAAAACTAAACAAAAACAAAGAGAACGATGGCAGCAAAAGTTCCAGGGCTGAATCCTCCCAGCCCAACTGCTAGAAGCCAGGTAGATGCTTCCTAATGAATCATGGTGACTTTGTCTAAGACTCAAATGTGCTCATCCCTGCAACAAACACCACATGGACCAATGGTGAGAAAGAGGAGACCCCGCAGAGACTGTAAAAGAGGGACCATGAGTGAGATGACCAAAGACAGGCATCCCCAACCCCTGGGGACTCTGATGTATGCTGAGCTGCAAGCGTAGATACCAGGGCTGGCTGCAGTCAAGGCTGGCTGTGGCTTAGCTGGGAATCGAGGCTGGAGATGGGTAGTGTTGGCAGGTGTGGGGTGTGGGCGAGTGCAATCTGAACAGAGAAGAAGGCCGTGGATGGAGGAGAGACACATCTGACTGGAATGTGGTATCTTTATAGGGGACCAATAGGAGATTCAGGATGGACTGACGGAGACCTAGAGGGCTGGACCAGGGACCTGGGACTTTAATCAGTGGGCAGTTAGAAGTTACCGTGACTGTTACAACTACTCGGGGGGGAAAAAATGTTAGCTTTGAGTGGTCACCCCAGACTGGAATCCCTGAACAAGATCAGCTTCATCTGCATTGTGAGTGAGAAGCCAATGTGGGATACATGAGATCTTGTTAGAACGAAAGCATATCCTGCCTGAGACATTACCCTACACTAGAGCAGGTGCTAACAAGTCGTTTGTCCCAGGTCATAGATGTGCTGGGTCACGAGGCATTGTTGTGACTCAGGCGTCTTACCTGAAGTCAGAGGACAACTTTGTGGAGTTGATTCTCTTTCTATCCTTACATGGCTTCTGGAGACTGAATCCTTCTCGTCAGGCTTTGGGGCAAGTGCTTTGACCTACAGGGCCGTCTCTCTGGCCAGGGTCTGTGCTAGATGTTTTCACACTGTCTGTGTTGTCCCATCCATTTTCTGTCACAATGACTTGTCCAGTTTCACACTTCTAGTACAAAGGGGGAGCTGAGTCTCTCGGTGTGGGTCCTAATGAATCCAGAACCTTCTGTGGCTGAACTGGAGCAAGGAAAACGAATCCACAGGTGATGAGCTAAAGTTGTAAGCTCCATGTTCTACAGGGTCAGAAGTGGGGCCGAGGATAGCCACAGGAAACAGGAGACACAGGCCGAAGCCTGACTGAGCTGGGAAGGAGCTAGTGTGAGGACTTAGCCCAGCATGGTGGCATATCCTGGGACCTGAAAGGCTGAGGCAAGAGGACAATTTGGAATACGTAGTGAGACCCTAGCGAAACAAAACCAGAAGAGCTGGGGCTCTGTCTTGGTGGCTGCCTGTCTGTCATGCACAAGGCCGTGGGTTCAAACCCCAGTGCCTCAGATTTCACAAAATAAAGGACTTGGCTGATACTCCCCAGCTGTGTGGTCTTGGACAAGTGGATTTGTGTCTGCAAATCTGTTTCCTCATCTTCAAAATAGTTACTATTGTACCTACTTCCAAGGATGATAGAAATGTGTGGAAGATGGTTCTTTCTCTCTTTCCCTCCTTTTCTTCTTCTTTTTCTTTTTTCAAGACTGGGTTTCTCTGTGTAGCCCTGGCTGTCTTGGAACTCACTTTGTAGACCAGTTTGAGACCAGGCTGGCCTCAGACTCACAGAGACCCACCTGCCTTTGCCTCCCAAGTGCTGAGATTAAAGGTGTGCACCACCACCTGGCTTTCTACAATTTTTTTTCATTATTTTTTTTGGAGGAGGTGGTGGGAAACGATGGTTTTTTTTAACGTGGCTCCCAGTGTGTAGCAGGCACTTCTGACAGACTGAGGGAAGCCATTTGTGAAGACTCTGATGCTGAGTTTGAACTTGCTGCAATGACCATGTGTAGACAAATTTCTTTCTTTCTTTTTTTTTTTGTTTTTCGAGACAGGGTTTCTCTGTGTAGCTTTGCGCCTTTCCTGGATCTCGTTCTGCAGGCCAGGCTGGCCTGGAACTCACAGAGATCCGCCTGCCTCTACCTTCCGAGTGCTGGGATTAAAGGCGTGCGCCACCACCTCCCGGCAGTGTAGACGAATTTCTAAACAGTCTTATTAAATAAGAAACACAGAGCCAAATACAGAGGAAACAGCCAAAGAGGTCAGAGCAATAGCCGTGACTAACTTTAGCTTACCACCAGCAGTAGTTTCCTCAGAGAGAGTTTCTTCCTGTCTGACTTGTGTTTTTATTGCTTTCCTGTTCTGCCTTCTCATTGGCTGTAAGCCAAGCCACATGACTTCCTCATCACTGCCTGTCTGTACAGACCTCCAGGTCTCTATAGTTGGTACTGGGATTAAAGGCTCGAGACTCTGCCTGTCATGTGATCGGATTAAGGGCGTGTGCTACCACTGCCTGACTTCTGTTTATGGCTGACTATGACCTCTGATCTCCAGGCAACTTAATTTATTAACATACAAATAAAATCACATTTCCGCACAATTAAAATATCACCACAATCGTGAGACTTGAAAAGTCACCAGTTGTCAGTAGCAGGGAGAAGCGATAGGCTTGCCTGACTCCCTCGTTTTATGAATGAAGGAAAAGGCCCCGAGAACGAACAGCTGAATGGTCGCAGAGGTGGGAACCTAGACCTCTCCTCTGTCCCCAGAAAGAAGATGAGCCTGGTCCTGGTTCACCCAGTCAGAGTGTGTGCGCATGCCAGGCTCCACCTGGTGTGCAGAGACTGGCGGGGAGCTGGAAGCAGAGTGCCAGCTAGTGCCACGCAGAGGTCAGCAGCTTCTAGCTGTGTCTGTCACCAGGGTCTCAGGCTCTGTGATCAGAGGTCCCAGGAGTTGCCATAACAGAAACTCCGGACATGCACTCATGTCCCTTACCATGTGCTTGGACTTTGGTTCAGGTTGCCTTTGGGAATGAATGATTTAATTATTTAGGTAGGATCTTGCTATGTATCCCAGTTGTATTTTGGCTTGCAGTGATCCTCCTGTCTCTGGCTCTCTAGTGGTGGGAATACAGGCCCACTGTGACCACATCTGAATAGGTTTTAGATTCTATTCATACAGTAAAATTTAGTTGTTTAGTTACATTGACTATATATTGGTACGTTAAAATTTAGCAATGTTTAATTAAATTGCTAGAACATCTAGTACATGGAAGGGATCCTCTCCTCTCTCCCTTCCTCCTTCTCTCTCTTTCTCTCTTCCTTCGTTTTTCTTCCCTGGCTTCCTTCATGTTTGTCTCCCTCCTCTTCTCCCCGCTCTCTCCCTCTCTCACACTGACCCTTTACCGAAGACCTCCGTGTGCATCACTGTGCTGGGCTCCGGGAATGCTGGGTAACAGACCTTGCTCAGTGGCTAAGAGCACCAAACAGGAAGGGGTCTTCGAGCCTTTGGCACACACACAAAGTGCTGCGTCACAGAGGTACTCTAGGGTGTCTGAAGAGGGCGTCCCACAGCTAAGGACAGACTGGCAGGCAGGCAGGCAGGCAGGCAGAATACTCATACACATAACATACTAAAACAAAGAGATAAAACAATAAATTCTTGCTGGGCAGTGGTGGCGCATGCCTTTGATTCCAGCACTCGGGAGGCAGAGCCAGGTGGATCTCTGTGAGATGGATCTCTGTGAGTTCAAGGCCAGCCTGGGCTACAGAGCGAGATCCAGGAAAGGCGCAAAGCTACACAGAGAAACCCTGTCTTGAAAAACAAAAAAACAATAAATAAATAAATTCTTTCATTTTAGAAAAGTTGGGTGTTCATCACCCAATATTTAACACCATGTGACCAGTGCCTTAGGCACCTGCAGCCAGAGCTTGAGCTGTTGTTGTTGCTATGCCCCCTCAACATGGGGCGCTATACCCTCAGTCTGTAAACCAAAATAAAATCTCCCCCTGCAAATGATTTCCACCCCCGCCCCCAAGACTGTTTGTTAAACTTAACACACTTACTAGCGGAGAATCTGAAAGGTAAGGAGGCCATGCGGTCACATGCGCCTCCTTCCCACAATCCTTTTTTTCTGCCAGAAGCGACCATTGTTGAATGTCTTTCCTGGAGCATTCCGTAAATGTACAAGCAAAGGCAAACTTTAAAACAAAACAAAACATGAATGTCTAGCAGGTATCGTTTGCTGCTTAACCAAGCCTCTCACACACCGGCAACATAACAGGGGGCAGGCGAATGACTCAGAGGGTAAGGGCCTGGCTGCCACCCATCCTGGGGACCTGAGTTCAATCCCAGGAGCCCACAGAGAGGAAGGAGAGAACTGATTCCCTCAAACTGCCCTCTGTTCCTCTAACCTCCACATGTGCATGGTGACATGCACATCCCCCACACCCCACCCCAATTAAATAAACAGGTCTGGGACTCTGGGTCCCAGAATCAGAGCGGAGTAGCTGAGGACAGGGTAGTTCTGCCTCAGCATCCTTTGAGCGGTTACCTCCACATGGAGGAAGGAGAGAACCAACCTCCTCAAGTTGTCCTCTGACTGCCACACATGGACCGTGATGCAGGCACTCGACACACACACACACACACACACACACACACACACGCTGTTTTTAAAAAAAAAACAAACAGACCCAAAGCTAACATATACTCAACCCCTCTATAGGCAGGAATAGTGGAGCACAACCCTACTTAACAACACTCAAGAGGAAAAGGCAAGTGGATCTCTGTAAGTCAGGGGCCAGGCTGGACTATGTAGTAAGACTCTGTCTCAAAAATAAGTAAGTCAATAAAAATTAGCTCTTTGTGACCAGAGTTACAGATTTTGTTCTGTCTTTGTCTTTTGACTTTGTCTGTAGCTTTCCTTCCCCATGATGAGATTTTTGTTGTTGTTATTAACATAAGCAAAATATTGATGCTCCCTTTCATCTTCTGGTTTTAGTGTTCTTAGAGAGGCCCTAAATATTTAAACTGCTCTGGGATTGAAGTAGTCGATAATGATGAATACATGAAATGGGAAGTAAGGGGAAAAGATGAAAGCAAGAAGCTTTCAGAAAAATACTAACCCAGCCAGGTAGTGGTGGTGCATACCTTTAACCTCAGCACTTGGGAGGCAGAGGCAGGAGGATCTCTGAATTTGAGGCCAGCTTGGTCTACAGAATGAGTTTCAGGACAGCCAGGATTACACAGAGAAACCCTGTCTCAAAAAAGTAAAGAAGAAAGAGAGAGAGAGAGAGAGAGAGAGAGAGAGAGAGAGAGAGAGAGAGAGAAGAAGAAGAAGAAGAAGAAGAAGGAGGAGGAGGAGGAGGAGGAGGAGGAGGAGGAGGAGGAGGAGGAGGAGGAGGAGGAGGGGGAGGAGAAGGAGGAGGGAGGAAGGGAGGGAGGGAAGGAGGGAAGAAGGAAGGAAGGAAGGAAGGAAGGAAACCCAGCCTGCGTCCACTGCCACCTGCACCCCAGTCCAGCCCACATCTGACTGCTTCTTCCCTGCTTCAGTGGTACAGTGACAATCCTGGGCCAGAAGGCTGTGCTCAGCATATGGTAGGTGCCTAATAAGTGCCTATTGCTTTGTTGTTTTGTTTTTAGTACTTTTCATTTTTGAGACAGCATCTTGCTATGTAGCCCAGCTGGACTGAAACTTGTGGCAATCCTCCTGTCTCATTCAAGTGCTGGAAGTACAGGCCTGAGCCACCATGCACCCACAAGTGTCCTGCTGAATGGATGAGTGAAGGATGACATCTAAGCCCTCGCTCTACCACACACTCCCTTAGAGGGAGCAGATCCCTGGTGCTGAATCCCAATTGTATTACCAATTACAAGTCCTTAGGGATTTTACATCATTTCTGAGTTTCCTTACATATAAAATGAGCCGGCTCATAGTATCTTAGTTGGCTTAGTACTGCAGAAACAGGATGTTACATAAGTAAATTTGTAATGAACAGAAGTTTATTTACTTATTTTGGCTTGTTAAGATGGACTTTTCCTATGTAGCCCAGGCTGGCGACAAACTCATGGGCATCCTCCTGTTTCTGCCTCCTGAATTCTGGGATCATGAGGCATGAACTAACATGGCCAGTTATGTTTGTATATCTTTATTTGTTTGTTTATTTATTTATAGACAATCTCATGTAGCTCAGGCTGGCCTCAAACTCAGTGTATACCTGAGGGTAGTTGAACACTTGCTTTTCCTGCTAGTGAAATTCTCTTCAAGTGCCAGGATTACAGGTGTGTGCTACCATGCCTATAGAACAAGAATTTCCCTCCTTTTGTTTTCCTGGAGATCATGGCTGCATCTCATGAGAAACCATTTTTAAAAGTGTGTATGTGCAGAGTGCTAGGGATTGATTCCAGGGCTTACACATGCTAGGCAAGCATGCTCTACCACTGAGCTGAGTGCCCATTGAGGCTGGGATGTACAAGACTGAGGGGCTGGCATCGGGTAAGGATTTGCTTGCTGCTCCATTAAATGCAGAAGGTATTACAGGGCTGGAAGCAGAAGACCTGGAATTCTTCTATGGGGATCAACTTCTGTGGTAAAGGTTTGGACATCTGAAAGGTTCCCCCTGTCAACACTGTAGATTAATTTTGTAATCCATGGACCCTGGGAGACATGTGTTTTGTTTTGTTTTGTTTTGTTTTTCGAGATAGGGTTTCTCTGTGTAGTTTTGGAGTCTGTCCTGGAACTTGATTTGTAGACCAGGCTGGCCTGGAACTCACAGAGATCTGCCTGCGTCTGCCTCCTGAGCGCTGGGATTAAAGGCGTGTACCACCACCACCCGGTTCTGGGGGACATGTTTAAACTGTAACAAGTAGGTAACCACTCTGTGGAGCCATTGGAAGGTTATTGTAGGCACAATGTGTGCACTGGCTTAGTGAATGCTCGTGATTGTTAATGATTGTTGTGTGACCCACGTCAAATCATTTTGCCACCAAAGCTCTGTCTGTGCTAAAAGAGGAAAGGGGAAGTGAAAGGTAGAGGGGGTTGGATGAGGAGGAATCCAGTCTTGGAGGTTGGGTTTTCTTTACAGGCCATGGCAATCATTTTTGGGAGTAGGAGTGAGCAGGGCCAGGCATGAGCTGGGAAGGTGCAGTGTGCAGAGGCTTCCTGGGAGGCAGGGAGCTGAGAAGTGAAATCACGTGAAAGTGATTGCCCTGGCGGAAGGGGGAGGAGCCCATTTGGGAGACGCCTGGGTTTGTTTGTGGCCTGAGAGTAAGGCAGGTGCCTCTTTGTGGGTGGCTGAGTCTCTGCTGCAGCATTCACAGAGGATACAGGAGGAGGACTTTGTTTGTGGTGGAGGAAGATGAGCTCCTCTGGGGGAAGTGTTGAATTTGGGGGCCCTGGGGGATGTGTGAGGGGAAGAGTCCAATGATGGCCGCATGTTTAGATCTGGGAGTCAAAGAGAAAGATCCACTGGGGAGCTGAAGGTCTGAGGTATTATCCCAGGAATCTGAGTGTGAACAAAATTGCCCTGGGACAAGGTGAGGAAGGAGAAGAGGGACCATCTCAGGACACCGCCCATCACTGGACAGCAGCAGAGAAGCTGGAAGAGAAGGCTGGAGGGATTTGAACAACAGAGGGCAAGTAGCAAGTGAGGAAGGAGACTGCATCTGAAGGGAGGCGCTGGCACCACCTGGGATGCGGTGTGAACAGCTGAGGCTTTTCACTGTTAGTGCTGGTGACTGAACCCCGGGCCTGTGGATGCCTGGCAGGTCCTCTGCCAGTATGTCTTCCATCCTGGAAGCTTGTACTCCATGAAATTATCCTTCAAAACAAAGAAGAAAGCCGGGCACAGTGGCATTCACCTGTCCTCCCTGCTACTCTGAGGGCCGAAACAGGATGACTTCAAAACAAGGAAAAACTGAGGAACTTTCTTTGTAGTAGACCTGTCTTACAAAGAGTTATGTGCGTGCATACGAGTGTGTGTGTGTGTGTGTGTGTGTGTGTGTGTGTGTGTGTGTGTACGAGTGTGAAGACTAAAGATAACTTTAAGTGTTATTCCTCAGGAGCTATCCACCTATTTTTTTTTTTTTTGAGACCAGTTATCTCATTGGAACCTGAGGCTCTCCAATTAGCCTAGGCTAGCTCACCAGAGAGCCCCAGGAATCTGCCTAGCTCCACTTCCCTGGAGCTTGGATTACAAATACAACATCACCAGGCCTTGTTTGTTTGTCTGTTTTTTGAGACAAGGTTTCTCTGTGTAGCCCTGGCTGTCCTGGAACTCTCTTTGTAGACCAGGCTGGTCTCGAACTCAGGTCCACCTGCCTCTGCCTCTTGAGTGTTGGGATTAAAGGCAAGTGCCATCACTGCCTGTCTTAGACTTTTTAAAAGATTCGTCTTTATTATTTTATTTATAAAATAAAAAGAAGTAAGTCTTTAAAAAAAAAGAATAAATAACAAGGGCAACATATAGGAAAGAATGATAAACATAGTAGGTATTGTTAGCATTCAGACCTGCCCCTTGGAGACCTGGCCAAAATGCAGGCAGTGCCTTGGCCAGCTCAGGGTCCTGACAACATCATGCGCTCATTGCTACGTGGTCTCTCTGCACGTGCGAAGTCCCCCTCATAAAAGGTGGGGCCCCACCCACCTTCTCTCTCTTCTATCTTTTCTGCTCAGCACCCCCAGCCGCTCTTGCTCTCTTTTTCCCTCTGTCCCTCCGTCCCTCCGTCCCTCCCTCCGTCTCTCTCTGCGCCTTCCCCCCTCTCTCCCCAGGAGGCAGCCCTGCGCCCCTTTTCCCTCTCCCCTCTCCCTTCTCTCTTCTACACATGAGCGCTGTCTGCATGGCCTGTCTATGTCTCTTACCCGTGGTGGGGCACCTTGGCTCCAACCCACTAAGGTCTCTTGCCCTCCGTTTTTAAAATACAGCAGATATGAGTCTAGCAACATCAGCAATCATGCTGGATGCCAGTGGCCTAAGTGCATCAATTAAAAACATCATCAGAATGGGAGGAAAAACATGACTCACCTGTGCATGTTGTCAAGAAACCCACTTCAACTATAAAGAAACACGAATTAACAGTAAATAGATGAAACGGGCTTGATGTTGCATGTCTGTAGAAACAGCAGTGGGAAGTAGAAGCCGTGGGGTTAGGAGTTCGGGGCCTTCCTGCGGGTTTGAGGCCAGCCTGGGCTACATGAGACCTTGTTTTAAAACACAACAATGATGGAAAGAGAAGAAATCCAACGGCCAGAAAATCACTCAGAACATGACCGACTCAGCAATATCATCCGTCACTTGATCCAGTAGCTGGCTGGAGGCTAGTGCAGTGAACTGCCACGGGGAACACAGTTTTTCTCAAGCTCACGTGGAACGTTAGCCAAGACGGACCACATTCTGGACCCCAAATCACACCTTTACAATTATAAAACTAGGAGCCACTGGATGTCTGCTCTCAAAACTAAGTTAACTTAAGCCAGAAATAACAGAAAGATAGCTGGAAGATTTGACATCTAGATACCAGAGAACGTTTTTCATTTTTTTTAAAGACCAGATCTTACTCTATAGTACAGGCTGGCCTCCTGGAACTTGCTAAGTAGACCAGGCTGACCTTGAGAGGGAGAAATTAGTAGCCATCCTAAAAGATGTTCCTTCCCCTTCCCTCTTCTTCCTCCAAAGGTTTGCTGACCAGTGTTTTTTTTTTAATTGACCTAAAGTTGAACCTGTGGGAAACGTAAGGCTGGGACAATAAATCCGTGTATCCTAGACTTGACAAAACAAGGTGTAAAAAAAAAGAGTAATGGGCTCAATTGACCAGAAGTTGAACTCGAAAGGAATGCAACAGTAAATCTGAATGGGTCGGGGTTGGGGATTTAGCTCAGTGGTAGAGCGCTTGCAAGCGCAAGGCCCTGGGTTTGGTCCTCAGCTCCGGGAAAAAGAAAAAGAAAAAAGAAAAAAGGAAAAAAGAAAAAAAAATCTTCAATTAAAAAAAAAAAAAAAATCTGAGCCGGGCAGTGGTGGCGCATGCCTTTAATCCCAGCACTCGGGAGGCAGAGCCAGGTGGATCTCTGTGAGTTCGAGGCCAGCCTGGGCTACCAAGTGAGTTTCAGGAAAAGGCGCAAAGCTACACAGAGAAACCCTGTCTCAAAAAAACAAAAAAACAAAAACAAAAAAAAAAATCTGAATGGGTCAACAAAAATAGGACATAGGGAATAAAAATTTATGTCTCGGCCGGGCGGTGGTGGCGCACGCCTTTAATCCCAGCACTCGGGAGGCAGAGCCAGGCGGATCTCTGTGAGTTCGAGGCCAGCCTGGGCTACCAAGTGAGTTCCAGGAAAGGCGCAAAGCTACACAGAGAAACCCTGTCTCGAAAAACCAAAAAAAAAAAAAAAAAAAAAATTTATGTCTCTATAGATACCCTGAACCCACTTAGCAATTAGCAACCTTATGCTTACCTCATCCCTAGTCCCTGAGATGTGAAACATTCTGCATGCGAACCTTTCCTATATAAACCCCTTAAAGTGAGTGCTTGGGACCTCCCCTCTTCTCACCTATTGTTAAGTGGTGTTGGGAAGGTCCCTGCCTAGGCTGGAATAAACGAAACCTTTTGTTCTTACATCGGAAATCGGCTCCTTGGCGGTCTTATTGGAGGGGGGGACTCATGCGCATTACAACCTCAAACTCACGAGATACCCACCACTTCGATCAAACAACACGTAGATTAATAAATGGATCCAAGAACAAACCACAGGAATTGTGAATTTTTTTTCATGTATTTTCAATTACATAAAAATACAAGATTTGTGACCAGAAGAGCTAATAGGGAAAGTTGTAGCATCAACTGTATAGACTAGAAAAGAAACAAAGATTTATCCACATTGCAGTGCTAGGAATTGAACCTAGGGACTTGCACTTGCTAAGCAAATCTACCACTCAGCTATATGCTTAGTCTAAAAAAAACTTTTAAGCCAGTCATTTAAGCCTCTATATCAAGAAACTAGAAACAGAATAGTAAATTGAATTAGTAATATTCTATGTCATGGATACACTATATAATTTGTATAACAAATTCCCTTGTAATAGGTGTGTTCACACCTGTGTTGTAAAAATGGCTGTGTAGTTAAACCATTGTATGCATTTTTTTCTGTACATGTATAGGGGAGAGTTATGTACAAAAGTGGGGAGGAAGAGAGAGCATCAAAGAGAAAAAAATTTCTGGGCTCCCTTGCAGCCAAATGAGGCTTCAAGAAAACAACTATATGTAGATTTAGAGGTAAGCCCGTTTGAAAGAGTGAGCACCATATAAGCAACAGGATGTCCCTACATTGATGTTGGTAATCACTCATTCTACGTCGTGGCCTTGAGAAATAGATACCACCATTCCTGGGGTTACAAAACTGAGGTTCAGAGAGGTGAAGGGACTTCCCCAGTGACATATAGTTGAAAGTTTCCCCCTTACTAAATAAAAATGATAGAAAGTTAAAAAGAATATTATTATATATGCAAGAACTAGGTTTTTGTGCGTGATTGGAAAACCCTAAATAATTGTGGTTTAATAATCCAAGTTTCTAGCCGGGCGGTGGTGGTGCATGCCTTTAATCCCAGCACTCAGGAGGCAGAGCCAGAGGATCTCTGTGAGTTCGAGGCCAGTCTGGTCTACAGAGTGAGATCCAGGACAGGCACCAAAACTACACAGAGAAACCCTGTCTCGAAAAAAACAAAAACAAAAACAAAAACAAAAAAATCTAAGCTTCTAGTCTTTATCTTTCAAGAAAGTTTTATTTTTATTGTGTATGCTTGTACACGTGTGTGTGTGTGTGTGTGTGTGTGTGTGTGTGTGTGTGTGTGTGTGTGTGTACGGTGACCACAGAGCTAGAGTTATAGACAGCTAGCTGTAAGCACCCAGTATGGGTGCTGAAAACCAAACTCTGGTCCTCTGAAAAAGCAGCAAGCACTCTTACCCGCAGAACCATCTCTCCAGTCCTGATTCTAGACTCTTATGAAAAGAATTTTAAATGAGTCTGTCCAAAGATAAAGATGAAATACCTACCTGGACTTGAATGTGGGCCTCACCACTTCCCAGCTGTGTGACATTCGAGAAGAGACTGAGTTCCTCCAGGCCTCAATTCCCTCATCTGTAAGTGGGGGTGATGTTTTTGTCGAACTCATAGATTTTAAAAAAGTTATTCTGTGTGTACCCTTGATGTGCACATGTGGACACACATGTCATAGACTGCATGTGCAGGTCAGAGAGCAACTTTGTGAGGCAAAGTTTTTTTTGCCTTTACTCGTTAGTGTTCTGGGGATTGATCTCAGGTCATCAGGCGTGCACAGCAAGTTCCTTTACCTGTGGAACCATCTTGCAGGCCCTTCATTCTCTTTATAGGATTAAATGAGATGATGAAAAACATAGGCATTTAGCATCCTGGCATATAGTTGCATGCTCAGTGTTGTTTACTTCTCTTTGGACACAGGTCTTGCTGTGTAGTCTAGGCTAGCCTCATATTCATAACCCTCTCTCATTGTCCCCAGTGCTGAGATTATAAGTGTGGGCCATCATACCCATCTTCAACTGCTAAGAACAACTTATTATTAATATTTATTATTGTTGCTGTTGTTATTGCAGTGCTGGGCACTGAGCACAGGGCCTTATGTGAGCACTCTACCATGGAGCAACACTCCATGCTGATTTTATCAATCTTAATTTGTCATAATGCCTCCTGGCTGCCTAGGGTAATAGTAGACTGTAGGGTCAATGAATTGGAATACTATATCCCAGTATATATCCCTCCACACCAGTGGTTTTTAGTAAGCCATCATTACTCTCAGGCCAATGTTTGGAGGGATTTTTAAAACAACAGTATGTATTTCCCCCTTAGATCTGGGGGGTGGAGGTCAGGGATGAAGCTAAGCACCCCAGCCCCTGCCATGAAGTTTCTAGGCTGAAGATAGAGAACTCTTGGGGCACACTATGCCCTGCACCTGGGTATCGGCCAAGGCTGAGGACTCTTATGGCATGCTACATCCTGCACCTGAGTATCAGACTCGGGAGCAGCTGGCACTTCGGCCAGCTCCTGACTTCCAAAAGAGACTCAGAGTCCCCAGACCACAGCCTTGGAGTCCCCACCCAGCAGGTGGGAAAGCCTGTCTCGTCTGTGGTGTGCCATCCTGTGAAGGTGGAGACTCTTGGGTGAGGCTAACCTATTCTGGCCACTGCTCTCCCTCCAGATCCAGGAAAACCTATCTCAGCCTGGCTTTTCCCAAGTGGTTTGATTTCTTGTTCTCTCCCATTTCTTGAGAGGCCCCCGAGACCCCAAAGCCACTGTCTGATGCTCTGCCGAGCCAAGGAGGCAGGGAGGTTGTTCCTCCTGCTGCCCCTGATGTTCTGGCCTCTGTTCCCAGTCTGTTTCCTTTGAGACAGTCCTTCACATATACGAAATCAATGGGATATGACTTTATTTTATGCTTTCCCTCATGCTGAAGATAGACATCATGCCTGCCTCTGTATGTCACACACTGCTCAGTGTGTGGTCAAGGATCTCAGAAATCTGCTTGTGAGATGTTCAAGGGGAGAGGTGGGGGGTGGTGAGGGGATAGATACAGAGATGGAAGAAAAAAGAAGGAATAAAGAGGTTAAATGTTAACTAAAAGGAGGAGAGGAGAGTTGAAGCTCAGACTTGAGCACAGTAAGGGAGGAATGGGGGAGCAAGGGAAGGAAAAGATGGAGACAAAGGCAGAGGAAAGAGAGAATGAGAGGGACCAGATGAGAGAAAGGAGAGGGGTGTGTGTGTGTGTGAGAGAGAGAGAGAGAGAGAGAGAGAGAGAGAGAGAGAGAGAGAGAGAGAGAGAGAGAGAGAGAGACTCGAAAGCACAGAGAAGAAAATCTCACTGAGGTCTCAGTGCCTGTGTTGGGAAGGGGGAGGAAGCGGGAGCTCTGGGATACAGGAGCGGTTTCCATGGAGATGAGGATGCACCAGGAGCGAGCAAAAACAGACTACAGTGAGGCCAGCCCCTCTGGCACCTAGGGAGAGGAGGGCTGAAAATCAACTGAAGGGATGGTGTGTATGTTTGTCCCTTGCCAGTTTCTGACCCCACTCCTGCCTTTCGCTGGAGTGTATGAGCCCAGGGATGGAGAGAAAAATCCAGGGCATGCAGGGAGACAGACATCAAAGTCTCCTGCTCTTCCTTCCCCTCTGTTTTCTCCTCTTACTCCTCCTCCCTCCATGCCAAGGATAGAGCACCCAAGGGTTAGTCCCATGCCTACTTTTTGATTTCAACAGTGTCCAATACCAGAATTAAAATGCCCATGGACCCTGAAGCTTCTGTGGTTAACCTCCAGCTCCCGTTGCCCCCCAGGGGCTCTGCACTCGATTCTCTGTCTGTGTGCCAAGGTGTATCTTCAGACTGTTTGATTCTCTAGCTCTCCGGCTTGTTTCTACTGCAGAGCAGGACGTTTCTTTTGTGCCCATCAAAGGTGTGTGTGTGTCGGGGAGGGGGGGTTACTGTCTTAGAGACTAAAGGCAGCTCCAGTAGATGAGAGATGGATGACAGTGTTGTTGAGGACATTACATCAGACATGGAGGATGGGTGTGGGATGGAATCCAAATTGCAGAACTCTGGGGATGGAGGAGCCTGGAGCTTAGGGAGCACTCCCTTGTACTGGAAATGGGAGAAGGAAAGTCAAAGCTCTTGTCCCCCTCCCATTGTGGAGACCGGATGGGCCACATATAGTGACAGGACTGAGAACAACCAAACCTTGTCAATGCTGTCATCTTTGTCCAGGTTAAGCTCTTGGGCCTGGAGGAGTCAAGGGCCACACAGCTCAAACAGCTCTATGTAAGCTGCAGACCTGATACACTGGTGGGACTGAGCAGACCACGTCTTCCCAGTTGCCTACTGAGCCTGAAGCTTCTGATTGGCCTGCTGTGGGGCCTGTGTCACTCTCATAGTCAACCACTGTTACCAAAGGAATGCATTGAGATCATTGGCTCAGACTTGCCCCACCCCTTCCCAGCCTAAGCTGGGGTTGGGAGAGCTTGGTAGATTATCCCAAGTGGGTACATTGGACGAGGGAGCTATTTAACAGGACCCTCTTAACCAACCCTTTCTATTTTTATCTGTCTCAATTCACCTGAAACTTACTGCATTATTTCCTTATTTGTGTAATTATTATTTTTGTTATGACTAGGGTTTTTGTTTCGTTTTGTTTTTGAGATGATGTCATATTGACCAAACTGGCTTTAACTGTGTAACTGCTGATGATCCTGAATTATTTTATTTTATGTGTGTGAGTATTTTGCCTGCATGTATGTATGTTCACCACCACATGTGTGCAGTTTCTACGGAGGCCAGAAGAGGGTGTCAGATTTCCGGGAACTGATGTAATAGACAGTTGTGAACTGCCACGTAGGTGCTGGGAACTGAACCCAGATCCTCTGCAAGAGTAGCCAGTGCTTGTTATGACTAGTTTTGATATCAACAGCTAACATTATATGGGAGTTTCTGTGCAAAAGCACTTTGAAGCTCCCTGCCATCTTTACAATTCTTGGATGATACTCTTAACCACTCCCGTTTTACAGATTTGGAAACTGAAGCAAAGATAAAGGGATTGAGGCTCACAAATCTTACAGAGACCTAGGCCAGCATTTGAGTCCTTAACACTGTACTGCAACCCTCCTCTCTCCCATTCGAGCTCCAAGAGACATAGATCCAAGTGCCTTCCTAAGCTCTGCCCTAGTGCCCAGCACACAGTAGGGCCTCGACAAATGACTGAGTTGGCACCTTGCTAAATGTCTCTAAAGCACTGTGGCCCCATTCTATAGAAGGAACTAGCAGGGTACCTCGCGCCTCCCAGTCACAGCTGGAGGGAGAGAAACCATCTTTTGCTGTCTGCATAAGCATCTCATGATGAATTAAAAGTGATTGTCAGTGAACCGCTGTTGAATGAGTAACAAAAGAAAAACCAAACCAAACTCACAAAAACTGAAGTGGTGAGAATGGGTGAGAATAAGAGGAACCAGAGGATGTCAGGGGGTGTGACCTGGCTTTGGTATTTTTACTCCTTGTAGGCGGGGTGAGGCAGGAGAGGTTGAGAGCTCTGCTTCTTCAGGTTAATCTCTCTCTCTCAATGCCCGAGAAGTAGTTAGCAAGTGTTCAGATTGCTAGACGGGGCTGGGGGAATTCTCAGGACTCAGCCCCTCCCCCACCTCCTTGCTTCTAGGGAGTAATAATGCTTTCTCTTTCTTCCTGACCCGACCTCGGTGTGGGCCCGCTCCCCATGCCCAGCCCTGTGCCTCGTCTTGGGCTGCATGATCTTCCCTGATGGCTGGGACGCCGAGACCATCCGGGACATGTGCGGGACCAAGACAGGGAAGTACTCCCTCGGGGACTGTTCGGTGCGCTGGGCGTACATTCTGGCCATCATTGGCATCCTCAACGCGCTCATCCTGTCCTTCCTCGCCTTCGTGCTGGGCAATCGGCAGACGGACCTGCTGCAGGAGGAGCCCAAACAGGAGAACAAAGGTAAGTGTGTGACCTGAGCACAAGGCCTGCTTGGGGGCGGGGCAGGCCAACAGGAGATAAAATTTTAAAAGTGAAGCAAAAATTAGACCCACGGGGCTGGAGAGGTGGCGTGGCGGTTAAGAGCACTGGCTGCTCTTCCATAAGAGCTGGGCTGATTCCCACCCGCAGGAGGCCACATAACCGTCTTTAACTCCAGTTCCAGGGGATCCAACGCCCTCTTCTGGCCTCCTCTGGCACTGCACACATGGTGCACATACATGCACTCAAGGAAAAACACCCATACGCTAAAAATAAATTTTTTTTTAATGATTAAAAAAAAGTTACACACAGGGGCCATTAAGATGACTCAACAAGTAAAGGCGTTTGCTACCAGGCTTAATGACCTGAGTTTGATCCCCAGGACCCACATGGTGGAAGGAGTCTCTGGAAAATTGTCCTCCGGCTTACACACACACACACACACACACACACACACACACACACACACACACACAGCCACCCTGAAAACAGAGAACAAGGACCTAAGTTGAAAGGCTGTGGGAATCATCCCATGCCCCATGTCAGGGCATAAATGTGACTGAGAAACGCTTACAGGGAGAAAAGTTCTGAGCAGTGTGCTTATTAAGCCCTGAACCAAGCAAAACTAAGGAATGTATGGCTTAAACCAAATTTTAAAAAATGGGGATAGGGTCTTATTCTATACCAGGCTGGCTTGAAACTAACAGCACTCCTCCTGCCTCAACCTCTCAAGTACTTGGATTATAGGTGTGAGCCACCATTGCCAACACATTTTTGTTGTTTAGACAGAGACAGCATCTCACATAGTTCAAGTTGGCTTTCCATGCACTATATAGCCAAAGAGAACCTCGATCTTCCTGTCTGTAGTCCCACCTTCAAGTGTTCAGGTTACAGGACTGCACCAGCACACCAGGTTTAATATGTATTTAAATTATTATTTAGTATTAAAATTTATTATTTAATAATAATGTATTATTAAACAAAATGTTTAATAATATAATACATAATAATCAATTTGTTTAATAATACATTAATAATATTTAATTTTTAATAATATATTTTATATTATACTTATAAAATAATATATTTATGATATGTATTTAATAATATATAAAACTTAATATACTCAAATGTATGATAGATATATTTAATTTATTTATTAAAAACAAACAAATAATGGGGCTGGAGAGCTGGCTCAGTGGTTAAAAGCACCTGCTCTTCCAGAGGTCCTGAGTTTGGTTCTCAGCACCCATGTTGGGCAGCTTACAAATGCTTGTGGCTCCAGCTCCTGGGGAGCCAATGCCCCCCTCTGTCTGCCATAGGCATCTGTCTGAACATATGTGGCTTACACTAACATACACATATACATAAAAAATTAATAATCTTTTAAAAAAGGAAATGATAAATACAGAATATAGGGGGGTGGTTATCAGGTTGGGTCTGATGGGGAAGAATCTGAGGCATGAGATCAGAGCTTGTAGTATGTACAAATTATCCACGGTTACAGCTTTGATATGAAATGGTGCCTATTCACAAATATATTACACCATGCTGTATAACTGGCATGCTACATGTTGTCGACATCAATGACAGTCCGATACAACAAGGAAACAGCTCAGGGCCATTAAGATGGATTGCTATGAGAGCCTGAGAACCCAAGTTTAATGCCCAGAACTGACTCCCACAGGCTGTACTCTGACCTCCACACACTCTCACACTCACACATAAACATCAATTATACATTTCATTTAATTTAAACAAAAGAAAAGAAACAGGGGCTGGAGAGATGGCTTGGTGGTTAAGGTGGCCCAGTGGTTGGCCATTCTTCCAAAGGACCCAGGTTCGATTCCCAGCACTCACATGGCAGTTCACAATTGTCTGTGACTCCAGTTGCAGGGGGTCTGGCATCCTCACACAGACATACATGCAGGCAAAACTCACCGGCATAATCCTGTTCTCTTGAGGCTCGAATAGGAGGATTGTGAGTTCGAGGCCATCCTGAGCTACATACAAGATCCTGTCTCAAAACAACAAGAAACAATTTACACAGAAAGCCAGAATCTGGATGGTAACTGCTTTTGGCAGATTGATACTTACGTGTCCTCACACAAGCTGAATGATGGCTTGTTTACTTCTTCTTCCCCTTAGGGAGGGTCCGAGGTTTCTTGATGGTGCTACTGTGAACACCTTTGTTCTGCCTTCACACACACACACACACACACACACACACACACACACACACACACACACGTACAAGTGTTTTCTTGAGGTCTCCAGAAGTGAAATATAATGACAGTGCCAGATAATTAAAGGGCTGAAGCCAAGCAGGGTCCTGATGTCAGCCGACCCCTGGTGCTGAGAGAGACGTTAAAGTGGATGTGTGTGGGTATGGACACACAGTCCTTAGACTGAGATCCAGAGTAGTGGTTTCCACAGTCCAATCTATGGTTAGCTTTTCCTTTCATTATATTTCTTGGGTTTTGGCTCACTGTACTTACAATGGGATTACATGAGATGATGTATGCTGCTGGGTATCCACTCCTCTGGCAGGGGCCCCATGGTGTGCTTGAAGTCTTGGGTGGTGAGCGCAGGTTAAGCCTAGAAATGACTTCACCTTGAGTTTCAGTTTCCCACACTTCTTAAAAGCAGGTGATAGAACAGATCTGTCTCCAAGGACTGTCACGTGAGGGGCTGGCACTTTGCTGAAAGCCTCAGTCCTCACAGGCAAGCATTACGACTGCTGTTTTGTAGATGAGGACACAAATCCCCCCCCCCCACTCCCCCCCACTCCCCCATGGATGGGTGCAGAGAGCTGGGCACACAGTTCTCTAAGTGCAGTCAGGACCTGAATGCAGGTCCAAGTCCAGAGCCAAAGCTCTTCCCTGCAATCACACTACCTGTCCATTGAGGCTAGGGCTTTCCTGTCCGCTTTTCATTACCTAGGACACCCTCTCTGCTAATCTGACCTTAAAAGCTCCTACAGATCCCTCCCACCGGGTAGTTTCTTTGGTCTTGGTTTGAGGTCAGGACCTGCCCCCTGGTGGCAACTCCCAGAAGTGCAAGACCAAGCCTGTTAGTAGCCTTCCTGAAGCTACCTGGGCGTGGATGGATGTAACCAGCAATGAATGGAGTCCACTGTGTCTCTCTCCTGTTTCCAGATGGCTCTCTCACAAGTTCATTTACTTTTAAGACATGGCCTTACGGTGTAAACTAGAACACCCTAGAACACACTGTGTATCCCAGGCTGTCCCCAACCAG
Source organism: Peromyscus californicus insignis (assembly GCF_007827085.1). NCBI lineage: Eukaryota > Metazoa > Chordata > Mammalia > Rodentia > Cricetidae > Peromyscus > Peromyscus californicus. The sequence goes on along the minus strand of NW_026294584.1, from coordinate 127,928,847 downwards.
TGGCAAGCCACTACAGCTCCCTCTTAAACATGATATGGGAGGCCAATCATGGTGGTGTACACCTGTAATCGTCACACTCTGGAGGCAGAGGCAGGAGAATCAAGAGATCAAGGGTAGCCTCTGCTACCTTGTAAGTTCAAAGCCAGCCTGGGTTATAAGAGACCCTGTCTTTAAAATACCTGCCCCCCAAATCCCTATACAAGTGATATGGGAAGTAATATACTTCCATCAATGCCAAGAAATCTCCATCCTTCACTGGTGGATGAAGGTGGACTCTGTAGTTTGGTTCTGAGCCAAAGTAAAAACTAAACTAAGCCACCACCACTTGCTGTGTGCCAAGCACTTGCATGGCATCTCTTCTGAACCTTCAGAATGACCCTGTGAGGATGAGTGGTGTGCTTGAGGCTTACCTGGCAGCCGACAACTCGGTTGTCATCATTCTTTGCCCACTTCTGTTTTGGAGAGTGGCTGAGAGGGCAGCGGTGACCATCTCTAACATTCTCTCTCTCTCCCTTCCTCCCTCTCTCCCTCAGATTTTGTAGGCACTACAGTAAGTTCTGTGTTGCGGCCAGGAGGTGATGTCTCTGGATGGGGAGTCCTGCCATGCCCTGTTGCTCACACCCAGGGACCCTGAACCCCAGGATTGTAGCCCAGGAGTTGGCCCGACCTCAGCATATTCCGTCTGCTGCCCTCTCATTCCTGTGGTCAAGCTCCAGACCCCAATCTCTGACTGACTGCACACAACTCCAGGCTTTGAAGAGAGGTGGGCGTGGGGCGGCAGCCTGGCAGAAGGCAGAGGCCCTTGAGATCCTGAGAGAGCCTGATTCTGGCCCTGCCTCCATTTGACCTAAGGGAACCTGGGTCTCCCTCTCTGGTCCTTCGGTTTCCTTCTCCTGTGTAGACTAGCTGGAGGTCCCTGAGGATCCCCAGGGGAAGGCAGCCTTGCAGCACGAGCTCCTCAGACCCCTTCAGTCTGGAAGCCTGCCTGTGCGTTCTTGCCTCCCCAGTCCTGGTCTCCTAAGAGACTCATTCAAGACACTGCCCCAGGAGGGCCAGACTTTTTCCTACTTTATTTTTATCTGCTGATGATGGTCCCACCACATCTACCACAAAGCTCCAGGTGCCACCAGCCCCACCCACGGGGCCTCTTCTGACTCCCTCATTCAAGCCTGCTCCCAGCTCTCAGAGGAACCTGAGCCGTGCTGAGGGAGAAAAGATAGGGTCTTCCTTCCCATCCCACTGCTGGTAGTCCCTCCTCCCCTCAGAGTCTGAGGGGAGACACAGGCTCTGGAGGCTGTGGGAGGAGACGGCTGATCACAGCAGCTGGCGTTGGCCAGCTTCCCAGCCTGGGGCTGGCCTGGCCTCTTCTCTACTGGGATATCTCACCAGTGACTGGACCCTTGACTCTGGCCTGTTTTGTACAGCATAGACTTCCCGGGCCCATTGTCAGGGTTCGTGGCTGTGGAGAGGAGGCTCAGAGGTGGAGTTAAGGGATACCTCTCTTCTCACGCTTCCTACACCTCGGACATCTGCCAAGGGCAGAGACTGTCTTGCGTCTTTGATACTTTTCTGCCTAACTTGAACTTGCAGGTCACCTCTGAACAGGGTACCCTTGTCCCCACCCCAGGCCCTGTTACCCTGTCCCTGACTCTTTCTCCTACTTGCCCACTTCTCGCCTTGCGATATGCCCAGGGTCTGCAGCCTCATGGGCAGTGCTTGGAGCTGAGGGTGTGTGTGTGTGTGTGTGTGTGTGTGTGTGTGTGTGTGTGTGTGTGTTCGGGAGGGGCAGATGAGAAGATCTCGATTCTTTTCCCACTGTGGGGGCTACTCCCTCCCCCTTAGCAGAGAGAAAATAAGGGAGATTCTAGGTGTTTTTTTGTTTTTTTGTTTTTTGTTTTTTTTGTTTTGGGACCATCCTTGGTCACCTTATAGATCTGGTGGCAGGGCCATCTAGTTATGGGCGAGCCCTCTGTCCCCAGGGGAGGGGTGGCAGACTGGCCTCATCCAGCATAATGTTTTCTAGGGCATGGCCTGCTGCCTGGTCCCTGTGTTGAGGAGTGTGTGCCCCTATGGGCTTCCCAGGAGGCTTATCACTTCCGTGTGTCACGTGGGCCTCAGCCAGAGTTGGAAGGGCGGCTGGTCCACAACTTTGCTGTCCTTGTGTTCATTTCTTAGGACTTGGGGCTGAGAGTTAGGATTCCTGAGCAAGACCATGACCCAAGACTGCCCCATCAGGACCCTAGCTGGAATCTGATGCTGGTTCCTGGAAGGATTCCTGACACCTGGAATTTTCTAGACCCCATCTCCACCTTTCCCCCTTTCCTCCAGGTCAGATACCTCCTCCCCAGCTTTGGTCACTGCCCTTGTGTTTCCCCACACCGGTCCCCACCTCGTCCCTTCCTGGAGCGACAGCACTGGAGCTGTCTTCTTCGGCAGGTGGCCAGGTGACTGACTAGGAATGGACTGGGGTGGGGGGACTTGCGTGAAGGGGAAGGGAGGAGTCAGTCCCTCAGATTTAAACCAGAGGAGAGAAGGTCCAGGTCGTGACGAGAGGGCCTGGGAGTGGGTCACTGACTGGGAACTAGGCAAGTGGGAAGCAGGAGCAGAGCCAGGGAAGCCAAGAGAGACGGACAGTCATGGCGAAGCAGGGACAGTGGGGCCGAGTTCAAGGAGGGGTCTAGAGAGACACACACGGTGATGGAGAAAGGGAGGTGAAGAACCGGAGCAGGGCTTCCCGGGGGGCGGGGGCGGTGGATGAAGAGGGACAGGAAGTGGGAGAGGAAGTGGGAGATGGAGGTGTAATTTGCAATGAACAAGAATAAAATGTAGAGAAGAGAGTGGGCAGGAGGAGAGGGAAGAAGAAATGCTGGGGCGTGGGGTGAGGAGGGCAGCCATGTGGGTGCTTGAAGAGTCTGGGCCCCTGAGGACACCTGCTGCCCGAGAGGCCCCTGTGCTTTGGTGGACAGGCTAGAATTGACCCCTTGGAGGCCAAGTGACTGGAGGTCTGTGGTCATCCCTGTTCCTTTGTGGAGGAGTGGTGTGTGTGTGTGTGTGTGTGTGTGTGTGTGTGTGTGTGTGTGTGTGTGAGAGAGAGAGAGAGAGAGAGAGAGAGAGAGAGAGAGAGAGAGAGAGAGAGAGGGAATTAGCAGGTCAGGCTGTGTTAGCAGTAGAGTAATCCAGATGATGGGGAGGTAGGAAACTAATTCTTTTTTGGGAGTAGTTTAACAGTGTTCCAATGCCCCCTCCAGCCACCCAGCTACTGTCCAGCACTTTGAGATGCATCGTGGAGTTTCAGGGTGATGGGCTTAAGTCTGCAGGAGCCCCAGGATGGCATGGGGAGGATGAGAGGCAGTAGAGGGACTTAGAAGAGGTGGGGACAGGGAGAATGGAAGCTTCCTCCGGGAACTCAGGGGCTGCTCTGACAGATCTCCTGACAGTTGATGTGGAACAGTGAGGGCAGGTGAGCTGGTGTTAGCCTTTGGGGGAAGGGATAGGCTATGAAGATCAACATCTCCGTTTCTGATCACCAACCAAGAGCTTCCTGGTGTCAGGTCCCTGAAAGTTCTCAACTAGCTGTGACTGGACAAGGATGCTGGTGTTTGGTATTACTGACTTTCTTTGCTCCTGGCAGAGAGTGGAGAGATCAGTCATAACCTCGAGGTGGTCCGGTCTCTGGTCCAAAGCATTGGCTAGACCAGTCCTTGGGGCTGTGGCAAGTAGAAGGCTTCCCTCAGAGGACCACAGCTACGGAGGAAAGCCTTCCTAAGGGCACGAGGAGGTGGGGAAGATTGACATCCTTCTGGGGCCTGCAAAAGCCAAGTTGACCGCTTGCAGCTGGAGCTCTGGGTAAGGAGCCCAGGACCTTTAAAGAGTCCCACTTGAGCACAGAGGGGACTAGCCCTTCTCCAGCCTCTGGTGTGAAAAAGGGAAACCCTCTTTTTGGAGGGGCTGGGCTCCTTCTAGCACAAGAGGCTTCTGTGGGTTCTTGCCTGGCTCAGAGCTAGCTTTTGGGTGGGACTGGAATTTTCCTGAGATGTGAGCAGGAGCAGCCAGCCCTCCCTAGGACTCTGACAGCCCTCCAAGGACCTGTGCTGTGTGTTAGGATAGATTGATGTCGTCTACACCCCATTAGTAAGTTCTGTCCGAATGTGTCCTTGATGTTCATCGTCTAATTTGGTAACATTTCTTTTGGTCCTGACCCCTTCTGCTGCTGCCGGATTTGAGCTTCAGTGCAGGTGGAATGATGTTCAAATAAAGACACAATTTATATCACCCATGCTGGCTGTTGCTCCTAAATCATGACCCTGGGCCTCATGGGTGGGCTACAACCCAACCCTTTGTATCAGTGGCTGCAAATTCATGGTACCCTAGTGCTCACTGTGACTTAATGGCAGTTTCTGTTACCACAGCATTAAAAAAAAAAAAAAAAAAAAGGTGGGCCTGGTGGTGCCGTGCATGCCTGTAATCTCAGCACTTGGAAGACCAAGGCCACACCAGGCTACATGAGGAGATCTAGTCTCAAGAATGAAAAAAGGTAATTTCAGAGCATGGCCCATGGTGTCAGTAGGAGTCTGGCACCACGTCTGTCTGCAAGTCCTGTCTGTACTGTCACTTTCAGTCCTCACTGCCTTCCTCAAGACTCCCTCACAGTGGTCAGGATGGGGGTGGAGGGACGGCTCAGCAGCGACAAGCATGGGCTTCTCTTGTAGAGGACCTGGGTTCAATTCTCAGCATCCATGTGCGTCTGCAACTCTTGTTCCAGGAGAGCTAATGCCCTCTTCTGGTCTCCGTGGGCACTGCATGCATGTGATATCAGCACATACATACATGCAGACAAAACACCTTTGCACATAAAATTAAAATTTAAAAAAAAAATTAAAAGTCAGACATGGTGGCACAGAACTTTAATCTGAGCACTCAGGAGGCAGAGGCAAGGTGGATCTCTGTGAGTTTGGCACTAGCCTGGTCTATATAGCAAGTTCCAGACCAGCCAGGGATACATAGTGAGAGCATGTAAAAAGAGAAAAGAAAGAAAGAGAGAGGGGGAGGGAGGAAAGGAAAGGAAAGGAAGGAAGGAAGGAAGGAAGGAAGGAAGGAAGAGAAAGGGAAGAAGGGAGGGAGGGGGAAGGAGAGGAGGAAGGAAGAAAATTAAAAAGAGGAAAACCCAATAATTAATTAAATATCTCTTGGTCCAAGGTGGTTGCTAATGCTCCAGTCACTTAGTCTATAAGCCATTTGAAGCCGCCTGGAAATGCCACAGAACTGAGTCACCTGGCATGTATCGCTGAAAGAGGCTGGGAACATTAATTGGGCATGTTGCCAACCCAAATAAAGCTGGGGTTCTGTGACAAGGCGAAGGAGACAGTGGCAGTGGCAGCCTGTGTGTACTCCTGGCAGCACAGCCTTGATTCCGCACTCAGGACCTTGTGTGCCTGGGGGGACTTGGAGGAGTCAGATTACCTCTCTCTAGAACAACACTTAGACAAGGGGAAAAAATGAAAGTCCACACAGACGAGATGAGCATTACACCTTGCAGGAAATGGTAAGGTGGTTAGGGAATGTGTGTAAGCTGTGGACTGCACAGTGGACTGCACATTGCAACAGGCACACAGAGACTCTAAGAGTACATCTGGATGTGGAGATGAACATACCAAAAAATGGCAGAATCTGCTAAATCCAGGTATTTGTGGGTGCTCTGAGGGGAGGCACCTTATATGGCTTCTGGTGGAATGAGTGGATTAGGGTGAAGTTTTATTGTATGGGAACAAGAGTCAGTCAGTGGGAGAGAAGGCAGCTTGAGGGACTGGTGGGTAGGTCATATCCCTGAGAGACTGGATGCAGTGCTGGGGAGTTGAAGCGTGGAGTGTGAGGTGTGGAGGGGTCAGATAAGAACCTGAGGTTAACAGGGTCTGAAAAAACTCAGACATAAGAACAGGGGAAGATTGCTCAATTACTGGGGGCAGGTAGACCAGCATCCACCTGAGTATCCCTGGCTGGCCTGGATCTCTCTATGTGGATCAGGCTGACCTGGAACTCAGAGATCCACTCGCCTCTGCCTCCCAAGTACAGAAATTAAAGGTGTGTACTACCACCCCCGGCAAGAACTTCTTGTTTTTGAGACAGGGTCCTGGTGTGTAGCCAGAGCTAGACTGAACTCAAAGCAGTCTTCCTACCTCAGCTCCTAAGTGCTGGGATTATAGGTGTTTACCACTGCATTAGTTACTTTCCTGTTGCTGTGATAAAACAGTGGGATCAAGACAACTTATAGAAGAGAGAGTTTATTTGGGGCTTCTGGTTCCAGAGGGTAGAGCACATGAGGATGGGCAGAAACAGCAGGTGGCAGGTCCAGAGCAGTATCTAAGGGCTTGAACTGCAAGCTGGACACAGAACTCAATAGGAATGGCATGAATTTTTCGAAACCTTCAACACCCCCTAATCCTCTCCATACAGCTGCCTACTGGTGACCAAGTACTCAAATACCTAAGACTTCTAGGGGACACCTCAAGCCACCACAGCCACCATGTCTGGTTCACACAAGTATTTTAAACAGGGCTCACATTTCAGGGAGGTTACTTTGGTTGTGGTGATCATGAATGGAACAAAAGGAGATAGTTTGGGAGGCTGGAGAGATGGCTCAGTGATTAAGAGCACTGGCTGCTCTTCAGAGGACCTGGGTTCAATTCCTGGCACCCACATGGCAGCTCATAACTGTCTGTAGGTTCTAGGGGGTCTGACAGCCCCACACAGACATACACAAAACACAAATGCACATAAAATAAATAAGTTTTAAAAAATAATAAAAATAAAAATTTAAAAAGAAGACAGGTTTTGACTTGAGAGATGGCTCTGCGTAAAGGCGTCTGCAGTCAAACCTGATGACCTGAGTTGGATCCCTGGGACTGACGTAGTAGGAGAGAACCAACTCCCCGAAGTTGTCTTGTGACCTCCACATGTGCACTGTGGCACATGCCCCCTAAATAAATAGATAGATGTAAATTTTAAAAATATAATTCCTTTATTGAGTCTTTGGGATTGCACCCTAATTTGGATGCACCCTAATTCCACTCACCTCCCAGTCCCTCCACATCCTCCCCTCCCCTCTTCAGTGCCCCCCAAGAGAAAAATTTAAAAAAACCCAAACCAAGCCGGGCGGTGGTAGCGCACGCCTTTAATCCCAGCACTCGGGAGGCAGAGGCAGGCGGATCTTTGTGAGTTCGCGGCCAGCCTGGTCTACAGAGCGAGATCCAGGAACGGCGCAAAGCTACACAGAGAAACCCTGTCTCGAAAAACAAAACAAAACAAAACAAAACAAAAAACCCAAACCAAAACAAGCAAGCAAGCAAACGAAAACAAAATGAAAAACAAAAAACCCTCTGTGCTCCTCCATCTTTCCCACCTCTCCAACACCTTTTCCTCCGTCCTGGTGGCCTTGGGAGCCGCAGTGTGTCCCACAGTCTACCCTTTTGTCCAGTCAGCTTCACTTGCAAATGTTCACTGCAGTGAGTCACTGGTCTGGTTCAAGGATGGAATGCTTCACAACTTAGCATGTCACTCTTGCGCAGGGACCATGCTCAGCTCTTCCGCATCGCTTCAAGGGCAGTACATGTGCTGTCAAAGCTAGCACAGAAAACACAATTTAAAGAGGAGACAGTCTGGACAAGAGGGGACTGAAACCTGGTCTGAAGTGCGGTCAGGGCAGTAGATCTCCGAGAGGGAGGGTGTTTGATGCTCGGGACGTTGAGTTAAGGACACCTGGTAACTGGTTTGGGGATAAAAGATACAGTGGCATTAAGGAAGACAGTGAACTGGAAAAAAAATTGTTTGGGGGACTGGAAAGATTTGCTAAGATGTCAAGAGAGTTATATGATCGGTTTGTATGTGGGAGACCCTAATGGAACTTTCCTGAAAGTGGGCTACAGAGAGCAGCACACTGGTCACAGTTGCAATCAGAAGTGTAGATGGGCCTGCCCAGCATGATTACACAGTGTGAGGAGAGCAGCACCGGGGGAAGGCTGGAAGATGCCTGCAGTAAAGGCCAGTCAGAGGAAGAGCGACACACGGAGAGAGGACAGAAGTCTGCTAGCTCTCAAGTGAACTTCCAGTGTGGTGCTACAGAAACCATGGATGAGCACAGAGGGCCAGCACTAAAGGGCTGAAAAATGAGTCCCCTTGGTTTGGGGATGAGGAGGCCGCCAGTGAGGTCGGTAGGAGCATTGGGAAACAGCCAAAGTGAGGTTTGTTCTGAGTGAGAGCAGTTGGGGACGGAGAGAGGGCTATTCATCTTCTGGCAGAGAGGGAGAAATGAGCGGCTAGGGTTCCTTCAGGATCTGCTAAGTAGACCCGTGAGCCAACAGAGGATGAGAACCAGCACGTTACCCGAGGAAGCAACAGAGTCTCTAAACACGTGCGTATTTCCAGAGCTCACAGCTGTAGCTGAGAGGAGAGCATGGGAGAGAGGATTGCAAAAGGGACCAGTTCTGTCGGGGTGGGAGCCAGCCGAGTGCAGGGCTGGTGGGGAAAAGGTGTCATTTGCGGCTAGGGTTAGAGCTCTGGCCTCATGGAGTTTATTTTCTCAGTGGACCAAAGGTTGAGATGACATGGGGCTTGAAAGGGACCTGAAGTAGCTGAGTATGAAGACAAGGCCTGACAGGTAGCCATGAATCTACCACAGTCCCAGTAGGAGGGAAGGCTGAGAAGGGCATAGGTCTGCCCTGAGATCTAGGGTGGGGTGTTGGGAAAGGAGAGCCTGGAAGGCCATGGGTGGGGAGAATGGAGGGACTAAGGGCCTGGCATTTTTGTGAAACAGGAGGTGCGGGGAAGGCGGGAGATTGTGAGGACAGAACCCAGATTCTCACCTGAATAGTCCCAGGAAGACTTGGAGAGGAACCCTGCATACATTGTTCCCTCCAATTTCAGGAAAACGTGGTATGAGTTAGAGTGGAGGGCAAGGCTCCACCAAGCAGTCCAACAGTTTTGAGGCTGGTCAGAGTGAAAAGATAATAGTAGTGAAAGGGTCTAGAGCAGTGGTTCTCAGCTTTCCCAACGCTGCAGCCCTTTAATAGAGTCCCTCATGTTGTGGTGACCCCCCAACCATAACATTATTTTCGTTGCTACTCCATAACTTTTGCTACTGTCATGAATTGTATTGTTAATATGTGTCTTCGAACAAACCCCCAAAGGTGTCTCAACCCACAGGTTGAGAACCGATGGTCTAGAGGATGTAGTAAAAGACCCAGAGCCTCAGGAGGGAGGAGATTTTAATCTTGTGCACCAGATGCAATTGTCGGGAAAAGTTTGGTGAGAACATCGACTCAACCAGATGAGAGGGAATAAGGAGTTTACTATTTAAATGGCTTGCAAGGATGAGGTGGTGCATGTCTGCAATCCCATCTCAAGGGAGGTAGAGGCAAGAGAATCATGAGTTCATGGTCATGCTTGGCTACATGAAACTCTGTCATTACACACACACACACACACACACACACACACACACACAAAACACACGCGTGCGCATGCACGCTTTCAATGGAAATGAGATCCTAATACAGTGTGTTTCATTCAGTAAGGGCCAATGGGTGAGACGAAGGATATGAGTTTTACCTGTAAAGGAGAAGGATGCTCTGCAAACAGCAGAAAGGCCGTGAGAGAAGGAGTATGGGAGAAGCAGCTGCAGGGCAGGACCAGGAGCCAGGATGACACAGCACTCTTGATTCTGGGAGGTCGGTCCTGCGGGGAGACACATGAGGTAGGGCAGGATGACGCTGGCTGCTGGTGCCCAACAGATGCACCTGGATGGAGGAGCCCAGATGCAGGTTCAACCAGATGCAGCCCAGACACCGACTCAACCTGGGTGTGTCACAATGTTTTTTTCAAATCCATTTACTCACTCAACGAAGCACTCAGCAAATGTCCGCCCTGGCTAGGCACCTAGGTGTACACCCTAGGTGTACAGAAACACACCACTTGTGGGTTTATCAACCATTTCTGGCCTGTTTCTAATGGCCTGTTTATGTTTAAGCACTACAGAAATACAGCTTAAACCAAACCCAAAAGGTAATGAGTTATACAAGTCTTTAAAACACCATCACAGAGAATCTTGCTAGACAGCAGCAATGCTTCATGTGCTGCTGCTGAAGAGCAGCCTCAGCCTAGTCCTCAGAGTAATGGTAGCTTGGCTTGTGTGGTAATCGCTTCCCAATGTTTATGTCTTCTGTTATGTTGCAAGTGAACCTCTCAGCTTTGCCTCTTTTTTTTTTTTTTTTTTTTTTTTTGGTTTTTTCGAGACAGGGTTTCTCTGTGTAGCTTTGCGCCTTTCCTGGAACTCGCTTTGGAGACCAGGCTGGCCTCGAACTCACAGAGATCCGCCTGCCTCTGCGTCCCGAGTGCTGGGACTAAAGGCGTGTGCCACCACCGCCCGGCCTCAGCTTTGCCCTTTTAAAAATGAGTTATCCTCCGCTACTTCTTTGGGATTACGTAGCATTCACAGTGGAACTTGGCTGGCTTCCCTCTTCCTGGGTAATTCCCTTCATGTCTTAAAAAAATATTTGTAATGTGAAGTGTGTAAACCTGTGTGAGTGTAAGTGCACAAACTGTGTGCAAGAGTCCCAGCGGCTGGAAGAGGGCGTCGAACCCCTTGGGCCTGGAGTTACAGGCATTGAGAGCCACCGTGGGGGTGCTGGGGACTGCTCTGAATTGCTGAGCCATCTCTCTGGACCTGGTTTGGTTTTTTTTGTTTTTCACCAGGTATCACTATGTTGCTCTGGTGGGCCTGGAAGTCTCTATGCAGATCAGGTGGGAACTGGTCAGCGATCTTCCTGCTTCTGCCTCCCAATTGCTAAGACGACAGGTGTTCAACACTATGTGAAGACTCTCTTGTTGGGGAGTGGACGGCTGTCTTTTTTACTTTTTTTTTTTTTTTTACTTCAGGCAAATTCATAATCAAACCTAGATGCTTTTTCAGACTCTGATATGTGTGTATGTGTGTGTGTGTGTGTGTGTTTTCTATTTTGTGTGTATGGATCTTTGGCTGCATGTATGTCTGTGTACCATGTGCATGTCTGGTGTCCACAGAGGCCAGAAGAGGGCATCAGATTCCCTGAAACTGGAGTTATAGATGGTTGTGAGCTTTCATGTGGGTGCTGGGAATCAAACTCAGGACCTCTGGAAGAGCAGCCAATGCTCTTAACTGCTGAGCCATCTCTCCAGCCCCTGTTATTCACATTACTTCTTCACAGATTTTTTTTTAAAGATTTATTTATTTATTATATATACAGTGTTCTGTCTGCATGTATGCCTGCAGGCTAGAAGAGGGCACCATAGCTCATTACAGATGGTTGTGAGCCATCATGTGGTTGCTGGGAATTGAACTCAGGACCTCTGGAAGTGCAGCCAGTGCTCTTAACCTCTGAGCCATCTCTCCAGCCCGTTTTTTTTTTTTTTTTTTTTTTTTTTTTTTTGTCCAAACATTACATAAATTGTGTTGCCAGTATCTGTGGACAGTCTAGGCTGATCCCAAACCCACAGGGATCCCCCGGCCTCAGCCTTGCAAGCGCTGGTTTCAGACACTATGTCTGTCTCAGGATGTTTTGACATTGGTCATCTGGGGTTCAGCTTACCAAGTATGGGATCTACTTTGCTTTCTGTTGCTGTGATAACACCCCATGACCAAAGGTAACTTAGGAGGAAGGGGTTGATTTCAGCTTACATTTTACAGTTCATCATCTGGAGGAGTCAGGGCAGGAAGAGAAGCAGGAACCTGAAGGCAGGAACTCAAGCAGACACCGTAGAGGACAATTGCTTATTGGCTTAATTGGCTAGCTTTCTTATACAAATTAGGCCCAGGGGCCCTGGGGATAATGTTGCCCTCAGTGGTCTGGGCCCTCCCATATCAACCAGCAATCAAGAAAATGCCCCATAGATGATGCCCACAAGTCAGTCTGATGGAGGCAACTCCTCTTCCCAGGGGACCCTAGTGTGTTGACAAAAACTAATCACAGATGTAATTCATGGCTTCAGTGATCTTAGGACAGTTTTCTTCAACTGTAACTTTTGGTGTTTCTCCAGCCTCTTTCTTTGATGCTTCTGTTGAAACTCCTATTTCCCACACAAGGGTATCTGTGTTAGCTGTCTCCAGTATTTGTCACTTAAAAAAAAACCAAACTATTTAAAGCCATTTTAAATTCATGGCAAAGTTGATGGAAAAGTCTTCACATTCTTCCCTGACACAAAGCCACTCCCCCTAAACAGAATCCTACAAAGGACTGACTACACAGTTCATGTGCTACAACTGATGAGCCCACACTTGACATTTCCTTACTTCACAAAGTCCAGAGTTTACATTAGGGCTCCGTGTTGTACATCCCATGACTTTTTTTTTTTTTTTTTCCCTGAGACAGGGTTTCTCTGTGTAGTGTTGGTGCCTGTCCTGGAACTTGCTCTGCAGACCAGGCTGGCCTCAAACTCATAGAGATCCACCCAGCTCTGCCTCCCGAGTGCTGGGACTAAAGGCGTGCGCCACCACCGCCCGGCTACATCCCATGACTTTTGAGAAACATGTGACATATCCACTTCGTTTCACTTCTCTCAAGCAACCATGTCTCCCTGTCTCTCAACTCCTCATCTTTTTTAAAAATATTTTTATTTTATAATTAATTTAATTTTATGTATCAGCCACGGATTCCCCTCTCCTCCCTCCTCCCACCCCTCAGCCCTCCCCCTCAACTCACCCCTCTTTTCCCACCTCCTCCAAGGCAAGGTCTCCCCCGTAGAGTCAGACTAGCCTGGCAGATTCAGTTGAGGCAGGTCCAGTCCCCTCCTCCCTGCACCAAGGCTGAGCAAAGTGTCTCAGCATAGGCCCTAGGTTCCAGAAAGCCAGCTCATGCACCAAGGACAGGCCCTGTCCCACTGCCTGGGGACCTCCTAAACAGTTCAAGCTAATCAACTGTCTCACTTATCCAGAGGGCCTGGTCCAGTTGGGGGCTCCTCAGCCATTGGTTCACAGTTCATGTGTTTCCGTTAGTTTGCCTCTTTGTCCCTGTGCTTTTTCCAATCGTGGTCTCAATCTCCTGCTCATATAATCCCTTCTCTCTCTAGCCGACTGGACTCCTGGAGCTCTACCTGGGGCTTGGCTGTCTTTTTACTGCCCACATAGTATTGCCTCTTCCAGAATGCCATGAGTGGAATTGTACACTATTCTTTTCAAGTTAGCTTCTTTTACACAGTAAAATGCACTTAAGGTTCCTCTCTGTCTTTATGTGGCTTCTAATAGATCATGTCTCCTCCCTCAGCCTTGAGGTATGGTTGAGAATTCATATTCAAAACTTGTACGTGTGCATATGTTTTACACACATATACATTCTGATAAGACTTAACACATACATCACATTTCGCATTTTATTTTTTGTGGTGAGGACATCCAGGGCTGCTCTGTAAAACACATTCCAAGTCGTCATTTGTTCACCTGGGAACTTCTCAAGCTTCCACCTCCTGCTGTCTGCCAAACATTAGTGTAACATGTTTACCAATCCTGTGACTCTGGTAACCACCCTTCTACGAGTTTGACTTTTTTAGATTCCACATATAAGTGAACTAACTCTATGGCTGGCTGGCTTATTTCATTTAACATGTTCTAAAAGGTAGGCTTTCCCATTTTAAAGGTTGAATGGTGTTACAGTCCCTTCCCATTTGTACCGACCTTCACCTTCCTAACTTTATCCTATTTTGTTCTTTCTGATGCTACTGCAAATTGATTTCCTTTGTGGGTAACTGTTACAGTGTAGAAATGTAACTTGTTTTTGTTTAGACAGGGTCTTCTGGAGCTGGACTGGCGACTTTGAACTCACCACCCTCCTGCTTCCACCTCCAAATTTTAGGATTACAGTCTTACAAAACTAGACCCCATTGGTAAATTGATTTTGAATCTTACTACTTTACTATATTTATTAATCCTGACAGCATTTTGTTGAATCTTTAGGGATTTCTGTATATAAGGTTAAATCATCCTCTGCATCAATGTATAGTCCAGGTTGGCCAACAACTCAAGATCCTTCTTACTCAGCCTTCTAAGTACTCAGATAATGAGTGTTACACTTTTTAGTGTGTATGTATTGAGCATGTGTCCCAGGGATAAAACCCACTTGACTGGGGTATATGATCCCTTTAATGTGAATCCAGCTTGCTAGCATCTCACTTAGTATGGGAAGATGTATTTTGCAAGAAATCTCCATATTATCACAAAATAACTGCCCTCCAGTAATGAGCCTCTGTTAGCCTCCCCAGGATTTGCTTTTACTTTCCTATTTGGTTATTGTAGTAGAATATTTGAAGGTGTGTTACTTCTGCTTATGATGCATTTGTTTCACTCTGTGAAGATGTGTTACTGTGCCTGTGTAAAATACCTGATGGTCTAATAAAGAACTGGCCAACAGCAAGGCAGGGGAAAGGATAGGCTGGGCTGGCAGGTAGAGAGGATAAATAGGAGAAATCTGTGAAGAGGGATTGGAGAGCTAGGAGCCAGAGAAAGAGAGGGACTCCAGGGGCCCACCACCCAGCTACATAGCCACAGAGTAAGAGTAAGATTTACAGAAGTAAGAGAACAGGAAAAGCCCAGAGGCAAAAGGTAGATGGGATGTTAAGGAAAGCTGTTTAGAAACTAAACCTAGCTAAGGCTGGTCATTCATAATTAAGAATAAGCCTGTGTGTGTGATTTATTTGGGAGCTGTGTGGCGAGCCCCCCAAGAAAAGAGCAAAAAAAAAAAACCCAATTACAGGTTATTCTATATGTATACAGGGGTATTTCAGGTTTTAATTTCCAAGACTATCAAGATGTATGCTGAACACTTTTCCATACATGTTACTTGTCATCTACATATATAGTTATCTGTTCAGATCTTTTGCCTTTTTAAAAAGAGAGATCTTTCTCATTGCTTGGTTTTAAGTTTGTTTACTTTGGATTAACAATCCTTTATCAGATGCCCTTTGCAAATCTATTTTCCCACTCTGACTTGACAATGTCTTCTGCAGAAAACATTTTAATTTTCATGAAGTCCATATTGATAGTTGTTTTGTGGGTCATGTCATTTTTGGATTTAAAAAGTCACTTTTGGAAGCCGGGCGGTGGTGGCGCACGCCTTTAATCCCAGCACTTGGGAGGCAGAGCCAGGCGGATCTCTGTGAGTTCGAGGCCAGCCTGGGCTACCAAGTGAGTCCCAGGAAAGGCGCAAAGCTACACAGAGAAACCCTGTCTCGAAAAACCAAAAAAAAAAAAAAAAAAAGTCACTTTTGGACATGTGAGAGGTACTTGCTGCCAGCTCTGATAATCTGAGTTTGATCCTTGGGAACATGGTGGCTCTTCTTGTGGTGATATATTTGTAATCTAAGAAATACAGCTTGCCTGAAGATCAGAGGACAGCTAGTCACAAGAGTTAGCCATAGAGGTCAGGTAGTGGTGACACACACACACATCTTTAATCCTAGCACTTGGGAGGCAGAGGCAGAGATCCGTCTGGATTTCTGTGAGTTCAAGGCCACACTGGGCTACATAAGATTAATCCAGTCTAAAAGAGAAACAGCCAGGCAGTGGTGGCACATACCTTTAATCCCAGCACTTGGGAGTCACATGCCTTTAATCCCAGCACAAGGAAGATTGAGACAGGAAGTGATATGGTTAGGCAGAGAAAGGAATGTAAGGCGGGAGGAGACAGGAATTAGGCCTTTTTGGCTGGACTCAGAGGCATTCAGTCTGAGGATTCGTGGAGACAGGATCTTCTCTTTTTGGCTGAAGAGTCGGTGAGGTGAGAAGTGGCTGTGGCTTGCTCTGCTTCTCTGATATCAGCTTTCACCCCATGTCTGGCTCCAGGTTTTTACTATAAGATCATTTAGGATTCATGCAACACTTATGACCTCCACACATGCATGGTGGACATACATGTGTACGCACACAGAGAAATAAATGTGAAAAGTTATCGTTAACCTAGTGTCTCCACCTCCACAGTGCCAGCATCACAGGTGTGTGCTGTCACGCCCAGCTGTCCTTTCTTTTGTAGATGGATGTCCAGTTATTCCAGCACCATTTGTTGAAGAGACTGCCTCTTTATTGCTTTGCATCTTTTTAAAGGTCAGATGACCACACCTGTGTTGACTCCTGGCCTCTATTTCGTTCCAGTGATCAATTTGCCAACACTGACACCATCATCATGATTACTGTAGCCTTCTTCCCAGGTGGTGAGGTCAGGTTGTAGATGTCCAGAAATAGCCTGCTGGGACTCTTAACTTAGATTGCATCAGCTTTATAGATTAGAAGAACTGACCTGCCATCCAGCACTATACACACATCTCATCTCTCTACTTAGTTCTTTGAGTTCTTTACCAGTATCTTATGATACCCCTATGGACCATCTCCCCGTTAGATTTCCACCTACATATTTCATTTTACAAGATAATGTAATTTAAATGTATAGGTGATATGTTCCAAGACCTTGAGTTCTTGAAACTTCAGATGACACTGGACACTACCCAGATGCTCCTTCACTTAGGACAGCTTAACATACTACTCTAACTTCACAACATTAGACAAAAGGCCCATACAACTATTCCATTTCTCATTTTCACACAGCATTAAATTACACCAGGCATTCAACACTTTATTATAAAACAAGCTTTGTGTTAGGTAATTTTCCCTAACTGAAGGCCAACACAAGCATTCTGAGAAAGAAGGTAGTTTAGGGTGACCTATGATAATCGTTGGTTAAGGGTATTAGAAACATTTGACTTGCACTATTTTCAGCTTGCAATAGTTTTCGGGTCTGTAATCCCATTGTAAGTCAAGGAGCATCCACACACATGCGTTTTACCCCGTTCACACCTAGCTTGGTCTCGTTTATATAATAGGCACAGAATGAAATGAACACCACCACATGGAATCTTGACTGTGTACACCATTTCTTTGTTTTGAAGAGTCAAAGCAAATGCTAATATTTTTACAAGTAGACAGAGAGTAATCTGTCATGCAGAAAGTGAAACAGGAAGTAAAATGGGACTCCCGAATTGCACTTTTAATTTTTATCATGTTGAGGAAGTCTCTCCAACTCCCACTTCCTTAAGATATTTCTTTATCTGTATCTTTTTAAAAAATAATTTATTTAACTTTATTTTATGTGCATTGGTGTGAAGGTGTCAGATCTCCTGGAAATGGAGTTACAGACAGTTGTGAGCTGCCATGTGGGTGCTGGGATTTGAGCCCAGGTCCTCTGGAAGGGCAGCCAGTGCTCTAACCCCTGGGCCATCTCTCCAGCCCCATCTCTATCTTTACTATGTTACTGTGTTACATTTTGTCTCCTGATTGTAGGAGATGTGACTTTGAACTTTTCCTGCTACTTATTCTTTCCTTTCCTTTTAATTTTATATGTATGGGTGCCTTCCTTGTATATATGTTTGTGTACCATGTGCCTGCAATACCTGAGGAGGCCGGCAGACCCCCTGGGACTGGAGTTACAAATAGTTGTGTGTACCAGGCTTTTTCTTTTAAGCCATCAACCAGCTCCCAAATCATGACACGGAGACTTACTAGTTTTGAATGCTTGGCCTAGCTTAGGCTCGTTTCTTGTTAGCTCTTTTAACTTAACCTGTTTCTCTTTATCTACTTATTGCCTTGAGGCTTTTTATTTTCCTTTCCTTCTGTATATCTTGCTTCCACTGGTTCTTGTGTCTGGCTGGTTTCTTGCTCTGGGTGTCTCTCTCTCTTTCTCTGTCATTCTCTTCGTCCTTTCTTCTCTCTCTTCCTCTTGAGCCTATATTTCTCCTCCTATTTATTCTCTCTGTCTGACAGCCCTGACTATCCCTCTCCTGCCTAGCTATTGGCTATTTAGCTTTTTTAAAAATTAAAAAAAAAAATTGAACACAGTGTCTCCAATGCAGTACAAGGCTATTCAGCTTTTTATTAGACCATCAGGTGCCTTAGGCAGGCAAGGTGAAACAAATGCAACACATCTTTACATAATTAAACAAAGGCAGCATAAACAAATGTAACACACCTTTATACAGTTAAATATTCTGCAGCATAAACAAATGTAACACAACTTTACACAGTTAAAGTAATATTCTGCAGCATAAACAAATGTAACACACCTTTACACAGTTAAATATTCTGCAGCATAAACAAATGTAACACAACTTTACACAGTTAAAGTAATATTCTGCAGCATAAACAAATGTAACACACCTTTACACAGTTAAAGTAATAGTCTACAGCATAAACAAATGTAACACATCATTGCCCAGTTAAAATAATATTCCACAAAACAGTTGTGTGCCACTATATGGGTGCTGAGAATTGAACTCCGTCTCCAGAAGAACCTCTGCGCCATCTCTCCAGTTCCTCCTGCTACTCCTTTTTAGAGGCGTTAAGTTTGCTTACACTCAGAGAAAGGAGGCATTATAACCCAAGTTTCTCTCTCAAGTTCGAGGGTACTCTCCTTTTTGGCATGTTTGTCAGTTATTAAAAATATAGACTGAAGCCCGGTGGTGGTGGTGCACACCTTTAATTCCAGCACCCAGGAAGTAGAGGCAGAGGCAGATAGATCTCTGTGAGTTTGAGACCAGCCTACTCTACAAAGTGAGTTCCAGACAGCCAAAGCTGTTATACAGAGAAACTCTGTCTTGAAAAGACAAAACCAAATATACACACAAACTTCCTCCCTCCCCCCGCCCCCACCACATACACTCTTAAAATGCTCAGCTTCAACTTCCACAAGAAAAACTAAACCTTCAGTAACATAGCTGGCACTTGATGATAGCAAATACACTAATTCCCAACAAGCAGTTAACTGTTGTACCTTCCTATTTTGCATACAGGTGAGCTGTCAATGATTAAGAAAAACCATCCTTCACATCCGGTAGGAAACATGTTTACTCACTATCAGAAGCCATAAAACGCGCCTCAACATTGCATCTCAGTTCTCATCTTCACCTTCCAGTGTCTGGCTTGATTCCCTCACAAAATTATGACAAATGTTACAATGAACACAAAAACACTTGGTTTGTTGTTGTTGTTGTTGTTTTTTTTTTTTCAAGACAGGGTTTCTCTGGGTAGCCTCAGCTGTCCTGGAACTCAATCTTTAGATCAGGCTGGCCTTGACTTTATAGAGATCCTCCTGCTTCTGCCTCCCAAATGCTGGGATTAAAGGCATGCGTCACCACAGCCCAGCTAAAAACACCTGGTTTTTATTTTATTCATTCATTCATTCATTCATTCATTCACTCACTCATTTATTTTTTAGTTTTTCAAGACAGGGTTTCTCTGTTTAACAGCTTTGGCTGTCCTGGAACTCGATCTGTAGACCAGGCTGACCTTGAATTCACAGAGTTCCAATCTGTATACCAGATTGGCCTTGAATTCAGAGTTCCGACTGCCTCTGCTTCACAGTGCTAGGATTAAAGGCATGCACCACCAGGCCTGCTAAAAACTCGTGTTTTTATTTATTTATTTTTGGTTTTTCGAGACAGGGTTTCTCTGTGTAGCTTTGTGCCTTTCCTGGATCTCACTCTGTAGACCAGGCTGGCCTCAAACTCACAGAGATCCACCTGCCTCTGCCTCCCGAGTGCTGGGATTAAAGGCGTGCACCACCACCACCCGGCTAAAACTCGTGTTTTTAAAAGAGGATCATGTAACCCATTTTTCCTCTTACCTTAGGCAGAATTAGGTGGTAGATGGTGACAGGTTTTCTAGATATTCCTAGAGTATCCTCTCCAAAATGCAGTAGGAATCCTTACTGTCTTAGGGTTTCTATTACTGTTAAGAGACACCATGACCACGGCAACTCTTATAAAGGAAAACATTTAATTGGGGTGACTCATTTACAGTTCAGAGGTTCAGTCCATTATCATCATGGTGGGGCATGGTGCGTCCAGGTAGACATGGTGCTGGAGAAGTAGCTGAAGAGTCCTACATCTTGCAGGCAACAGGAACTGCTGAGACACTGGGCAGGGATTGAGCATATATGAGACCTCACAGCCCACCTCCACATTGATAGATTTCCTCCAACAAGACCACATCTATTCTAACAAGGCCACACATCCTAAAGTGCCATTCCCTTTGGGGGCCATTTTCTTTCAAACCACCACATTTACCTTCTGAGTGCTTTACTTTAGTTACAATACTGTTACCATGTGTCTTAGGGTTTCTATTACTGCAACAAAACATGACCAAAAAGCAAGTTGGTGAGGAAAGGGTTTATTTGGGTTACATTTCTGTATCACTGTTCATCACTGAAGGAGTCAAGACAGGAACACAAACAAGGTAGGATCCTGGAGGGACAAGCTGATGCAAAGGCCATGAAGGGGTGCTGCTTACTGGCTTATTTCCCATGGCCTGCTCAGCCTACTCTCTTATAGAACCCAGGACCACTAGCCCAGGGATGGTACCACCCACAGTGGGCTGGGCCCTCCCCCATTGATCACTAGTTGAGAAAATGCCTTACAGCTGGATCTCATGGAGGCATTTCCTCAACTGAGGCTCCTTCCTCTCTGATGACTCCAGTTTGTGTCAAGTTGACACAAAACCATCCAGTACACCACGTTTGATACCTTTCACACTCAGCAAAACATAGTTGGTTAGAGATACTGAGTAAACTTCTGCAAATCAAGTTTATCAATCCATTGATAAATTCTGCTGTTAACTGTAAAACATAACTGATTTCAGCCACTTTTCATCTATAGCATTGACATTTTAATAGAAGGCTGCTGTATGAGTCAGGGCTCTCTAAAGTAACACAACTTTTAAGAATGAATCTCTCTCTCTCTATATATATATATATAGAAAGGGGATTTATTAGAATGACTTACAGGCTGCTGTCCAGCTAATCCAACAATGGCGGGGTATAGCTGGAGTTTTTCTCCAGTCCCACCTGGGCCCTCAGCCGCTCAGACCCAAGTAAACACACAGAGACTTATATTACTTATAAACTGTTTGGCCGTGGCAGACTCCTTGCTATCTAGTCCTTATATCTTAAATTAACTGTTTGGCCGTGGCAGACTCCTTGCTATCTAGTCCTTATATCTTAAATTAACTCATTTCTATCAATCTATAAGTTGCCACATGGCTTGTGGCTTACCGGTACTTTCACATCATGCTTCCTGTCTCTGGCTGGTGACTCCCGACTCAGCCTTCCTGTTCCCAGAACTCTCCTCTCTGCTTATCCCGCCTATACTATACTTCCTGCCTGGCTACTGGCATTTTACTTATAAATAGCATTTTATTTATCAATCAATCAATCAATCAGAACAACACATTCACAGCATACAGAACATCCCACAGCAGCTGGGTGTGAATGGAAGTTCCAAGAATCCAGCAGTTGCTCAATTCATAAAGCTGGATGTCTCAGTGGGTCTTCAGTAGACACTGGAATCTTGAAGAAGTAGGCTCTAATGCCAATGAAGGGATGGACTTGCTAGCAAGGCGAAGGCAAGCAGGCAAAGCATAAGCTTCCTTCTTCCCTGTTCTTATATAGGTTCCCAACAGAATGTGTGGCCTAGATTAAAGATGTTTCTTCCCACCTCAAGTTCTAGATTAAAGGCATGTCTTTTCTCAGCTCAAAAGATCAGGATTAAAGACATATCTTCCTACCTCAAAGATCTAGGTTAGAAGTGGATCTTCCTACTTCAAATTAAGCAAAAAAATCTTCCACAGGTATGCTTTCCATTTATAGATTTTAGTTAATCCCAGATGTACACAAAGTGACAACCAAGAATAGCCATCACAACTGCCATCGCACTGTTTGCCTGAATAATTGTTAATGGCCGGAAACTGTTTTTTTCAGTTTCTATTAATTTTTCCCTCAACAGCATCAAGACAATGTTAAATAGAATAATTTTAAGAAAACAGCAACCATCTAGTAGATCATGCCACTTTTCTGCTTGAAATCTTGTGGATTCTCCACATTGCTTAGAATGTGGACACTTTAAGACTTCCATTTAGGGATCACAAACTACAGCCTACAGGCCAAATCTAACCTTCTTCCACCTACCTATTTCTGGAGATGCCTTTCCTAGGGTCACATACTGTCTACAGTTGCTTTTTTACAGTTCCAAAGAGCTGAGTAAGACAACAGATGACATGGCTCACCCCATCTCCTCAATTCTATCACTGGATCTTCAGCTAACCTCCTAGCTCCGTCTCAACCAAGCTTTTTCTAATGGAGTTTACACTTCCTGAAATAATTAGCACTAGCCAATGACTCCCTCATCATCACCAAGGTCTCAGTTTCAGTGTCAACTCTTGGACTTTTCCTGACCAAACAAACCAAAGAGGCTCTTTCAACCACTCTAGACATCTGTCCTGAAAACAGTAGCACTGAGTTGTTTTCCTTTATAATGGTTGAGAAAGCATATATCTCAAATGACCTAGCTTTTTAGAGGTATCAACCTTTCGACACTGCAGCGACACTGTGGTTTACAATTGTGTTGGGCCATATTCATAGCTACCCTGGGATACATGCAACATACAAGGGCTTAGATGAACCCAACTTTGCTGGCACCGTCTACCAGCACTGTTGTCAGAAACCAGTTGAGTATATATATATGCCTTGCCCATTGGCCTAGTTAAGTTAGGACACTGACCTTGGGCAGATCAAGGGCGTAGAGCTGCTTCACAATCAGTCTTACCTGGTGTTTACAGGCTTGACACTTGCCATTGAAGACAAGTGCTGTCTCTTTTTCATGACCGCTCAGTGGCGAGGGAGCATGATTGATTGTTTTCCTGAGGTGTTCTTCTAAGGCTATTTGAGGTGCTTCTGGAGTCAGTGTCTTGGGCTGCTGAAAGGCAGGTGACAAGTGGTTTGTTTATTTGGGTCTCCAAAGCTGTTATTGGGGTTTGGAAAGGGCAAGAGCTTCCATTTTTACACTTCTGGTGCCATCATGGTGAAAATGGTGCAATAACATGGTAATGAACTTTAAAATCACACACTGGTTTCTCTCTCCCCTAGGACATAAGCTCTAGGGGAGAAGAGATACCTGCTTTGTTCCGACTCATTTCCATTTTAATCAGCACAATTCACTTAGTACCACAAATAATGTCTGGTATTGCCTTTAAATAAGAGACACCAATGTTTAACTCCCAAGTAAATGATAGACACTAGGGACACTTCCAATACTGTAGATTTGCACTAACAATGCCCTGATATCAATCACAGATGGCCTGAGGAAGATGAATTAGGATTTTTGGCCACACCATAGGCCCAAATCCACTGATAGCAACTCTTCTGGACATGGGTTCATTTTGTACTTGGTCAGTAAGGTTAAATCAGGGAAAGTGATGTTCTAGAACAAACACATTCTCAACATTATGATGATTTATGGTTAAGAATTTTATTATCAAAATTATTACATCTCTTGTGAAAGTTCAAATGTTACAGCAAGGTGTAAACACTCCACTTGAGGAAGAAGCGATGCTCCTTCCCTTCCAAGAGTCCCCCCTCCCCCCACCCTCCCCCCCAGAGGTCTGGTCTTGACAGCACCCTGCCCACACAGAGTGGCTGGGGTCTCTGCACGTGCCAGGCAGGGTGAGGGCCGCCTGCCCGCTGGCCTCTCCCCTTAGCTTTTAGCCAAAGGGAGAATGCAAACCCCAGCCCAAATGGAGAGACATTTACATACGTTTTATATAATATACAAAGAAACCGGCATCCCAGGCAACATGATTTCCACTCCCAATGCTCTCCCAGACTGATGGGTTTGTGGGGAAAACAACAAAAAGAAAAGTATTATGCTGAGGGTTCAGCATTAAAAACAAAACAAAACAAAAAACTAAAACCAAAACAGAAAATCTCCCCTCATTTGAGCAAACACCTGATTTCAATTTTGAAAAGTGAAATTTTGTAACAGTCACACACAAAGAGAGAAGACTGTGCATATGATAGTTGTAGTTCAGGGTAGAAAAGGAGATGAAAGAGGCTGGGGAATGGGAAAGAAAACAGATTAGAGGTAAGGAGGGAGACTCACAGTATATCTTGTCCAAAAGAAGTCCGGTCCACTGCAGCACCAGGGATCACACTGTCATACACTCACTACCCTACCATGGTTATAGCTGAATACAAAATTAGATAAATAAAAACACGCCAGGTATTACAGTAAACAAGTGAAAGAAATAAGCTGGCAACCATATGGAATTTAAAAAGATTGTGTACCCCACCTGGGCTGGCTCCAGGGCTCCTCCAGGGGTGTACAACAGGCACAATGCACTGATGGGGAGAAGCCAGTCTGCTCTTGTCTCTCATCCAGAACAATGTTAGGGGTATGGGTGACTTGTTAACTCTCACCTGCCCACTCTCGTGTAAGCATCCCCTAAAGAAACGTGGGGCAGACCCCACACACAATCACAGCCCTGTCGGTGCCACTCTACAACCCTATCTGCCCCATTCTTACCCTGCAGTCATAAGTGCATGCTTCTCAGTCACGGAGGCAGTCCTGTTCTTAGGACAGCAACTCCTGATGAACTGGGAATAGGAAAATTAAAATTCAAAGGTTCCCCAGACCACTGGATCCTTCCTAAACTGGCCCGCCTCCTTCTCCGCTTACTTCATAGGGCTATTGTTAACCCACTGAAATGTGGGAAGGAGGAATGGGATGGTAACAGCTGGCGCCCAATCCATCCCACATCTGCTCCCAAATAACCAAGAGCTGACCACCAGCTCCTCTCAAAGCCAGGCAAGCCTCAGTCAGAATAAGTGGCAAGCATTCCTCTCTCTGCCCATTTCCTAGTGGCTTTAAGACAAAGGTAGGGAGCACTCCTGGTGGACACACCTTGACCATGCACCTGCTTTTGGAATGGTTGTCTCACAGCAAACATTTACATACCTACCTTTTTTTTTTTTCTTAAGTGCATAAAACCCTAACACTACTCAGATGGCTTGGGGCTTTGAGATTGGCTCTTTCCACTTTTTTCTTTTGAAAAGAAAAAAAAATTTTTTTTTATTGAAAAAGATGTCCTTACTGCACAAGTGACTACAGGCTACAGGCAAGGATGGGAGACATAGGCTTCAACACAAGTCATTGCACTTAGAACCGTTACTAACCGAAACACCATTTGCTTGTTAACAATGTACCCTTAACAGCAGGGAGAAACTTCTTTATAGTCTCTGCTTCAGACAAGATTTACATCTTTCTCCAAGGCCGGAGGCCAGTCACGACCACAAGTCTCATTTCTTGCTGACCAGACCCATTCCTCTGGCACCTTGTACCCCTCTTCCCCAGCAATATGCTCGGCCTTGGTTCCAGAGGCAGCTGGAAGGAAGCAGCTATGGGCTCATCAAGTTCAGTTTGCCCATATCCAGAAGCCCTAGGAAAGTCCTGTCTGAGTCTTGACTCCTGACCCTTGCAGTGGCTGGAGTCGGTACTGGTGTACACTCCCACTCCCACGATGTGGGTAGTGCTGTGAATTGGAAACCGCAGATACCCTGGAGGCCTGGTAGGCAGCTGACTGCCCAGCACTGGGCAGACTGATAGTCCGTAAGTCTGATGGCAATGACGACCTAGAGTTCTGAGGAAAGGAGGTGGAACTCAGCGTTCCTGTGCTGGGCTGAGAAACCGAGTCTGAGGTTGGTGAGTCTGAGGGGCCCTGTGGGGTAGGGCTAGCAGCACTCGAAGAACAGCTCCTCCTCGGAAGATTGCTGCCAGTGCTGTTTCCAGAATGCGGCTGGCTGCTATAATACCCTGCAGTCCCCGTAAATGGGGCCAACGAGTCTGTGGACACAGGGTGGGCAGGGCTGGGGTAGGATGTGGAAGAGAGGGATGATTCTGAAGAACCGTGAGAGGGGGGGTTTCCAGGTCTCAGTGCAGTAGTTCGATAACTGTATCCTGGAGACTGGGTGGGATGTCCTCTAAAGGGGGACGAACTCTGCTGAAGGAGGCTTTGTGATTCTGTCCGTGGACTGTCACACTGGAGGAGCTTCAAAGAGTAGGGAGGAAAGTGTAAGGAAGTTAACACAGTCCTGTCAACATTGTGGAGTGTTTATAACATTCTACATTTATTTATTTATAATTATTTTGGTTTTTTTTTTTTTTTTTTTTGAGGCAGGGCAACCCTGGCTGTCCTGGAACTCACACTATAGACTAGACTGGCCTCGAACTCACAGATCCCCCTGCCTCTGCCTCCCAAGTGCTGGGATTAAAGGTGTGTGCCACCCATCACCTGGCTACAACATTCTATTTTTATTCTTTGCATTAAAAAGTGTGTATGTGTATGTGCTACAACACTAATGTGGAAGTCTTAGGACAACCTGGAGTACATTCTTTCCTCCACTGTGTGGGTTCTGGGGATTAAACTCAGGTCATCAGGCTTGATCACAAGTGCCTTTATCCACTGAGCCATCTCACTAGCCCCCAAAATCAGTTTTGAAAGGGTATCAGCAACAATCTCTGATTATCTCATTTGCTTTACTGAAATCCCTGAGGTAAGCAGATGATGGCTGACTTATAGGGCTGCTGAGACACTATTCAATGTCAGCAGCTGACAGTGTTATCATGACTAGGAATATAGCACATCTCCACAGGCACCCCTCTCCTTAGAGCTTAGCAGACTTACCTGGTAGCTGTATCTGGAAGGGCTGTAAACAGTTGCTCCTTTAGAGAGTGCTGAGCTCAACGGCTCTGGGCCTTCTCCATCTGCAGGGTCTGGAAAGCATTATAAAAATCAACTTTGGCTTCTCAGAATACACAGGAAAATAGACATCATCCACTCAAATCAATGTTATCAACACATGCTGCTCTCTGTGATAAAATGAGCGCAGCATGCCAGGAGGGCAAAGTAAGTGGTTAATTATGCGCTAAATTTTAAATGCCTCATCTTATTCTCTTCTCCTTCTTTTTCTTCATCCTTCATGGAGGTGGAGCTCCGGAACTTTGGAGAGATGAGAGTTACAGAAAAGTATCCCTTGGGAAAAGAGCAGACAGAGAGCAAGCAATGCTAGATCTCATGAATACTGTAGCTCAAAGAGCAAGACTGAGCTGGAGACTAGGGTAGAGCAGAACCCAGGCTTGTCAGAAAGACGCACTTCATCCCAGCATTTGTTGTGAACTGCACACTGTGGCTTACCTGACTCTTTCTCTGTCATGTTGCTCTCCCATGTGGGGGAGGGCTCTCCCTTTTGGGCCACTCTCACACTGCTTCGGAGAACCTTAGGGATGCTTCCTCCTTCTCGGAGTCGTTCAACAGATGTAGGAACCATCCTGCAAAGGTACCAGGGTGTAAGTTTAAGCCACAGGAATTTCGAGCCAAGAGTCTGAAACAAGTAACTGTAACAAAGATGATGTAGTAGAGTCTCTCTCTTTCTTCTTCTGAGACAGAATTTCTCTGGGTAGTCCTGGCTGTCCAGGCTTTGTAGACCAGGCTGGTCTTGAACTCAGAGACCTCCCTGCCTCTGCACCACCATTTGGTCGGCCACAGTACAGTCTCTTATGTGAAATTTTCTCCTCTGTGAAGCTGTGTTCCTGACACATATACTATAGGTTAATACAGGACTCTTATATTAATGAATATAATGATTTGAAACTTTGTCTCTTCTTTCCCAGGCTCATTTCTTTATTTCAAGATCCCCATGCTTGAGGATCCCTGGAGCTCACTGGCGAGAGACTCTGGCTTAATCAGTGAACTCCGAGTTCAATAAGAGATTCTGTCTCATAAGTTAGGTGGAAAGTGATAGAGGCAGGCACCCAGTGTTGATCGTGGGATTGCAAATGTACCACGTCAATGTATCTTCCACCCCACCTCTGAAAAAAAGAAACACTGAGAGCTGCATCCCTAGCTGGGGTACTGTGATGCATGTCTATAATCCCAGCACCCTCGAAGCAAAGGCGGGATCAAATAGTTCAAGGCCAGTTTGGGCTACAGAATGAGACTCTGCCTCAAAAATCTGCAGAGGAAAACTAAACCAACCTGTAATCCTATTTCATCCAACACCCACAACTTGTCATTACTATTACTTAGTTTTCTATGATGTCTCCTAAACTAGACAAGTCCTTTCAGAGCATCTCATCACTCTGCATATGCTAGCTCCAAGGGACACAGTTCTTAAATTAGAGGAACCTGGAGTTGGCAAGATAAAGGTGCTTGTTACCAAGTCTAAAGACCCAAGTTCAATCTCCAGAACTAACATAGTGGCAAGGAAGAACTGATTCCTGGAAGTATCATCTGACCTCCATATGCATGTATGTGCACGCGCGCGCACACACACACACACGGTGTGGCTGTTCACTTACTTTTCATATAAATTAAGACAAAGAGCCCTCCTAATAAAATTGCTTATGGGTACCCACAACTTCACTACACATTGTCCAGTGAGACTCTAAAGGGTGGGATGTGCTTATACTAACTAGCTGAACAGGACAGATAGCAAATTGGAGGCTGCCTGTCTCAGGTAAGTGCTCTCATACATTTTAGGTAAAACTGGAAATGATCTGAATAAATATTTCCTACCTGAATTTAATTTTAAAGCTAATTAAATATAAACTTACCACCTACTGCTGATGTTTTCTTGAGGTCTGCAGTGAGAGGAGGAAGTGCCCCTGGAATCTGATGGGCTTACCGCCTCCAAATGTGATGTGGAGGAATGAGATGGGGAGAATTTTTTGTGAGGGGACGAGGGGGTCCGGGCTGAGGATCCCTGCACACCATGGGCAGCAGCATCAGAAACAGAGTTACTGCTGCCTTGTCCAGCTCCTGCAGACTTGCTTTTGCTCTGTGAAGAGTCACTTCCCCCACCAGAATTCTCCTTGGCTTCTTGTTTCCGTTTGCGGTACTCTAGCAAGGATACCTAGATATGAAGAAGCAGCTATCATTAGCGAGTGGCTTACTGGCAACAGGGAAAAGAAAAGAGTCCTGGGTAAAGCAGTAGCAAGCCATGCAAACAAAGCAGGCACCAATTATGATAACCTTTATTGTATTTTTAAACTATATGTGTGTGGCTGTGTGTGCGAGTACAGGTGCTGGAGTTGGAATACCCCTGGAGAGACCATCTGATGTGGGTGTTGTATATTGAACTCACATCGTCTAGATGAGCAGGATGGGCTCTTAACCACTAAGAGATCTTTCCAGCCCCATATAACAACCTTTTTCAGGTATAAAAGAGATCTGATCACTGCTACAGATTCAAGCCAGTCAGAAACTGGTGAGGGGGAAAAGAATACCCTAAATGTCATTTTTGAAGAACGGCGCTCAAGCGGATGGCATCCTCTGTCTTCAGAGGAGCCTGTGAGATTACTGACACCTTCGTCACCTATCAGTTACGTCCAACAACTGGGGCATCTGTGAGAATAGGGCAGAAAAATGCAATTTTTATGCACCTTGGAAAAACCAGTTCTTCACTCCCTAGGAACACCCACTCCATCAAAAACAAACAAATAAACCCACAATAAATAAAGTACCACCAAGAGGAAAAAGGTATGTATTTCATGGTTCTTCATTATACTCAAATTTGGAAAACACACAATGGGATTTGGGGTTATTTGTATTACATATAAGGGAATAAAAGTATTTTAAAGCAAGAAGAAATTTCATTTATAGACTTCAGCAACCTATCTGTAACTTGGAAACGTTTTCCAAATCCTCAAACCACCTTCTAATCTTTACTCATTTCTACACCCCCACCCCCTGCTGTCAACAACAGACCTTTTTCCTGTCCACCAAGTATTGTGCTCTATTGCTTATTGAGCCTACTATAGAATCTTGTTTCTTGACTAAGCTATAAGTTGTATTAAGGTATAGGTTAAGCTTACTGAGCTTTTAATTTTTTTTTTTTTTAAGATTTATTTATTATGTATACAGAAGAGGGTTGCCAGATCTCATTACAGATGGTTGTGAGCCACCATGTGGGTGCTGGGAATTGAACTCAGGACCTCTGGACCTCTCGAAGAGCAGTCGGTGCTCTTAACCTCTGAGCCATCTCTCCAGCCCCGAGCTTTTAATTTTTTTCCTCTGTGTGTGTACAAGCACATATATGATGCATATATGGGGGTCAGAGGACAACTTTTTTGGAGTTGGTTCTTTTTGAGGGAATTTGTCTTGTTACTCTGCCCTTGCACCGCATATGTAGACTTCTGGCTGATTCTCCTGTTTCCACTTTGTATCTTGCTATGAGTGCTGAGGCTGGGATTATAGACTTTGGCTTTAGAGTTAAAATCATTTGTGTGTGTGTGTGTGAGTGTTTTGCATGCATGCGTATCTGATGCTGGTGGAATCCCCAGGACTTGAGTAAGAGCCACTGTGAGCCATGTGGGTGCTGGGAATTGAATCTTAGTCTCTGAAAGAGCAGCTCTTAACTGCCAAGCCATCTGTCCAGCCCTGGCTCTGGCTTTTTAAATGTGGGTTCTAGAGATCAAACTCAGGTTGCCAGGGCTACATGGCTAGCATTTTTACCTGCTAACTCATCTTGCTGGCATATATTTTATTTCTGAAGGGAAGAGTTGGGTTTCTTTGGAGATAGTCTCATGTATCCTGTATGGTCTCAAATTCCTGCCTCTTCCTCCTAAGTGCTTGGATAGATTATAGTCAAGTATCACCATGCCTAGCTCTATTTGTATGGTTTTTTTTTTTTTTTTTTTTGAGACTGAATGTATGTAGACCAGGAAGCCCTTGGATTTAGGATCTAACTACCCCAGTCTCCCAGGTCCTAAGATCACAGAAGTGCGACACCACACATAAGCTTATTTACCTTTAATTAAAAAACAAACAAAACAAAATCCCATCTACTTATTCACTAATGTGTAGGTCAAAGGACGACCTGGGGAAGTGGGTTCCCTCCTTGTACTACATGTGTCCTGGGGACCAAAATCAGGTCTGTCAGGCTTGGCAGCAAGTGCATTTATCCACTCATCTCCCACTGGCCTTTCCTTGACTTTAAAATACTGTATTATTAGCTGGCTGTGGTGGTGCACACCTTTAATCCCAGCACTTAGGAGGCAGAAGCAGGTGGATCTCTTTGAGTCTAATGCCAGCCAGTGTAAAGAATGAGTTCCAGGACAGCTAAAGCTACACAGAGAAACCCTGCCTTAAACAAACAAACAAAAAAACCAAAACCAAATCAACCCCTCCCCCCAAAAAACCCTATTTTATCTACCCACATGTATGTGTATGTGGCTTGAGAGCGAAGAAGGGGATGTGGGATGCCTTGGAGCTGGAGTTGTTGTTGTTTGTGAGATATCCCATGTAGGTGCTAGGGTTCTGAATTCAAGTTTTGTGACAGACCAGTTAATGCTCTTACTAGCTGAACCATCTCTCTAGTCACCCATTCCTTGGCCTTTGATTAACACTCAGTATAAAAATTTGGCACATCACAGGTGCCCAATATATTTTACAAATATTTCTGAAGCAACTTTAACTTCAATTACCTACATATATAACAAATGAAACTAGAAATGCAAAGACATTTGTCATGTTATGTATTTTTTCAATAATTTATTTTTATTTTATATGTACTAGTATCTTTGCCTTCATGTGTGTCTGTGTGAGGGTGCTGGATCCCCTGGAACTGCAGTCACAGAGAGTTGAAAGCTGCCATGTGGGTGCTAGGAGTTGAACCCAGGTCCTCTGGAAGAGCTGTCCGTTCTCTTAAGTGCTGAGTCATCCCTTCCGACCAATGTTGGTGTGTATTTTGTAAGTCAGTACTACTCATACAAGGCTTTGAACCCCCACCATTATCTTACTCCCTATTGTGTGCAGTGTTTCCTTTTCCTATCATAAAAGCTCTTAATTTTGTGTCTTAGTGTGAAATACCACAAAAACAATAAAAATAGTTCGTGTATGCATTTTTATATATAATCTTGGAGAGAAGCTAATAAACTTGGATAATGAACACTACTGTAATTAAAATAAAGTCTCAAGTCTCTAAATTTCTTTCTTTTCCTTTTTTTTTTTTTCCCCAGACAGGGTTTCTCTATGTAGTTTTAGGTGTCCTGAACTTGCTTTTGTAGACCAGGCTGGCCTCGAACTCAGAGATCCTCTTGCTTCTGCCTTCCAAGTGCTGGGATTCAAGGTGTGCAACAGCATCACCTGGCATCACAAGGCTCTATTTCAATGAGGATACAACTAGTTTTTTTCTGTGAAAATGTTACACATGGGATACTCGGCATTGTTAGTCCCTAACAAAAAATACATCCAAGTCACTATGACAACCCAGAATATTCTCAAAAGCATAGACTAAAAACAAAAACAAAAACACCAGGCAGAGTTTAGGTTTTGTGGTTTTTGAGAACAGGCATGCCTTCTAAGCCTCACACCATGACAAGCTCTCTAAGGTCTAGTCTGCCCACGGCATCCTGGTCCTGGTCTTCCCTGGTGTCATCAATGCAGTCCACTGTCTGCACCCCAGGGCAGCATTACAAACCGATCGTACAGTAACATCTTCATCTAGATTTGTGGCTGATTCATTCTCGTTTGAAATGTAGCTAAACCCCCCAGCTCTGAATTCCTACTCCTCAGGCTAAATAAAGACTTCCTGTTCATTCTTAAACTACCCACTACATAGGGGATTCCTCTAAGATATGAACAACTCCATTGGAGAAACTACCACCACCGTAATTCAGGATTTATTAATTCTATTCTCTAGTGAAGCTCCACGACCATAGAATTTAGGAGGTGATCCAGCACATTAACAGCTAGAACATGCAATCTGGAATAAGAATCACTGTAGTATACCCTGGCTCCTTCATTTATTAGCTGTGTCTGTCACCAAAGGCAAGTTACTCAACTAGCTTTAGTTTTCTCATATGCAAAATGGAAAATCCCCTAATTATACAACCACTGTAATGACAAAATGAATTAATGAAAACAAAACATGGTCTCTATGTAGCTCCAGTTAGCCTTGAACTTTCTAAAAATCTAGATTCTTTATTTATTTGTCTGTATGAGTATATGTATGGGTGCCCACGGAGGCCAGAAGAGGGCACTAGAACCCCTGGAACTGGAGTTAACATTAAGTAGCTGTAAACCACTAACTCAAGGAGTCCTTTGTTGCTGATCCAGCCCTCCAGCCTCTGACATTGACCTTCTCAATTCTCCTGCCTCAACTTCACAAATGGGAGCTGGGATTATATATGTGAACCACATCTGTCTAAGAAAACACATATGACGGTCTTAAAAGCTGTGCCCTCAACTGAGTTCTGCAAGTAACACAGCTTTTAGTATTCTTTCCAGTGCTCTAGCCTTTCAGTAGCACACAACATTTATTTAAAAGCCTAGGATGGCTTCAGCTTTGCAATCCCACTTCAACCTTCAGAATGCTAAGGTCATAGGTAGGTGCCACTATGCCTGGCTGGATATTTGCTTATTTGTATTGGTGATGCTGGAGACGGAAGGCTACACAAGTATTCTTCTACTGACTACACTTCAGTCGTCCTGGTTATTCACAACACTTACCAGCGGTACTAATACAGTCTACTTCTCAGGGCCTGAGAGATGCCAAGACTGAAGATGACTCAAATTCAGTCCCAGGGTCCACACAGTGGATAGAGAACTGATTCCCACAAGTCACCTTCTGACTTCCACATATGTGCCTTTGGAATATTCATGCCCCCTACACCCCGCATAAACCAAAGAAGCAAATGTAATTAAATAAGATCTAATTTTCACAGATTACAGCATAGAGCAGGACAAGTGCTATGACTGGAGCTTACAAAGTTCTGAATTATCTGGTTAATACCCTTTAGGAGTGGCCCTATATAACATGAACACTTACTTTTTTCCTTTGTGGTGGGTTCTGAGGAGCAGATGGGACTCCGTCACAGGCCCTTTCACCACCAGGTGACATGGAGCCACGAGAGAGGTCTTTCAGAAAGCCATGTTCATATCTGCTGGAAAAGCCTTCTGCAGGGGAACAATATCCTCCATCTAAATGCAAAGGCTTCCTGTCCCCCACCAAGGGGGACCCTCTATACAGTCCATCTGCTCGAGGCATAGCGTTCAAAGGGGAATAGGCGTACATCAAGTTGAACTCTGTCCTAAACGCCTGGTCTGAATTTCTCAGCAAGGTCTGAGAGCCATCTCCACTCCTGTTGGGGAAGCCAGCCTCTGAGGTTGGAGCGACAGAGGGATGAGAAGCCAGGTCAGGATGACTGCAGTTGAGCAGGGAAGGTCTATCAGCACAGCTGTGAGTGCTAGAGTCTGGGTATCCCACTTTTGACAAATCCAGGTCTTTTCGGTGGCAAAGCTGAAAAGGATTAAAAAAAAAAAAAATCAACAGACATATGGGGCATAGTAGAAAGGAAAAGTCAAAGGGCAGCAAGGGAGGTAGAGGGGCACAGGTGTACAAGGAGAAAGATAGAAGCAGAAGAAAGACTCATTAACATGTGTAAAGTCCATTGAGCAAAGAAAGTGCCCACACGCCAGACTACTAAGGACTCACAGTGTTTCTGCATGAGAACACTGGGGAAGCTGGCACCAGGCAACTAGACAACATGACTACTCTGTCTGCTCAGTCTTCATCAGGCTGCTGGCCAACCGACAGCGTACTTGGGGGCTGGCAGTGCAATCAGGGGCATATCTGAGCCCCAAGCACAATACAGGAAGGTCTTAAATTGCTGGTTTCCAGTGTTATACATTACTAAATTAGTATCAATGGGGGAGGTGGTGAAGGAAGGTGGAGAAAAGTAGAAGGTAGCTGCAAAGTCAAATATGTAAATTACTGGTTCAGTAGGAGAATGGCATTAAAAATAGTTTATCATTAACTTATACCTTGAATTATGTTTCTCATGTAACTTTCTGTCTGATCAATTCTTCTGTGTCCTCTGCTGTCTATCAATAAATGTATCAAAGGACTGCTGATACCTACCACTACAGAGCACCAGTGATAAAACCCACCTACTATTGCTTATCCTCTCCTAACATCAAGATTTCTACTAGGTCAACTGCCTATAAAGAAGGTACCAGAAATCCAAATACCATGTCAAATATCAAATCCCTACTATATTAGAATCTTTAGCAACCAAGGTCAGAACAACCTATACTTTTCCAACAAGTAATATCCAGCAAATCAACAGTAAACTAGTAGAATACAATCTTTTCAGTTTCTTAATGATCTATAGAAAATCTACTGACTCAGATTTTGGATAATCCTCAGGTAGTTGGTCACCTAATTATTTTAGAGTGGGATTAAAGATCAGTTAATTTCTAAAGATCCAGAGATTATAATTTTCTCCTTAAGAGGAAAAAGGCTCCATGTAGATTTATAGGGTTAATAATTACTACATTTGCCTAAAGTTTATAATAAAAGTTAACACTAAAATCTGAATTTAGGATCTTTACAGAGGAAGGGTTTCCAAGAAAAGCACTCAAAGGCATTCAGTGATAGTCTAAGAGGCATCATTCACTGTACAGCAACCATATCCCAGACACTGTAGAACAGAGGATTAAGGTTCCTTGCATATTTACACCCAGTAAGGAGTTCCAGGGAACATGAAGGAAAGCTGAAGAAAGTTGGATTCACGAAGAAAGCTGCTCAACTATGACCCAAAGTCCAATGGGGAGCTGTCAATTCAACCCCAATAATACATCCACAGCATGAATACTGAGATAGTGCCTACCAACCCCACTTTCCTTGTTAATAAGCAGACATTATTCATCACTTTCTCCAACAAGACTCTGATAGCACTAGAATCTGTATCCTTTCAAGATTTTCTTCTTTAATGAAACTCTTCAACCACTGCTTCCCCCAAATGACAACAACAAAACCCTAACCCCACAACATATATATAGCTACTTAACTTTCTTGGGTCTATTTCTACAGTTACACAGAATATTCACTCTACTTGCTGTGAATGAGTGAGTGACTGTCTTCCAGCCCAGCACCCCATTTACTCAGATTCCCAGCCCTCCCACACATTCAGGACTACATTCATGCACTCACTCTCAGCCTCCATGTGTGATTGAGATGGTGTGATAACTACCTCAGGTGACAGGGACTTAGGTCTGTGCACAGAGGAACCCTCAAGGGAAGATATGTTCTAGAGGAGGGAAAGTATCATGTTATTCATCTACTCTAAGTCAAGAAGAAAAACACAAGAGAAAGTAAAGCATGGAAGTTAGCCATAACCTTTTTATTTGGAGGCGGGGATAGGTATGGTTAAGAATGCACAGGGGAGAGGGATGGCAGTGGTGGTGCATGCCTTTAATCCCAGCACTCAGAAGGCAGATCCAGGTGGATCTCTGTGAGTTCGAGGCCAGCCTGGTCTACAGAGTGAGTTCCAGGACAGGCTCCAAAGCTACACAGAGAAACCTTGTCATGAAAAACCAAAAAGATAAAAAAAAAAAAAATGCACAGGGAAAATGTTTAACTGCAGAACTCACTCCATGGACAAAGTGATTTGCTTCCTGGTGTCTTGGAAAGTACTTAAGGAAAACTGGGTATTAATGTTTTATGCTGTAAGTACACACCTCAAGTAGAACTGAGGAAAGAGGTGAAATGTTAAACTTTTTAAAAAAAATTTTATTTTAGAGTATTTAGTGTTTCTTATATGGTGGGGAGGGCACCTTAACCCTTATTCTTTCTAGAGGAACTCTGTTCCTTCTCCTCATACCCCTCTGATCATCATCTTTCTTTACTTTCTTACTAGCTTCAGGCCCTATCAGTTACCCAAGGGAATACCTGGGATCTAACAGAAGAGAGAGACGGCTAGTTCCTCTTAGCCTTGTGCATCCTTAGCAGTTAGATAGAATTCATAGTATTTTAGGTACCACAACAAAACAAAGCAAAAAACAAACAATGAAACAAAAAAAAAGTAAGACAACCCCCGCCCCCCAAAAAGCGCAAAACATACCATGTGTATGTCTCTGTCTGTGAACTACACAGGATACAGAGGACAGGACACTCAGCTGAGGCAGTGCCTCCCTACACACAGGGACCGGACTGTCCATGAGCTCTTGATGGTGATTTGAATGGCAACAGGAAAGTGATGATGGTAGCTAGGACAAGGACTCAGGGTACCAGTGACTAGGGTAAGGGGAGAGTTATCAAAACTGTGACCCAGAGAGCAGACATAGGCCATGCCATAATAGGACATATGGAGCTGCTTCAGCAAAACAAGGTTTGGATAGTCAATGTTTTTCAGTGGGGAAGGTGCTGGGTGTTCAAGGTACACTAGAGCCCATGTAAGACAGAGTATAGATCTCAGAGCACACAAGGGAAAGGGAAGGCTAAGTGGGCAATTTCTTTCAAGTTGCTTTCATTCTTCCTCTAGATTCTTTCCCTTCCTGAGAAGCTCGTTCTCTTTGTGTATCTCATCCCCCTCAGCACTAGGTATGTCCTGAATGAATGTTGCCTACTCCAAGTTTTCCCCTTTCCACTTGAAGCTGGTTTTACTTGTGATAACTTTTTGATATTTAAAACAAAAACAAAAACAGAACTCTGAGATTCTATTTGTATGCGTTTGCCTGCTTGCATGTCTGTGTATCACATGCATGCAGTACTTGAAAGGATCAGAAAAGGGCATTAGATTCCCAGAGACCAGTGTTAACAAATAGCTGTGGGGAGCCATATGGGTGTGTTGGGAAATCAAAATTGGGTCCTCTGGAAGAAAAGTCAGAGCTCTTAACTACAGCTACTCTAGACTGTATTTCATTTTACTTTTTAAATTTTTTTTTTTTTTTTTGGTTTTTTTTCGAGACAGGGTTTCTCTGTGTAGCTTTGCGCCTTTCCTGGAACTCACTTTACTTTTTAAATTTTTAACAGAAAAATTTTCTTTCAACATTTTCTTCTTCCAAATAACAATTGTACATTAGAAGAACAATATAGGGGGCCTGCGCGGCGCCTGCGTGCTCAGTGACCTTTCCCTGTCTAGTGGATTCTGTTGTGGCCTGTGGCCTTGGTCTTGCTGAGATGCTTCAAAACCTTATTAAGAATGTCTGGGTCCCCATGAAACCCTACTATACCCAGGTTTACCAGGAAATTTGGATGGGAATGGGGTTAATGAGCTACATCGTTTATAAAATCAGGAAAGCTGATAAAAGAAGTAACGCTGTGAAAGGCTCCAGTCCTGCACCTGCCCATGGCCATCATTAACCGCTCCCTGAGTCCACTCACGATGAATCCTGTCGGCTAAACTTAAGCAAGCTGTGTTAGGTGGGAACATGGAACATCGCTGAGCACTTACCTAAGTACCATTTACAATGTAGCATTAATAAATGTATGTGAGTTGCACGATAAAAAAAAAAAAAGAACAATATAGAAATTTTGTATTGAGTCACCTTTCAGTGTATTATTTCCTTTTTAAACGAACTGTGTCTTCAAACTGCAAGGATTATAGATATATGGCCTAGGCCCAATTCTCTGTGTCATCTGTTTTGATGCAAAACAACCTTTCTGTATCCAAATACAGCAAAGACCACTGCTATCAGGATGACAAAGATTGGTAGGATGAAGTTGTTTTTGTAATGGTAAGAATGGTGACACTGCCTTATTTAAATAAGAATTTTATAATCATGCACCTGAAGTTTTGCTATTTAACATATTTTCTTTTCTTCCTTGTGGTGGGATGGTCTTTCTGTACACTGTGAATATGTTGCTACTATTGGTTAATAAAGAAGCTGCTTTGACCTATGGCAAGACAGGTTATACCACGTGGGAAATACCACGTGGGAAATCCAAACAAAGATACAGGAAGAAAGGCAGGGTCAGGGGAGATGCTCGAGCCATCACCTGAGAGGCAAGATGTAATGCAACACAGGTAAAGTCACGAGATATGTGGGCGATACATAGATGAATAGAAATAGGTCAATTTAAGATAAAAGAGCTAGTTAGCAATAAACCCGAGCCATAGACCAAACAGTTTATAATTAATATAAGCCTCTGTGTATTTATTTGGGACTGAATGGCTGCAGGACACAGGAAAACTTACGGTTACACTTCCTGATAATCTTTTGAAAAATTACTGCATTTTCCCATTTAAAAAAAAATATATGTATGTATGGGTATTAAACATGCATATATGTCTGTTCACCATGTGCCTGTGGAAGCATCAGATCCCTGGAACTGGAGTTAGATGGTTGTGAGCCACCATGTGGGTGCTGGTAATAAAGCCCAGTCCTTGGCAAGAGCACCAGGAACTCTGAATTGCTGAGCCATTTTCTAGACACTAAAACATTTTAACTTATTTTAAAAAATTACGTGTGAATGTGTGGTGATATATTGTGTACCCTAATAAAATCCACCTGAAGATCAGAGGACACAGAACAAGCCACTAGATTAAACGCAGAGCCAGGTAGTGGTGGCATACACCTTTAATCCTATCACTTGAGAGGTAGAGATCGTTTGGACCTCTTTGAGTTCAAAGCTACCTTGGACTACATGAGACTGACTTAGCCTAGGAGAGAAACAGAGCCAGAGAGTGGTGGCACACACCTTTATTCTCAGCACTAGGAAACTTGAGACAGGAAATGATAAGGGTGGGCAGAGAAAGGTATATAAGGTATGAGGAGACAAAAACTAAAGTTTTTTGGCCTGAGGAAAGCTTTTCAGGCTGAGGAGT
Source organism: Peromyscus californicus insignis (assembly GCF_007827085.1). Lineage (NCBI taxonomy): Eukaryota > Metazoa > Chordata > Mammalia > Rodentia > Cricetidae > Peromyscus > Peromyscus californicus. Next base: position 127,889,352 of record NW_026294584.1, on the reverse strand, counting down.
CCTAGAGGTAAAGGGTGGCTTGCTCTTTTGTCTCTCTGATCTTTCACCCCAATATCAGGCTGCGAGTTTTTTATTAAGACCATTTAGGAATTCATGTTACATCATGTGTATGTATGTGTCTGTGCATGTTAGTGCAGATGCCTGAGGAAGACACAAGAGGGAGCTCCATCCCTTGGAACTGAAGTTATAGGAGGTTGTAACCCACCTGATCTGGGTGCTGGCAATGGGAACAAGCTCTGAGCCATGTCTTTAAATCCCATGTTTTAATGTTTAAAACGTAGCATGCATGCATGCATGTATGTATGTATGTATGTATGTATGTATGTATGTATGTACGTACGTATGTACGTATGTACGTACGTCTGTCTGTGTGGTGAAGTTAAAGGTTGAACTTGTGGAGTTGGTTTTTTACTTCTACCATGTGGGTTGCCAGGGCTGAACTCAGGTGGTTAGATATGGTGGCAAGTGCCTTTACTGCTGAGCCAGCCTGCTTCCTGGTATTTTAACTGTATGCTTAGACTAATGTGGTTATATTTTATCTGTGCACTCCAATAAAGCTTATCTGAGGATCAGAGGACAGAGCCAGTCACTATATTAAACATAGAGGTCAGGCAATGGTAGCACACACCTTTAATCCTAGCATTTGGGAGGCAGAGATTCACCTGGACCTCTGTGAGTTCAAGGCCACACTGGGAAAAGAGCCAGGCGTGGTGGCACATGCCTTAAATTCCAACACTAGTTAACAATAGAGGTCTGAGGGTCTGTACAGACAGAAAGTAATAGAGCTGGGCAGAGAGAGGAAGTAAGAGGGCAGGACACAGAAAGGCATATAGGCATGGGTATATAGGAAGTAGTCTCTGGAGGCTGAGGAGTCGGTAAGGGGAGGTTGGTTGTGGCTTGTCCTAGTCCTCTGATCTTTCAGTTTCCACCCCAATATCTGGCTCTGGGTTTTTTACTAATAAGACTGTTTAGCAATTCGTCTTACAGACTAAGATTCACCAAAATCCATGTTCTCTCTCTCTTAAAATACCTTGCATTTACACAGCATTTTATAGTTATCAAATGCAGCAAGAGATAAGAAATGTGCTGGGTATAAATTTGCTTGTTTTGGAAGACTTCTAATTTCTATGATTTCACATTAATAATGAAACCTGCCATGATAAGGTGCAACTCTATTCCTATAACTGATTGCATTCCAGGGACAATTTCTCCTTAGGATATCTTACCATGAAATTCTAATTGCTAACTGATACGAAAGCTTAACTGTTAAGCGGACAAAGTTAGAGGTCTGAATTCTGTTTTAATATCTGATTAAAAAGAATGACACAGGAATATGGTAATTTCCCTAAGAAAATCAAATGTAACCAGGATGACATTTTTGCACCCAGAAAGGTTGGCTCTACAGTAAGTGAATACTGGGCTGAGTTAGAAATAGAGCACATTGTTCTGCTTTCAGTTGCTAGCTCCTTTGCATTAGCCATAGAAGAACCCAGGCACTGTTAATCCTTAGATACTCATTAAAAGTTTCAACAAGACTGAGACATTCAGTTTTATCAAGACAACATCCAGAGAAGTAAGTCAGACTTTTTAGTGGGTGGATCAATTTGTCCCCCACCCCAGAATATCTATTTAATTAAAGCAACATGCAAAAGATGAGTTTTTAATACACATGGATTATATTCACATCTTCCACTTGAACTTGAATATTAAAGTGATTGAGTATGACTTTTAGGAACAGCTTAATACATATATTTCTAATGTAATCCAACCATTAAAGTAGACTAACACATAATAACAGTAGACCAACACATAATAGCAAGGAGGGAGAGTAACCTGGAATGGGAAAATCAAAACAGCAACAAGAACAACAATAAACATTCACCATAAGCCATACCCCAATATTGCTAAGTCTCTGTCCCCTGAGGCCATAGTGGAGCTACCAAAGAACCTGGGAAAGACACTTTACACAGTTAGAAGCCTAACACACAGATGTGAGCCCAGTGTAGTCTGAAAACCCAGGCATGGGAAACTAATGGGTACCACAGGAACCTAGACACCTCTTTTGACCAACATATATACTAAAGATGAAGATCCTGCATGCTTACTACCTAAAATTAAGGAGACCGAAGGACTGAATGTCAAGACAAGTGAATGGGATCTTGGCAGCACTGTTCTTATTTTGGCAAGAACAGGGGCTGCCAAGACAAAAAAGGCTACCAGCCCACAGTGACCCAAGGTTGCTGATTTTTTCTTTTTGGTTTTCTTCAAGACAGGGTTTCTCTGTGTAGTTTTGGTGCCTATCCCTGATCTCACTCTGTAGATCAGACAGGCCTTAAACTCACAGAGTTCCACCTGGCTCTGCCACCCAAGTGCTGGGATTAAAGGCATGCCACCACCGCCTGGTGTGATTTCTTAATGAGATGAAGATGGAAGACAGCTAAGAAACATCTGAAATGATATTATATTTGAAATGAAGAGGTATAAATAATGATTTTCATATCAATCACTCCCAACCACCAAACCCCAATCACCTCGAACTGCAGAGGAGTGTTGGAACGACTAGCAGTAGTAAGAGATGTGATTGGCGAGAACATGAGGCTGTATCCATTTCGACACTCCTCTTCTCCTGGGTGAGTCTGGCCAGGTGTGGACAGCTGGGGACTCTTTGAGCCTGAGCTGGAAGGGGGTGGTGTAACTGGAGACAGAGGCCGAAGCAACTTGGTGATATTCTGCTCCATCAGATAGCGAGACTTCCATTTCTTTAATGGGCTCAATAAGTCTGTGAAACACAAAGCTTGGATGAGAACTGAATCATATCTTACTCTAAGACTAGTTAGCAAAAGCACTGACCTCTAGCCTGCAATGGGTCCTAACTCTTTTATGCCTTATCCCATTAAATTATCTCCTCTACTCAAACCCAATGCCTATACATACTTTTTTTTTTTTTTTGGAATACAATTCAGTTCTACATATCAGCCACGGATTCCCTTGTTCTCCCCCCTCCCGCCTATACATACTTCTAATCACTACAATCAATGTAATTTCTGAAGCATTCCATGTCCCAGAGAAACCCCACATGAATCTGAACAATTTTAATGATCAATGCCAAGGTGATTACTTAAACCACTCTCTACTTCTCTATTACCACCTGCTAGGTTGTCATACCTATATTCATCGTCTCTTATTTATCTGTGTACCCTTTCAGGAGCTCTTCCAGCAAACACTCTTGAGTAGGAGACACATAAGATCTTGGATCCTTTTGTAGCTCCTAGTGTTTTCATCATTGAACTAGGAGCTAGAAATGGTTCCTATAAAAACTTCTTAACTATTAAAACAAAACAAAACAAAACAAAAACAACAACCAAGACACCTTCTGTTTAGATTAACTGTATTCTTAGGTCCACTAAAAAAAGCAAGTTACTATAACTAAGTATTTTAGTGACTGTGTTTTGTGTTTAATGTAGTGTAGTTTACTTGTGTTTATGAGGGCCTTCAGGATAAAACATATTTCAGAGGAAAAATATACTTTTATTCACTCATAGTTAAAAGATCCTTTACTTAGTTATTAATATGTACTTCATGCAAAGTTAGGTATGTAAGGGCCATTATATATTTATTCTGTTTTCAAAGAGCTTAGAGAAAACATGTAAAATGCATTTACCTTAAGTTTCTAAGTATGATCAAGCTTGACTATAGCTCTACCACTTTTGAGGCAGACACAGGATTGCCACAAATTTTAGGCCAGCCTAGTCTACATAGCAAATTCTAAGGCAGCCTGGGATATATTATGAGACCCTGCCTTAAAAAAAAAATTAGTAGGCTCAAGAAGTTACAAATAAAGGGTTTTTGAGATGATCTGACAAGTAAAGGTGCTTGGGGTTCAATCCTTAGAGCCCACATAAAAGGTGGAAGGAGAGAACTGACTCCCAAAAATTGTCTTCTGAACTCCACATGCATACTGTGGGCCTCTGTAATGATAAAATTAAAACGAACATACTATCACCCTTCAAAGTAGGTAAAGTCAGAGATAGTGTAAAAGGACTATAGTCCCAGCTACTCAAGTGGCTGAGGTAGAACTGCTTGAGCCCAAGAGCTGAAGGCTAGCCTAGGCCTGAACAACACTATGGATTCCATTTCCCAGAAAACAAAACAAAAGACCACCACTATTTAAGTGTTTCTTGTATACCCGGCTCTAGATGGTGTGCTTGATGTGAAAAGTTAAGATGTCTATAAATCCTAGCATTACTGTTATTATCATCACCCTGTACTGAAGGTGAAGACTGATGTATAGAAAGAGCACCTGGTCCATGTTTCCCTACCCTGTATGGTGCTGAAGATCAAATTTGGGTCCTTGTATACCCTAGACAAGAATTTTTGCCAACCAGAGCTTCCATCTCTAGTCATCCTGTCTACACTCTTAATAAAAGCATTCTAAACTATAGCTTCATGGCTTGGCGGAAACTGTGACAATCATAATATGCACTGAAGGCAAAGTTTGGATCATGATCAGAGATGTGCTTAGGAAGATTATTCTGGTGACAATGGTATGGAACTAGAACTGTGAAACCACTGGAGTTAACAGAGTAGCCAATACAAAGAGATATGAGGCACTGATTATGTTTAAATGAGTATTTTATTTTTCTGTTTCTCAGGCTTTTCATTTCCTTACAATGAAAGCGTACTTTTCCAATCGGTCTATATAGCATGTGCTGTTTTTATCCTTTTAAACATGCTTAGGTACAAAAAAACAAATAAACATGTAATTCAAGATTAATCTGCACCATAACTTTTAAACACTTCTAAAGACTTCAAAACCAATCTCTAAGAACTCTGTACTGAGAGTTCAACAATGCAACTACTAAAGACATTTTGTGGTAAAGATCACTGTAGGAAAATTGGGGGAATGGCTATACAAATGAGTAAATGCGGTGTCTTTTTAATGATATTCACTGAACACTTAGGATGCTGTACTCAACATACAGACTTAATGACTTCTGGAACTCATAGGTCAGTAGTCTTTGCCATCTGTTTTCATATTTCTTTTTGTATACAAGTGTCAAATTTTATGTTTACTGCACGCACACACACACACACACACACACACACACACACACACACACACACACACACTTTTAAAAACCTTGACTCAATACTTCCTAAGATTATGTAAACAAACATTCAGGCATTTAACCCACAAATTTCTCTGATACTGAATAAAATTTTCTAAGTCTTGTTCTTTGGGGTTAGTGTGGGGTTTTTGAAATAGGGTCTTACTTTGAACTGACCTTGAACTGGCCATGTAGTTCAGGCTGGCTTCAAATAAGTATCCTTCTCCTGTCTTCAAAAGCTGGGAATATAGGCATGTGCTACCATGTCTGACTTATGAATATCTTTTAAAATTAAAAATGGGTATGTGACAATATTGCCAAAATTTAACCTGTGCTAAGTATCTTCCTTAATTGCAATTATAAGTATACTCTTAATGATGAAAAATGCTGGTCTCTACTTATTTCTGTACTTCTTGTTAGGACAAATATAGGGCTTCTGTTGTCTTTTTTTTTTTTTTTTTTAAGGATGACTGTGGGGCTGGGAGATATGGAAGCTTGAGAAGAAGAATTTGAATCCCCAATACTAATAATGAAAAGCCAGATACAGTTGCACTCTTGCCTGTAACCTCAGTGCCAGAGGTGGAAGTTTACCAGGCTACTGGGGCTTGCTGGCCACCAGCCTAGCTGCAGGTTCAGTGAGACAATGATTCAAAGGAACAGTGTGAAGAGCTAGAGCAGAACACCTGACTGCCTCCTCTGATCTTTATGCATGAACATCCACATATGCTTACTATCTTTGTATTTATTCTTGTGTAAATTACCTGCCCATGCTCAGCTTACACTGTATCAGTATGTGAGTCTTTCTGTTTTATAAGAGTTCTATAAATAGAGATGCCGACTGTCAAAAATGTTACAAATACACTTTTTCAGTTTGTTTTTAAGATGTATTTACTGGGGCTGAAGAGATGATAGTGGTTAAGAGCACTGGCTACTCTTGCAGAGGAACCAGGTTCTCTTGCCAGTACCCACATGTTACTCATAGCCATCTGTAACTCCAGTTTCAGGGGATCTAATGTTCACTTCTGAACTCCATGGGCACCAAGCACACATGTGGTCTATGTACATAAAATGTATAGGCAAACCACTCATATACAAAAAAATAAATCTAAAAGAGGATCCCCCCCACCCCCCCACCCCCCACCCCCCCCCCGGTTTCTCTGTATAGCTTTGCGCCTTTTCCTGGAACTCACTATGTAGCCCAGGCTGGCTTTGAACTCACAGAGATCCGCCTGCCTCTGCCTCCCGAGTGCTGGGATGTGTGTGCCACCACCACCTGGCTCTAAAAAAGTTTTTGTCTTTGTTACAATGCTAGTATTATTATATTAATTAATATATTAATTAATTAATATATTATATTAGCTAGTATCTGTCATTTATCTTCTGCCTGTTACAATTACGTCTTTGTAATTCTATCCCTGAACTTAAAAAATGCCACTTATTGACCTATTACCTTTAGGTTTAATTATTAATTCCTATTTGGTTTTAAAAAACACTTCATTTCATGTGCATGTGTAAATGTATATGGATGCATGCATGCTATGTTGTGCATGTGGAAGTCAAAGGACAACTTGGGGAGTCGATTCTCTTCTTCACCATGTGGGTCTCCGAGATTGAGTCCAAGTTGTCAGGCTTGGCAACAAGTCCCTTCCCCGCTTTTTGTTTTGGAAGGTCTCACAATATACAGCCTAGCAGTCTGTAACTGAATGTTTATGTGTTTGAGAGCAGGTCTCTAACTGTGGCCCAGCATGTAGTCCAGGCAAAGGATGGAAATCACTGCTGGCAATTTTCCTGCCACAGTCTGGAAAGTGTGAAGTACCATTCTATCTTGTTTTGAGGGTTCAACTGCGGGACACCCACACATGCTGGGTAAGCACTCTACCGTTTAGCTATATCCCTGCTCTAATTCCTACTTAAGAGAAAAAAAAAGTGCACATTTGTACTACACATTGTGGAGGTCAGAAGTAACTTTTGGGAGTTTGCTCTCTTTCAAACCTTGTTGAAGCAGGACCTCTAAAGCACAGAATACTATCTTATGCTCTTCTGGCCTGTCCCACAACTTCATCTCACCAAAATAGTGCTGGGATTACAGTAGCACCCCATGCATCCTGCTTTTTACATGGTTCTGGAATCTGAGTTCAGGTCTTCAGGATTGTGCAGCAGGCTTGACATCCTAAATTATACTTAATTTCTTAAGGAAGAAGTACTTATAATTAAGTTTAAGGAGTTGATTCCTACACCACCTTTCTTACAGGCAAATGCCTACTACCATTTTTTCTTCTTTGCACATCTTCTGTAATTGAAAGACAACTATAATCTTCCTTCACTGAATTAAAAAAAAACCAGTTATTTCCATTAGACTATTATTTATTACACATACTTTTGGTCCTTGAATATTTCTGGCAAGTACTTTACTGCTAAGCTACAATGTTCTCCTAGCTTGTTTCTATAGGTTTTTAAATATACTGGTCTTGGTTCTGAAAGTTATTCTATTTCCTGTACAACATACAACCACCCCCCACCCCACCCCCCCCACACCCCCCCGCTTTGAGACAGGGCCTTACAATGTTGTCTAGGTTGGTCTCAAACTTAGGGTTTTATTTTCTCAACCTCTCCAGGGATTCTAGGCACATACCACATCTAGCAATACTGATATTTTTGGAAATACCAACATAATATTGGCAATAAATGGTAGTAATCAGACAACCATGTGCATATTATAATAAAAAAAAACTCCCAACTCAGTGTTTTGTTTGGTGATACAACCATCAGCTGTAATTTGGGGGCATACCTTCACTACTGAGAGTTCATGATCCTTTTTAGCTACTCAAGCTTTGATTTCCTCCTCCTCATCAAGAGACTTGATTTCCAGTGTTCTCTATTTTTATTTTGCTATTCTGAGACAGGGTTTCTCAATGTAGCTCTGGCTGTTCTGGAACTCGCTCTGTAGACCAGGCTGGATTCAAACTTACAGAGATCCACTTGACTCTACCTCCCGAGTGCTGGAATTAAACGTGTGCACGACCAGAGCCTGGCTTGTTCTCTACTTTTTATTACTATTGTGAATAGAACATACTTCTCCATTTGTTCATCTTCATGTTTTAAAATGTTTACATACTGGTTTTGAATTTAGCCACTCAATAAATGCCTACTAGTTTTCCAGCTAATTTTCTTGGCTTTCTAGGTATATAACTCTATTACTTGCATATGACAACACTCATCTTTCTTTACTAGTACTTACATCTCCTTTCCTTTTGAAAGAAGGAAATATGCTTATAGCTAAAAAATTCTAGAATATGTTATAATAAAAATAAAACAGCGGAATTACATAATAATTCATAATTTTAGGGGTTTGTAGTATGTGTGGCACATGTATGCAAGTCCATGTGTGGGTGGGTGTGTACACCTGCATGTAGAAGCCGGAGGATAATAGATGTTTTACCCTACTGCCTCTACCTTATCCCTGAAACAGCCTCTCACTGGACTTGAACCTCACTGTTTTGGCTAGGCTGGCTAGCCAGCAAGCTCAGAAATTTGCCTGTTTCTGCCTTCCAATGGGGTAATTGTAGGAATATTCATCCATGTCTAGCTTTTTAAATGGGTGCTAGGAATGAATTTCAAACTTAGGTTCTTATGCTTGCATAGAAAGTATTCTGCAAGAGATTTAAAGGATGATGTATATGGCCAGTTCTCTTAGGAGTATAAAGTTGGCCTGATATTTGTTTTTTAAACTTTGAAATGGAGAAAGCAATGTAACACAGCCACTCAGGAATTTGACAATATCATGTTTATGATTGTTTAATAAATTTATCCAAAAATATTTGCCAGCTATATTTATTACGGAAACTAAACTTTAAGATGAACTATCAAGCTGGGCATGGTGGTAGAACCATTCTATAGAACCATCTCCCTAGTTTTGACAGGTCACCTCTCCTACCCCTCTGAGACAGGGTTTCTCTGTGTAGTCCTGGTTGTTCTACAGACCAGGCTGGCCTCCAACCCCAGAGATCTGCCTGCCTCTGCCCTGAGTGCTATGATTAAAGGCATATACCACCATGTCCATGAGTGGTTGTGTTACATTGCTTTCTCCATTTCAAATGTTAAAAAACAAATATCAAGCCAACTTTATATTCCAAGAGAACTGGTCATACATAGCATCCTTTAAATCTCTTGCAGATTCAAGGAGGTAAGTAAATCTAATTCACAAGTGATGCTATGCTTTCTCCTGGTCTTAGATCAATTTGATAAAGCCAACCAAGGATAAACTGTTCAAAAAATTATGATACCAGAGATCAAACCAAAGGCTTTTCTCATGCTAGGCAAGTACTACCATTAGGCAACAACCTCAAACCAAGAATAAAAATAAGGGGGGGGGGGGGGAAGAGAGGAGGAACTGTGGTTGGTATGTAAAATGGATAAAAAAATTAAAAGGGCCAATGACATGGCTCAGAAAGTGAAGGCTTGCTGTCATGGCTGATTGCTTGAGTTCAATTCTTAAGACCTACAAGGTAGAAGGAAAGAACTGACTCAGGATATCCTCTGAAACTGCAAGTACATAAATGCACATGCGCACCCAAGTACATGCGTACACACACACACAATTTTTTTTAAATGTCAATGATAGCACACATTATTTCATCATGATCATGTAGATGAACACAAATCAAATGACAAATTCTATTACTCTTTCAACAGTTGGGAGTTTGGGCTTTAAAAAATTTTTGTCCATGTAATTTTGCAACTATTAGCAATTATGAATAATTTTGTACATAAATATTTGGTGTCTACATCTTTATACAGAACCTAGAACAACCAGTGAGTTTAGGATTATAAATATTTTTAAAGCATATGATGAATCTGAACATAATGGCTTTTTTTTTTTTGAGGGGGGGTTGTTTGGTTTTTTTGAGACAGTGTTTCTCTGTGTGGCCCTGGCTGTCCTGGAATTCCCTCTGTAGATCAGGCTGGCCTCAAACTCAAGAGATCTGCCTGTCTCTCCACCCCCTCCACCAGTACTGGGATTAAAGGTGTGGGCAACTCTTTACAGACTGTTAGTTGAATTATTGTTCTATCATTTTTACCGAAAATCTTTTTATTACTATATTAACTCAAAGACAGTATGACCAAAGAAATAAGAATTAATACCATTTGAATTGTATTGGGTGTGGTGGTACATACCTCTACCCGCACTTAGGAGACTAAGGCACGAAGATGGCAAGCTTAAGGCTGGCCAGGATTTCATAGTGAGACCTTGTCTCAAAAAATAAACCCAAACAAATCAAAACCAACTAATCAAAACACAAAGAATCCAAACATAGTAAGAGAAAATATTGAATGCACTAGAATTTGCACTGGCAAAGAATCTAATAATTTTACAATTTCTCAAGTGTTGAAAATTCCAGAGCTATTTACCATGTCTCTATTTCACAGCCCAATCTAGCTGTTCTGTTCTATATTCTCATTTGCTCTTGCAATGTGCTATGATAATTCAGCCATTAGTATCACAGGGAAGCTAATTATGTATTTTCAGCAAAGTACTTTATTATTACATTTCCAAGTTTTATTTGAAAATTTTTAGGTAAACTCAGAATCAAATTTTTAAATGACAGTTCCTTGGAATCTATTGGTGTAGAAAGAATATGGATGGATAGTATTTATTCTTTCCATTAGTGAATACTGAATTTACTTTATGCTCAAACTTAAATTGCATTACATATCCAAGTATGGCCATTCCCAGGTTGTAATTTCTTAGCTTTGTTAAGTTTGAGGATGAAAAACCTGTCTTCATTAATTTTTTGTTTTTTGAGACAGGGTTTCTCTGTGTAGCTTTGCGCCTGTCCTGGAACTCACTCTGTAGCCCAGGGTGGCCTCGAACTCAGAGATCCGCCTGCCTCTGCCTCCCGAGTGCTGGGATTAAAGGCGTGCGCCACCACCGCCCGGCAATTTTCTTAGTATTTAAGTGGTATTAACACTACTTCTAACCAAGGACTTTACTCAACTGTTATTAGTTCTGAACTTTTCATTTATTATTAAGGTATTATTCCTAAGGACATATAAATGTTATTTACAAATGAACATCACATCTTTTCCGTCTATCAATGGTAATACCTCTTATTTTTATACAATTTTAGCTTTTAGCATCCTTTGACTTTTCCTTTTGATAGCCTTACCATACAGACCAGGTTGAAATAAAAAAATAAGATTTTTCTCCCCAGTCTTTATTACTGGGATTACACATTAGGTGCAACCATACCTAGAATTTATCATTTGTAATCTAGGTAGTTCATACCTGACAACAAAGAGTGTTCTGTGTAAAATGACAGCAGCAATTTCTATTATGGGTCTGATGCTGAACCAAGCACTTTATATATAATATTATTCAGTTTCCTATTAGCCTTATAAAGCAGGCATTGCTAGTATCACTTTACAAATGATGGTCAGAGACATTTAGTAATCAAGCAATTTAAGGATATAGAACTGGTCCTCAAACAAAGATATGTGCTTTTTTTCTATTGCATCAACTTTCCTTAGTATTCTTGTAAACAAAACTTTTTGAAACATAACAAAATAATTCCTCATGATTCACACCTTTTAGTGATGACTACTGATTTATGTAATGCTTTTCTTCTGTTTATACTGATCCTGAAGGGCAAGGTGTGTTCTGAGAATATTTCTCATTGCTTGCTAGAGTGGAGGGTAGAAATGTAATGAAGGCTGGTGACTAACAGTGGTAATTCCATTCCACCGAGGACATGTAGTAACAAAGACAATTTCTCTCTAAGTATGTGAAAGCCAGGAAATAAACTGCTCTATAGTCTCTGTTTTCCAAGATTAACTATATACCTACACAACATATCCACCAGATAGAGGAGGTCACATATTCAGCTAGTCTAAGTACATTCTAAAAGCTGCCTAAAAGTTGACAAAATTGAGGGAGTTCTGCCTCAAAAATTGTTAAATCAAACCTGAATCTGTCTCGGTAGATGAACAAATTAAAATCTAGATGAAAGTAGAATTTCTTTTTTTTTTTTTTTTTTTTTTTGGTTTTTTCGAGACAGGGTTTCTCTGTGTAGCTTTGCACTTTTCCTGGAACTCTCTTTGGAGACCGGGCTGGCCTTGAACTCACAGAGATCCGCCTGCCTCTGCCTCCCGAGTGCTGGGATTAAAGGCGTGCGCCACCACCGCCCGGCGAAAGTAGAATTTTAATATAAAGCAATTACTAGTAAAATTCTTTTAATTAAATTCCACTTTATAATAATCACTCAGCAATTCTACAAATAATGGTTCAAAAAAAGCAACTCACAAAAAACAGAAAACAAAACACCCCCAAACAATACAAAAGTCCAAAGTATTATGTTAGTTGTAACCTGAACATCAGTTTTAGTAACTCCTTAACATGAGTTTTAGTAACTAATTTGTTTTGTAATATTTTCTGTTGAGACAGGGTCTTGCTATGTACCCCAGCCTTGAACCTGCAGCAATCCTATTGTCTTATTTTGCTTCCCAAGTGGTGGGTGTATCACTATACCTGGCTATGGTAGGTTTTGAAAATATAGTATTCAGAAAACTGATTTATAGGTAAGCTTATGGAAACCACTGAGAATGGTTTACTTTATTTATTTCTTTGTCTGAGTCAGGGATTGAAACAAAAGCTAAAAAAAAAAAAAAAAAAAAAAAAAAAGGTAAAGGTTCTACCACTGAGCCACACCCAAGGATCTACTAAATATGCTGATACTGCATAATTTTCACAAAAAGGAGAAAGTTTGATTAAAAAAAAAAAAAACTTGGCAAAATGTGAAGAGTGTCACAAGGATGGTGGTACGGTATATATATGAATTTGAGTGCTGGGGAGGATGAGTTTGATACCAGCCTAGATTAAACAGAGAAACCCTGTGTAATAAGTACACAAAAAGGGTATCAATGCACCAATGCTTTCACAGTTAGAAGCCTGCAATAAAACACTGTGAAAGACAATGGATATGATCATTTTTTTTTTTTCCATAGCAATTTGCCTCATGAGGATTTAAAGCCATGTCATCTCAGGAATTTTATAGTTCTTGGGGGCAAGTCCTTAAAAAAAAAACAAAACAAAACAGTAATGATTCCTCATAATTTAATTTTTTCCTGCCCCTTTAGCCAGATCCCACCCAACAAGCCATTTAACATTTCCATTTTTTCCTGAACATTAGTGTTCCACCACTTTCTACTACCTCCCCTTATAAAAATACAAATAAAGATTTCCTAAACTTACTACTTTAAACGTATCTAACCTTTTTTATAACCATTTCTGCTGTTATCTGTATACTGTCTAGTTCCTTCTTTGTCGTCCTGGGAAAACTGATCCCTGACTCGAGATCTTTCTCTTCCTCTGTAAAGACAGATGTAAAGTAACTATTTAGAGAACACACTATTTCTTTTTATATCAGAGTACCAACACTGAAATTTTTACTGTGAACCCTCAAATGATGACTGCTCATGTCAAATTTAGAAAAAGACCAGATACATACCTGCATTGTCTTTACAGATACTAGAAGAATTACTATTCTCATTACTTTGGTATAGGTGCTGTGTTCTAGTCTCTTGGGGCACAGATGATGTCTGAGTCATCCCTTCTTCCAAGGCTTGCTTTATCCAGCGCTACAATGGGGGGGAAAATCCAGAGAATTTAAAAAAACCATTTAAAACTATTTAGGACATCTATTTCAGTGCACTAACGAGATCACTACATACCAACTGGTGAGAAATGCAATACAAATACATTCACAGGGCTTCATAGTCAAGTGCTTTTGGACAGGGTCCTGCCCGTGCAACCAAGGCTGGCTTTTGCTGTTCTTTCCTTTCTCTTTAATGAAGATTATTTTTGAAATAGTTTCATGCAGCCTAGGCTGGCCTTGCTGTGTAGCTAAAGATGACCTTGAACTTATGATCCTCTGCTCTACCCTCTAAGCTAGAATTACCGGATTTTACCACTATACCAAGTTTTTGTGGTGCTAGGGTCTGAGCCAAGGGAGGCACTCTACCTACGTTCGCAGCCCTCACAGTCAAGTCGGTTTTTTCTATTAGGCAAAACTGAAACAGTCTGAATTATATAACGGGATCCTAATAACCAACAAAAAATGGAAAGCACTCAACTTTTCATATTGCATAGGATAGCATTATTGTTTAAAGATAGGCCTACATTTTAAAAAGTATACTCTTTAAGTGATAATGTGCATATGAACTTCTTCCCCATCAAGTAGTTTGGGTAAGTTATACTTGAGCAATGATAATCACTGGGGAAGAAAAGAAAAGAAAAAAAAAAAAAAGAGATTCTGTGGAAAGTTTGTAAAGAACACTCCAGTTACTTCTTTTTCCTTTAGTAGCTAATATGCAATCTGAATGGATGAGGAAAAACTAAAGTCAGAAGAAAACTTGCAAAAAATTACAAGGTAAGACTATGTATCCTATGGAAAAGGAATTTTATTATCTGTAATTTTGTTTTCTTAAGTTACACAGCTCTAAGTTGTTCACCATTCTGTGGTTCTCCTGTCCTGACAGAAGACAGAGCCAATTACAATAAGCATCAATTTCAGTCAGACTATCTCCGAATATGAAAAGATAAACTACTATAATTTTACACCTTTAGAGAACATATACCACAGGTAAATAAATATTCTCTTCAAGAGAGCAGTTCTAGAAGATTTGTGGTTGCTGGAATCTTAGACCTTGAGACAAACCCAGGAAATTTTACTATGAAATATCCTCTATCATGTTAATATCTTTGTTTACCAAATTGAAGAAAAAAAAGTAAACAGAGATGAGCAAATGGGTATAGGAAAAAAAAAAGGATATCCAGAGTCACTTGAATCACATTAATATTATAGGACATGACAGTATGTGAAAAGCCAAAATCAAGAGTGACATGCTCTCTTACACAGAGTATCAACAAACAGGCTATCAGAAGCATAGATCCTCTCTCACACAGAGTACCAACACATACAGGCTATCAGAAGCACAGTTCCTTAGAATGTAGAGGAGGCCTCTGAGGTCATCTTGGTCTAAAGTTCTTTTTCATAACTGGGTGAAAACTATCCTGGGAGTACAAGTGGAAAATCCTTTGTTATAAATATATGTTTTTATTTACATTATATGCAAGTTATTTCAAATTTATTTTTCTGTACAAAGCAGAAGACAAGAACTCAAATTTGAGATTTCGATACTCCACCCCCAAAAAATTAAAGGAAAAAAAAGGTTATTAAAGTATTTTCAGTATCTGGAAACTATCTAAGAGTTTGCATTCTAGAACTTAAAAGACTACAAAAAAGGGAGCATAAAACTAGATGGGACATAGAGAAGTAAGATGTTGCTAGGCTTGCCTTCAAAGCTAAACACAACCATTACCATTATAAAAAAGGAATATGACCATTTCTTTGTGCTGAACAAGTTAACACCCCATAGATAAGAGATAACTTTTAAATTCTTGTTCTTCTCACCTATGCAAATTCTATTTAGAATAAGTGAAATCTGAAAAAAATTCTATTTTTATAAACTATATTGAAAAGTTTTTTAGGAGGCCTAAAGATGTGTGAGGCGTGCGTGTTTGAAAAGGAGAAAGAACACTGAACTAAGTAAGTCATGGAACGTAAAGACCTAGGTTGAAACCTGCTCTGCGGATTACTAGAGATGCCTTACTTTGGGGAAATTTCAGAACCTACTACTGGTTCTGAGACAAAACTACTAGGCTTATAAACTGTAGCCAATAATCTCAATTCTATAGGGCTATTATACTGATGAAATGAGATCAAATATGCAAAGAAACCTAGTAGCATAGCACTGGAAATATGCCCAATTTTCAAATTCTTTTCTCAATGGGATTCAAGTGACTGGATCTTCTTCTTCTTCTTCTTCTTCTTCTTCTTCTTCTTTTTTTTTTTTTAAATACACTCATTCACTTATCCCTGCTTGCCTCCCAATTTCAACAATATGTTTATGTTTAAAGGAACAGATTAACAACCCTTCAGGGGATACAATAAAATAACAATACAAAACATATACAAAAGAGTCCAGGAGACCAAATATCCTTTACATATGCCAGGATGACTTTATACGGAACAAAGAGGGGCACTTACTCAAGGCTTATATGTTAATAAGAAACAAAAGAATAAAAAAGACATTAATTTGTGTATTTTTTTGGGGAACTGGACTCAACTGAATTTAGACACTCCCAGGATATTAATGTTCTCACAAATGAATAATCTGAGTACAAACATACATACAGACACAAACTTGTCTTATACTGCTTTTAACTTAGGAGGTCTATTGAGTTTAACGACTTTAACAGTGGGTCTATGAGTAAGAATATATATTGTTCTATGTGTTGGAAACGGCTTGGTGGTTTAGAGTACATGATGGTCTTGCAGACGACCTGGGCTTGGTTCCCAACACCCATACAGAGAGGCTTACAACCACCTGTAACTCCAATCAATTCAAGGTGATCTGATACCTTCTGGCCTCCAAATGTACCAGCTGTGCATGCAGTGCGCTTACATATATGTAGGGAAAACACTCATACATAAGAAAAAGCAGATGTAGATTTCTAGCTGAAAAAAACATAGTTTAGTTTACTCTGCCCAGAAAAAGTTGTATGTTGTACAATACAATCTAGATTCTTTTCAAGAATATTAAAGCAGTGATTTAAATTGAATTCCCATGTGTATTTTAGGAAGAAAGGAGGGTAAGACGGTCTTATGATCCTTCTGCTTCCACTCTCCCAAGTGCTATGATGATACATCTGTGCCACCATCACTCCCAGTTTATGAGATCGACTCCCACCTTTGTGAATGCTATGCAAACACTTTTCCAATAGCCACATCAGTGGCCACCAACCAATAATTTTAAGATTCAGTTTTAATGAAGCAGCTTTGCTATGATAGTCTCTTTCTAAAACAGTGATATGGGGCTGGGGATACAACTTGGTGGTAAAGTGGTAAAGTGCTTATCTACCATGTAGAAGAACCATGGTTAGATACCTAGCCCTGCTTAAAATAAAAAAGTGCGTGTATGTGTATGGGGGCAACTAAGGATGAGGATGGTCAGAGAGTCTTGGAGAATATAACACCGAGTTTGGTTAAATTAAATTTCTTTCAATCTGTTGCCAATGGAGATAATACAGATATCAATGTTAAACCAAGCTAGGTTCATGCCTTTAATTCCAGCATTCAAGAGGCAGGCAGATCTCCATGAGTTCGAGGTTAGCATGTTCTACATAGAATTCCAGGCCAGCCAGAATTATTTTCAGACTGTCTTTAAAGGCAAGTAAGTAAATAAATAAACTAAATTTGAAACATAGCCAGATAAAAGGAGCTCAAAAATTGCTGGCGAGAAGGCTTAGTGGGTAAAAACGATAGCTGTAAATGCCTGATGACATGAATTTGATATAAAGGTGGGAGAGTTGTCCTGTGACTTCCCCATGAAAACCACCTCCCCACACACATGGTAATAAAACAACAAAAACAAGAGCTTAAACACATGGATTTTTTACTAAATGTAAGTCATAGTTTTAAACATTTGTCTGCTTGTTTGCTTGGGTATCTTCTTGTTGGAAAAGCAAGATAGGAACAAAAAGATTGCAATTCTGCATTGTAATTACCAAGAAGACATTTCAAAAGTTAGTCTACATTATTTACAACAATCTTTACATTAATCTCTACTAATTTATCATCAATCTTCCTTAAAAAACAAAACAAAACAAAACCTAGATTAACTTTATTTTCTCTGTGAGTTTTTCCCCTGAATGTACATGTGTATGTGATGCATGCAGGTCAGAAGAGGGCATCAAATCTCCTGGAATTGGGGTTACAGATAGCTGTGAACCACCATGTGCATGTGGGTGCTGAGAACTGAACCTGAGTCTTCTGCAAGAGCAGTAACTGCTCTTAACTGCTGAAACATCTCTCCAAAGCCTCCATCAACTCTTCTTAAACACCAGAATAGATTTTACTACCTGGCTTGATGAAAACGCTTTTAAGACTATATCTACATCCTAATTTTCTTTGTTTTAAAGTTGATTTTCTTAGCATATACTAACTATGTACAGTAATGGTTCTCATTAGTTTTCCATATACATCCACACTGTATTTGAACATGCACTTTCCATTCTTTTTCTTTTTTTTTTTTTTCATTTTTCGAGACAGGGTTTCTCTGTGTAGCTTTGCGCCTTTCCTGGGACTCGCTTGGTAGCCCAGGCTGGCCTCGAACTCACAGAGATCCACCTGGCTCTGCCTCCCGAGTGCTGGGATTAAAGGCGTGCGCCACCACCGCCCGGCCCCATTCTTTTTCTTATTCCCCTCCCACTCTCACTGATCTTCCTTTTTTGTAACCAACCTGACTTCTACTTTCTTATTAATTTATTTGTAAACTTAGTGAACAGTTTCAAATTAGGGTTGTTTACAGGAACATCTTGCCAGTGCCTATTACCACTGAAGAAAATGCACCCCCGGGTATACACCTTAGGGAGAGATGGTATCTCTCTTTTCTAATTCTCAACACTCTTCATAAAAGCTGTTATGATTTTGCTGTTCCTTAAAAAAAAAAAAAAAAAAAAAAAGTTAAGCAGGGTGGTTGAGGCAGAGAAACCCTGTCTTGAAAAACCAAAAAGTAAAAAAATTAAAAAAACAGCTGGGCGGTGGTGGTGCACGCCTTTAATCCCAGCACTCGGGAGGCAGAGGCAGGCAGATCTCCGTGAGTTCAAGTCCAGCCTGGGCTACAGAGTGAGTTCTAGGACAGGCTCCATAGCTACACAGAGAAACCCTGTCTCGAAAAAACAAACGAACATTATTACTGTGTGTATGGGTGCAGATTTCACATCTATGTGGATGTTGGAGGGCAAGGTGTGGAATAGGTTTTCTCCTTCCACCTTTACCTGGGTTCTGGGGATGGAATCCAGGTTTACTAGGCTTGTGTGACAAGTGTTTGCCCACTTAACCATCACATCAGCTTCCTGCTATTACTCTGAATGAAGAGGTGAACAATGGAGGCGAACTAGGTCTCAGTTTTGCCATTCTACACTTAGGAATTCTATCACTTACTAAAGCCAGTAAATCATGTTTTCTTCTTTGTTGTTGGTGTTTTGTTTTGTTTTGGAGAGGCGATTTTGCTATGTAGCCCAGGCTGGCAACACAATAACCTTGTCTCAGCCTACTGAACGATGAAACAACAGGCATGCACTACCATGGCTGGTGATCACTGGTATGTACAACAAACCATCTTCCTTTTCTGATCATCTCTTCAAGATCCGAGACAAGCTAGTAGAGCTCAGTGACTTGGTGTAAGTGATTTCCCTATAGACACAACTGTACAACAGGAATTTTCCTAGACAAAATTCCTTTAGTAAACAGCTTTTCAAAAACTATTGCCATTTATGGCACTAAGTTGTAAAATCCCTTTGGCAAGGATCTCGTGGTCAAATTTCTCAGAATTTCTTCTATGTGAAAGCTTTCTCCACACAAACCAAGTGCCTGCATTCCTTAGGTAGGATATACTGTTACAGCTTCTGCAGCGTCATCTACTGACTGCGCAGCACTGCCCTTCCTCTATGCAGACTCCCGCTGCACTCCTCCCTTCCATAGCCTAGGCCACTGGATTCTTCAGATTCCCAACCCCCTAGACATAATTTATGTTCTTGGGGAAAGAGAAAACCTTTAAGTTTAGAGGAACTAGGGAAGACCTAGTTGGAGGACCTGGAGTTGGAGACTTCATCACATCAAATAAGCTACAAGCAGCATCCTTATGTATGTGGTGCCAGTGGAGGAGGGCAATGACAGACACTGAGGGAGGCAGCCTGAATCCAGATCTGAGAATTAGAGAAAAGGGGATTCCAGGGAATAGAACTCTATCTAAAGAAGAGCTAATCAAGTACGTCCTGTTTCTGAAAAGCACTATAGGTTTGAAGAACAATCTATTCCCAAATTATGTTTGTAAAATATGTACAACTTGTGGAAATTAATAAAGCATGTTCTCAAAACAACAACCAAATAACTACTGGTACTAGACTCAACTAGAGAGTCACAGTAAGACAGAGAGTCTTTTTTTTTTTTCCTTTTTTTTTTTTGGTTTTTTCGAGACAGGGTTTCTCTGTGTAGCTTTGCGCCTTTCCTGGAACTCACTTGGTAGCCCAGGCTGGCCTCGAACTCACAGAGATCCGCCTGGCTCTGCCTCCCGAGTGCTGGGATTAAAGGCGTGCGCCACCACCGCCCGGCCAGAGAGTCTTTTTACAGCATATTCCATATTCTCTAGGGAACAAGAAGTCTAACCCATTGTTATCTAATCAAGTAACAGGAATTATGGCAATTATGAGATAATTTTTCCTCTAAACTCCTTCAAGAAGTAACAGTGATTGATTACTTAGTTACAAGCACAATCTTGTCCATTTTTATGGGTACATCAGTGCTCTAAGGATTTGGGGCCCAGTATCATACATTAATAATCACAAATGACCATGCTAACCAGTACCACAAAACCATTTACAAAATACATCCATTCCATCAATTGCCTTGTGCTTTCACTCAGTAACCTGAAAAGCTTCCAGGTAAGACAATTCTGAATAGCCACATATTTGAGCACTAAAAATGAAGCACACATTCCACTTAATCATTGTGGCTCCTGATGCGTCAATGTTCATGTCTAACAACTAACACCATGTAAACTCACACAGTTATCTAGAGATTCATGAGCATCTAGACAATTATGCCACAACTATAAGCATACTGTAGTATTAAAACACATTTTCATTCACAGGAAGGTGGGCATGCGCATACATATGCAAACAACGCATACACATACCTTTTTACAGGAGCTGAATGTGCCATCAGGCAGAAGGGGCCTTCGACGCCTCTCAGGCATAAAGGGTGAGCCAAAGCGAATGTAGTGTTTGGGGGTGGTACAAATTAATGGGGAATGAATAAGACCCGGTAGCATGTTCAGGGTTGTTGCCAATACAGTTGGGTCAGTGGTGATACGTAAAGGACACTCAACAGGACACTCTTGCTTCTCTGCTTTGTCATTCAACCATTCTGTAACTAGATACTAAGGTTAAAAGAAAAAATCATTAATTAACACTGCATATGTAACAGCCATCTGAACCAGTAGTGTAGTTCACAAAGACAAACCTCATCTAAAAACTAGAATAGATGCAGCAACCATCACGAGGATGTAGGGTATCTTTCCTTTACTCTCTCTGTGCTCACAAAGAAAAAACACTTTCAGTTATCAGTGATTTAATTTCTGTCTAAAATCAAGTGAACAAAAAGTAAGTGGAATGGTTTCAGCTTTCAGCATAAACAACTTTTACCTAGAAGATTCAATCTAGTAATTCTAAGATTATTTCTTTTCTGGGGACTATAAACCCTCTTGTTTTACTAAGACACTCCTTGCCAGACTAGATTTATGTTGTCACTTACCTTTTTGGTTTTGGGGTATTTAGATGCAGCACGGATGACATGCGATCCAGTAGCTGATACCACAGTTGGGTCAGACCCCGTCAACTGTCTGTTCTCTCCTGAACTGTCTATATTTCCAGCTTCAGGAGGAGTTACTAAGTTGTTACTTCCTCCTTCATCCAAGGCAGCTTGTGAAAGCTCTGCCTGTTGTGCATTGGCCTGCTTCTGGCGTTTTAGTCTTTGGGCTGAACTGGTCCGGTACCGAGAAATCCGACTCTTGGGTCGGGGTCTAGAAGGCTTAGCTGGAGGTGGTTTGGGGATTGGTTTCTCTGCAGCTACATCCTGTAACAATATCAGGGCCAAAGTTAATTAGAAATTACTCTTCCCTTTTGTAGATACAATCTCCCAGGCTGGCCTCTAGCTTACATCCTCTTGCCTTAGATTCCTGAGTGCTGGGATTAGAAAAGCCACCCCTCACCCAGCATCAGAAATTTTATACCTGTTTCTTACTTAATCTATTTAAAGCATTTCTAAATGATAATGGTAAAAAAGAACACACACATGTGCACATACAAACATGTAACCATTCACACATAGAAATAAAAAAATCTGAACTGGGCATGGGTGTCATATATCTTTAACCTCAGCACTTAGGAGGCAGAGGCAGGCAGATCTCTGTGAATTTGAGGCTAGTCTGGTCTACAAAGCAAGTTTCAGGCCAGTCAGGGCTCTATAGTGAGACCCTGTCACGAAACTTTTTTTTTTTTCATGACGGGGTTACTCTGGGTAGTTTTGATGCCTGTCCTGGATCTCACTCTGTAGACCAGGATAAAAGGCATGCGCCAACACCGCCTGGCTACAAAACTATTTTTAAAATGTAATTTTTAAGTGCAAAATTTTATAGACTTGTATCACCTAAACAGACCAAAGCAAACGTTTGGCTAAGTTAACTTAGTTACTAATAAACAAATATAAAATAAAAATAGGTCAGAAGCCAGCTAAAGGTGACTACCTAATAGAAAGCTTCTTGGCAGGAAAGGCAACTCTTGTTTCTTTTCTATACCCAGAGGTTTTATGCTAAGTTTTAGTTACTGCTAAGTCAGGGAAGAAACAGACAGGCTTAGAGAAGCTCCTGAAAGAGGCACGTAACTGGGCTATTCAGAGTGTCCATGAGAGAAACCCAATGATTTGCTTTCTTCCCTTGGGGTTGGAGACTAAGCTAGGTGAGGCCTTCTGTATGCTCAGCAAGCATTCCGCACACTAAGCTACACCAAACCCAGTATCCAAACCAAATGATTCTATGAACTCACCACCTTGCTTATCTGGGAGACAGTTAAGTGCTGAGGACTTTGTCATTTAAATTTTGACTTCCCTTGCACCCCACAAATCAGCTGTTCAGATCAAAATGGCTTTACTTATTCTGATACAGAGCCAAGTTGAAAATACTTTACCATTCTAAAAAAAGACAACTGACGTTAGTAGACATACGGACTGTAAGAGTTTTCTCTCTTACCCCAGTGTGGGAAGACCTCCTTGTATTCACACCAGTGCTCTGTGGGGTGCTTGGGATGGCAATATTTGAGATGGGGTTGCTAGCTTCAGACTCAGCAGTTGCAGTTTTTGTCTCTTCTCCAATGGCTGTCTCTGAACTGCTGGTAGTAATCTCTATGTCTGAGTTGCTCTGTTCTACAGGCTGATCCCGCCGTTTCTTTCTTTTTTCTAAATTTTCAAAGGCATGCATGATGGCTTCAACCTTCCTATCTTCCCGAGTCTAGAAAAAAAAGAAGGAAGGTTAAACCAGATGCAGGTGCAGCTATTTTAGAAGCGACCATTAGTGTAGTTTATAACAACTTATTCAAGGTATTATTAAGGTAGCACATACATCGCTGGGCAAAATTTCAAAATTTTATTTTAAATATAGGTAACAGTTGTAAAATAAAGCAAATTCAAAAGCTAAAAATTTTAAAAACAGCTGAGCTACACCTTGACATGTTTTAGTACATAAAAGCAACCACAACCAATTTCTGTCCTATTTTCAGAGCTCAAAAACAAGGTAAATTGTCATTAAACTTTTTCTAAGCACAAGTAAACACACTTAACAAGTTACTTTAATCTATTTGACAAAAAAAGTAATAGGCTTAGATATAAAATGTGCCCCAAAGGCTTGGAACCCAAGTGATAAATACTACTGGGAGGTTGTGGAAACCCTAGGAACTGGCACCTACTTGGATGAAGCAAGCCAACAGGGGTGTGTCTTGGAAGGGCATAGTCTGTCTTTGGTCCCTTCACTCTCCTTTCCCTCTGCTTCCTGGTAGCAATGAGGTAAGCAATTGTTCTTCGCAATGAACTCCTGCTGTCCTATTTCTTTCTGCTTGCTTCTAAAGCAATAAAGCTGGCAGATCTGGACTGAAACCTGTGAAATTTAAGCCCAAGTAAACTGGGCTTCCTGTAAGTTGTTTTTCTTACACATTTCTGTCATGGAGATAAGAGGGCTGACAAAGTTGACTTTCTCCCCATCCTCCCAGGAATTTGGGATCGAACTCAAGACCTTGTTTGTGTACAAAGTTACTGTATAACTTTGCTATCACCAGCTCTACTTGATTTTGTTTTTTGTTTTTTGGTTTTTTTTTTTGGTTTTTCGAGACAGGGTTTCTCTGTGTAGCTTTGCGCCTTTCCTGGAACTCACTTGGTAGCCCAGGCCGGCCTCGATCTCACAGAGATCCGCCTGGCTCTGCCTCCCGAGTGCTGGGATTAAAGGCGTGCGCCACCACCGCTCGGCTTGATTTTGTTTTTAAATATAAAAATTAAAAACAAAGCAAGAAAATTCCTAATCCAACAAACTCTGGTCTTCTTCACCAAGTTTTAGGAAATTCCAATTGTGAGAAGGGAATATCTTAAAACCACTATTAGATAGTTACCATAAACTACTGTGTGTGTGCCTACATGTAGAAAAATAAGTAAAAACTAAAATGAAGTCTACTTTATGGTAAAATCCCAGAGTTGGGAGAAATGCAGAAACAGCTACTGGATGTTCCTTACCCTCCTGCTATGAGCTGGGTTCTCCTGGTCATCTGTAGCCTCATCTTTTTCTTCTTCCTCTTCCTCTTCTTCTTCTTCAGGTTTTTCTTCTGGATTGTCAACTTCCTTTAAGACAGAAGCACTATTAGATCATCCTCAAGCTCCAAGCAACATCAACCTGCTTTATTCTGGCATCATTACTTTCCCACCCCTTTCTATGCCCTATGCTAGGAACTAAGCCCAGGTCCTTATGCTAAGCAGACAGTCTATGAGTCAAAGGATGCTTTATTTTTTTGTTTGTACATTTCTTGAGACAGGGTCTTATTATACAGTCTAATGTGGCCTCAAATTCTTGATCATCAAGCCTCAGCCTTATAGATGCTGGGATTACGTGTGCATCACCAAACCAGGCCTTGAAAGGACGGTTCTTCTTGATATTATTATTTTTGTTTTCTCTTTTTTTTCTGAGACACATTGCGCATGCGCGTGTGCGTGTGTTTGTTTCCCCCCAAGACAGGGTTTCTCTGTCCTGGAACTCAGAGATCCACCTGCCTCTGCCTCCTGAGTGCTGATATTAAAGGCGTGCACCACCATGCCTCGGCTTGGTCTCATTGTTCTTAATATTATAAAATGAAAAGAAAACCCAAATAAGTATATTCATGTTGATGTAAATAGCATAAAATGTTTTAGTATGACGTCTCTAAAACAACTCATGGTAACCTGAGTTCAGACATTCTGACTTGGCTGGGGAGATTACCTCATGCTCACTGGAAACAGTTACTTTTTCTGGAACTTCTTGTGGTTGTGGGTTATGATTCTCTTCTGGAGCCTCATTTTGTTGCTCCATTTCCAGCTCTTTCCGCCGTGCCTTTCTACGTCTGGTTTCTGCTCCAATGGTGGGAAAGCTAGGAGGCGGTGGGAGCGGCAATTCTGCAGCATTGGGATTTCTTTTCTGTATAGGGCAGTTCCGGTTTCCCTTGTGACACGCACAGTCCACTTTGTAATTACTGTGTCAAAGAAACAACCAAATGTGTCTCAATGTTCTTGAAAACAGAACATTATGGCATATCATCCAATCACTTTTTGAAACGTTAATGTAATAATTTCCTCTGATGTTATCTTTGAAAAACTTAGGATAGGTATGATATTTCAATAAATATTCTGTTTTTCTGTATATCTCTACTTGTAGCCTATGTACAGAAGTTGAAAGAAAGCAAATCTCTACTGAATCAGTTCTCCCCACAGTCTTTTTTTTGAGACAGGGTCTAGCTGGCATGGAACTCCCTATGTAGACCAGGGAGACCTAGAACTCATAAAGATCCACTTGCTTCTGCCACCCATGTGCTGGGATTACATAACTTCTAGGCAGAAAATACATTACTCGTGAAAAGAATAGGCAAAGCAAAATAAGGGGGGGAGGGGAGTTGAAAACAGACTTTTTGAGTTAAAATCTTAACAATGTCATTCATTCATGCTTGTAAGTTTCTGATGTCTTACCAGTTACTATATTCATAATCAAATGCAATGGTGACTTCAGCATCCTTGGTGATCGCCGATACAGCATAGATACACAGGTGAATCATCCCATCTGCAATCATGTGTCTCACCTGTGTGAACAAGGTATCATTAGGATCGCCTTTAAGACCAAGTTTTCCATTAAGGGGAAAAGTTTGTGAGTCAAATAATTTCTGCCCATTTTGAGTAATCTGTTATTTTATTTAATTCCATCATTTCATTTGAAATTATTTTAAAGTAACGAACAGACAATTAGACTTCTTCAAAATGAAAAAAATCCAATAATGTTAGAAATCAGGGTAAAATTGTTTTATATTTTAAAGATTATCTGCATTCTGCTGGAGAATTACATTCCCTTAGCTTGCAAACAAAGCTCTGCTAATCTTACTGCACTTTCTGTGAATGCACCAAACTCATTAATTTTAGAAATGCCTAGAAATTCTTACAAAACACTATTTTCCAAAATCTATAAAAGTGAAGACAAATGGATTAGCTGGACCTAATAACAATTACTACCACATGGCCTTTTCTCCCCCGCAGTCCAATTTATAGACTTTATCTATCCAGTTTGTCTTACTTCTTACAAATACTAACTTGCCTCTTCTCATTTCTGTCCTCTCTAAAGAAATGTCCTTATCTCCATATGGCACCATACTTCTGTTTTTTTACCATTGCATTTAAAGATCATACAACTAATAACTACAGACCTTTATCTGGGTGAAGTTTTCAGACTGTTTCTTCAGTAAACGTGTCCTTTGGTGGTTCCATTGAAAGGGAAGTTGCTAAGGATTGCTTACCTCTGCATTTGGTGTACATGATCTTCTGATGAACCGAGCATCATTACCGAAAGTACGAGCATCCACACACATCTCTACACCATTGAATTTTGAGTAGAAGAGCACAAAGGGATATGGTCTAGGGATACAATTAAAATTCCTGTAATTCTCAACACAAACAAAAAGGCCACCCCACGACTACAAATGTGAATCATATGCTGACACAATAAGGAGCAGTCATTTGCAATTCCTAAGCTAGAAAGTACCACAAACTTGTCTGCTTCTCATTAGAGAATAAACACAAAGCAAGGAATGCTGGGCTTGGAAAGGAGTCATCACCACTTCATACACTAAACATTTTGCAGATTTATTTGCCCTTTCGTACCAACGGCAGACAGGCATGATATTATTTGAAACATTAGCTTTTCCTCAGAAGCAGCCCATCAAGTAGGATGATTTTCAGAGCAATACTGACTGGTCAGTCAGAACCATGCAAGCCCTCAGTGCTCAATGAATGACGTTCTTACTTTTTGAAGAAATGCCCATTGACCTCAAATTGTTGTCGTAACATGACTTTCCCACGATATTCTATTATAAGAGTGTCTAAGGCCAAATCTCTTGCAGCCCTCAGGATTTTCCGGTGCTTTTGAACACGAGTGACTCTCCCCAGCTGTAACTAAATAAAAACAGAGCATTAACATTTAAGAATAGCAACAGCAATGTGGTAAAATTTACAATGTTTTGTAACTGTGGAAAATTTTCAGGTTTTATCTGTGTATTATAGCTTGGAGATCAGAAAATTTTCATTTTGACATAGCTGAATCTTCCCAGGACACATGGTCCAACTAGTGATACCAGGAAAGGCAAGACCAGAGAAAAACTTACAATGTCAGTGGAGCTGTATCTACTCTATGAGATTAGTTTAATTAGCTTCCTATAAATCTTTTGTAATTCCTATCTAGGCTGCATTAGAAACTTCCATCTCCTTTATTAAATAAAGACATTTGTGAAATATATACCTTGACAGTTTAGTTACTGTAATCTGATTTTGGTCAACAATGATCAGCAGGAAGGTACTTCATTTGTTATTCTGTAAGGACCTATAGTTCCAACTCATTTTTATACTTTGGGTACTAAAAAAACTCAGTCTTTTAGTGTCTTTAATGCTTTAGTTCTCACCTGCATTTGGGAACCAATTACTGTATTATTACAGGCCAGTTCAGTCTTATTTATAGTGTCTAAAACAGCAGGTTTGCCCACAAATTCCTTGTTAGAATGTAGATGTTGCTCAAGGGCATTCTGTACATCCGCACTGTACTGATTAGTAAAAGCTTCTTCATACTCATCAGTCCATAGTCTTATCCGATTTTCCCAGCCCTCAGTGGTATTTTCATCTAAATTCTGTGCTTCAGAGGGAGAATTCTGTAGAAAACAAAGATCAAGTGAATTAGTAAGAGACCATTCATGAATATGGGGGGGCAGGACAAGCAAGACACTTGTTTTCACATGGCAACTGGCATGTTATTATAAGAGCAATGGACTGAGAATCAGGGGATCAGGCTTCTGTTACCAATGAACTGTGAGGTCTTGGACAACTTCAAGTGAGAAAACTTGCCTGCCCGCTTATAAAGTGAGAAATTAATCTAGTCAGTATTTTCACCCATTACTGACTTCATGACCATTTTCAGTCATAAAAATCAATTTCTTCATATCAAGATTTATATCAAATTCCTAAAAAAAATTTCATAAAAAAGCAAAAAGGATCTTAAGTTGTTATACTGCATAAAATTTCAAAATAGATTAATATTCAGCTGTGTTAGTACAGCATTACAAATGGTTTGTCTTTGTGCTAGGAGAATAACTGTGTTTTTGTGTCATCTATTATTTTCATTAGCAATACTAGTTCATAATCTTACCACCCACAGGAAAAATTACCATTTGGGAACATTGCTAAATGCACTTTGAATAACGTACTGTCATTCTATGTCATCTACCATAAAGAATTACTTATCCAAATGTGAAGAAATACCAGTTAACTTTACTGTTTTATTTTTAATATTTATTTTGCTGGTGTGCATGTGCCACAGTACTCTAGTGGAGGTAAGAGGACAGCTTGAGCCATGAGGGTCCCAGGGATCAAAGCCAGGCTGTCAGGCTTGGCAGACAGTGCCTTTACCTGATCAATAAAGTACCAAAACGAGTGGCTAAGAGTTGGGTCTAGTGGGAAAGCTCTTGACTTTGAAATTCAAAGTCCAAATGCTGTTTTCTATCCATTCTCATAGCTCAAGCTTGGATATTTAGGCAAGTTCTCATGAACTGTGAAGACAAAATTTAGTAACCTGGGGTTGGGGATTTAGCTCAGTGGTAGAGTGCTTGTCTAGCAAGCGAAAGGCCCTGGGTTCGGTCCTCAGATCCCAGAGGGGGTGGAGGAGGATTTAATAACCCAACTAAAATTATAAAATCATTAAAGTAAAACTTTTTTTTTTCTATTTAGATTTTAACACACCTCTGAGGATATGCTGAAACTATAAACAAAGTGACAGTTAATGTGAACTTTTCTGAGAGCAACAGATGCCTTCCTAAAGGTTTTGAAACTCTGGAGTTAGTTGCAGTAATTATCTGATAGTAGAAAAAAGGCTTTACAGTTGAGGTCTACAGTTAGCCCCCAAATTCTATGTAGGTCCTTCTTAGTAAATGAAATAAAATGAAATGTGAAGTTAAAATAAATTTGGCTATTCGAAGAGATCTATCTCATTAAAGAAATGATTATAAATGTGTTACAAAACACAGCTCAGTCCTCTGAAGGTTTGTGTTTCTGAAAGTTGTCTCCTATTCACACAAGAGGTGAGACCTTCACATTTCAGGTAAAATGTCACTTGCTATCACTGATAACATCAACTGGGGCTCCAAATAAACACAAGAAATCCCAATAAGTTCATCCTAACTTAAGACGTCACCATGTATGTAATGGTCAACCTAAGAGATTTAGGGATATGAACACTTAAAAGAACCAAATTACAACTTAAATTCAAACTGAAGATCTTGAATCCTAAATTTTTGGAAGGTAGGAGAGCTTATAAGTGAACAGGGAAAAGAAGATACGAGAAAGTATAACCAAAACTCCTTTCTGTTAACTTTTATAAACCAACCAGTACAACAACAAAAAACAAAACCAGTCAGTATCTAAAAAGCACATTACTTCTCCATTCTCCAACTCACTCACTCTCTCTCACACACATACATACACACACCAAGCCACATAAGCTCTACTATTTGATAACTAGTATTATATAAATCTCCACCAAACAGATAATGACAAAACAAAAGCAAAAAAGTGCTATTTCAATAAGACTACCTCATATTAACAACACCAATTTCCTGCTAAGGAGTTATCCTTCCAAATGGTGATTCAAAGTCCACATCAGGGAAGGTTTACAAGAGAGCCTGGCTCATCAGCCGAAAAAAACCTCACTCCTGAAGTTGAACCCAATCACAAGAATATAACACACTACCCTCATTTGGTTTAAAAAACCATGACTTATCCCACCACCACAAAGGCAGCTAATGAAACAGAAATGTGAAAATATTTCACAAAATAGCCAAGAAAATCCATTGTGGAGAAAAGCTCTATGAAAACTGAATGGCAACAATTACAAACTCATGAAAAGCAGACTACAAGATTCTCAGATCATCAATGTCAGGAAAGAAGCCTACCAAAATGCAAGACCAAACATACAACACAGCATCAGGGAGGTTACCCCTTACCTTCATCCGCAAGGACTTCCGGGATCCCTCTCGAAATGCCTATCCCAAAGAGGAAAACAAGTAGAACAAAACAAAACTTGGTACCAAGAATGACAGTTATACCCATGAGACTAAAACTAAGGCACTGTCTTATTTTCTCTGTGTAACAATACAATGGTATATCTCAAACTATGATCAAGAAAAAGGACAGTTCAAAGGCTAATGAACATAGATATGAATTCCAAGACTTTGGAACTAGACAACTAATACGTAAGAGCATGTACCACTTAAATACTATACATACCCTTGACAGAATGTAATAGTTATAATCCTTAAGTTGCAGATTATCAGTTTTGAAATTAAGAAGGAAACAAAGACCAATCCCCTTTACAAAGGGTGGGCAAGTGACCTGGGAGCAACCAAGTTGCTGTGATGGGAAAGAAAGAATAGAAAACACAAAAAGATTTCTTCTGGAGATCTTTTATTTAAGAGTATAGGAAAGTGACCAAGACACTAAGGAAACCGAGACCATTCAAGAGATGTTTTCTGATTTTTGGTGTTGTTTTGTCTAGATGCAAGGACAAACAATCAACCTAATAACATTGAGGCCAGCCATGTAACCAAGAAAAGAACTTCAGTTGCTTTAGGGCAGAGAAGTAGGGAGATGATGTAAGCATTGTGGAAGCCTAGACTTGAGGCTGCAACTCATACAGGATTATACCGGGTAGGGCTGGAATTCCATACCTGGGATGGTGGGTGGAGTAGAAGAAACTGAGACTATGGTGATGGTCAGGTAGGTTAGAAAAGAGTTTGGGCTATTTATACATAATATAAACCAGTTTATTTTTGAGAAATAAAGTGGCCAAACACTGGCATCAAATTTCTTTTAAAAAAACTTAAGTGTATTCTTGCTCAAAAATTTGAGCTATTTCAGACATACTTCTATTCAAGTTTTGTTTATTTATTTGTTTGTCTGCTTGCTTATTTTTTTGCATACCTTAATCTTCTTCGTCTTTGGTGCTGCACGACCCTTTTCTGGACTCTTTTTCCGCTTCTTGGGTTTGGTTCTTCTAACAGTTAAGGTGATGCTTGTAGGTGTGTGCTGTGTTGCTGTGTACAACACAGTGGAAGGAGAAAGCTCCTCATCCCAGCTTTCTGTTGCACTGCTATCCCCACCTGAAATAAGATGATTTCACAATTCAGGTACTAACATCAACTTCCCCCCTTCCATGCGTACCACATCTAGTAATTCATTACTCCTACTGTAACTCTACATCTAATAAGTCAACATAGACCCGATCTTTCTTCTGAAAATAAGATTTCTGTTGTTGTTGCTGACATTAAGTTATAAGATTTATTCTGTATTCCATCTATTTTTCCCCTTTAAAATAAACTACATTGTTTTTAACTATAAATGAATAACTTAAAGAAAAAGGAATACATTTATTTTTGGTGCTCACAAAGAATAATTTGACTGGTACAGGTCTATTATTTCCCAATAGAGCTATACAGTGGCTTTGTGGGGACTTCTTTATGTGAAGATAGTTATGTACTATAGGAGACGATATAAATCACAAAACATTTAGTCAAAATGTGGGTTTAACCCACCTTCTGCTCACCTGATATGTTGTCCTGCTTCCGCCGATGAAGTCTAATAACCTTCCCCCTGCTCATTCCCCTAAAGAGGGAAAATAAACTTAAAGTAGTCCTTCCAGCAGCATGCAGCATATCACATCATACATGGGAGAAGTGTCTCTGCATATACTACCCCCTCCCTCCCACCTACCAAATGTTTCCAGGACATTAAATTTCATATCAAATTCAATAGCTTTAACATCAATCTCTCATTCCTTGTTGTCAGCAATTCTCACCTAGTGCAGAGAATTCGAGCCAAGGAGCACTAAGGAATCATCTACATTAACAAACACAAGAAAGAATACTTTGAGCTTTTCCCTACTGATAAGAAACCCTAATCCCAGCAACCCAGGTTTGAATTTAAATAGAACAGGATCTTACCTGCACTTGTCACAGTTGAGAAGGAAGCCATCCTGAGAAAGACCACAAGGACACCAGGTAGGAACAGTCTCTCCTTCAGAGTTCGGGCTGTCTCCACAGCGTTCCTCTACGGGCGACGGCAGGCCATTCAGGTCAGAACGAGGGATGATCGTCTGGACAGGGGGAGAAGCAGGAGGTGTCGGAGGAGGAGGGGCTCCGTAATTATGATCCTGAAAATAAGATTTTTTAAATCAACAGTGTCCAAACACTGGCCCCTCTCTCCCCTAAAGTATGGTACATATGGAAAGAAAGAAGAAAGTAGTACCCTTTGTTTTTTGGCTTCAACCAGGAAAGTGATAAAACAAAATGCCAAGGTCAACTGGGACATAAAAACAAGAACAATGATGCAGGGCTAGACGTCCGCTGGAGGCAGGGAAGTGCAAAAGGGGCAACTTCGTCATGCTGCATATAAACATTTCAAGAAAGTCACAATGTATAAGAATGGATTATACTCCAGGAAGATCACTGCTCTGGAGAGAAACAAGTGCATACTCACAGCATAAGGCAGTCCTCGACACCCATGCCTCTGAGTGGTCCCATAATTATGAGTGGAATACACGCTCTTCTCATTAACTGCTGGACTAGCCTCCACAGATTCAGGGCTGCACAAAGGCGAAAAGCAACGCATGATAGCATAACACCTACTCTAATAGTTCATTTCCCATTCTAACCCCTTCTCTTTCCACAACCACCAGCCACTAGAATAAGAAAGAACTTTAGTGAAAGTCTGTTTAACATAACTAAGCCTATAAATAATAGTGTTATTGAATGTGGATTTGTGTGTAACATGAAGCCAGTACAGGCAGATGTCTCAAGGCAGGCACCTGGGATACAAGGTGTCCCTAATGACAAACACAAACGTACCAGCAGAGCGGGGAGTTTCCCCTAGAGAAGCCACTCTGGGCTGGTTTAGACTCAGAACTATTCTTCTTAATTGGATCTCTTAATACTTCCATGAAACCTCACATGACATTTGCAGTGAGTGAGATGATGAAAGTGCCTTCTGCACTGCCCCAGGGACCAGGCCCTCTTCCATTCACTACCAAGACAGGATACCCTGAAGAAAGTACAGGCAAAAACAATGGCATCTTATATTTATCACACCTCTCATCTTGAACCCCCAAATACCTTTCACATATTAAAATTTCTCATCCATCAAGGACATGCAAGCATATTCAAGGACACAATTGTTTAATAGCTGCATGATAATAACAGAACTTCAAAATCAAAACTTAACTTGGGAGTTAATTTGTTTCATGCTAAATAGTAACTGTAGCTACCATTATGAATCGCCTATTACTTGGGTCTACCATGTATTAATTCATTTAATATCTGTGATTATTAAACACAGTAAGCGGCATTCCCTTTTTATAGAGGGAAGTGAAGATGAGGTGGTGAGATTAATGATTTTTTCCAAGTTGATACGCTGATAGAGCCAGGATTTGAAACAAAGATGTCTGACTCCAAAGCCTCTTCTTTCCCATTATGCCTTGCTTGAAAGCAAGGACATTGTTTTGTCTGTAAACTGCATTTGAGGCCTTGCTAACCAGGCTCATTAAGAAGCTTGGGTTAGTTTTGTTTTTTGTTGTATCCTGGGCAAGTAGAAAATTAACTGCCCAGGCACTAATTTTTTTTAATTAAAGAACCAAATACATTCAAAGCAATAAATTTAACATAAGCTTTACTTGATAATAAAAAGGCACCCATGGCGAAGGATAAAATAGGTTTTAGAGAAGAATAAAATAGGTTTGTTTGTTTACATCAACTTTACTTGGTTAGGTTTTATGGACTTTTGAAGAATAATTAAAGAATGTAATTGTATGACTTGGTGGAAGTGAAATGGATTATCTGTAATGCATATTAACCAGAACAAAGATTCACCCATTAGCAACTCCAAAAATCAGTGTTAATGCAACTCCAGAGATCAAAGGGTTTTAGGGAATCAAATAATTCAGTTTGCTTCAAATAACCACCTTCCTGCTTCAAGATATACAAAAACCACAACACTGAGGAGGAGTAACGCGTGTAATTCAATGTAGCACATTAACTGATAAGTGAGGGATAAAGTAAGACTCTGAGATATGTATCAAACTCACCTAGTTTTATGCTCCACAACTGTGAGAAGGGGTCTTATTAATAACAGCAAAGGTCATTTCTAGGTGAGGGACTTAAGACAGAGGGAAGTATTCTCTGTTAGTGAGGTGCATGCACTTTAGTAATTGACAGGGTCTTCAAAATGGGAACTGGCAGTGGGAGTGGCTGGGAGGGAAATATATCAAGAATGCAGGTCAGTATTCTTGAGAAAAGGATGATCTGAACATGGGTCACTGAGGCAACTGGGGGAGTACAGGTAGGGTTTCCTAAATGAAACCAAAGGCAGACAAGCATTAATAAAATGAAGGTAGAATTTAGTTTCTGTGATGGACAGTTAAAAGAAAGCAATGGATTTATACATTGTTATTGACTATGTATGTTACTAAATAAGTAATCCATCCAAAGGGTTGTACATATTTTTAGGTAGGAGATTTTATACCATTAAACACATGGGGTGAAATAAGAGAGTTTATTAGAAATGAATTTTTTTGTGGGACAGGAAAAAATAAAAGTTGCATGAAATAAAAGATGGCCATGGAGATGGAGCTATGTTGGTTATATCTTACCCATCTCCAAACTGGGTAAATATGTACATATGCACTTCATGTGCAAGTCTAGGGAATAAAAATAAAACGTATATTGTGGAGGTTAACAGGCCATCCTACTGCTTAGTAGTATGTAGTCAAGCACAGCATTTAAAATATTGCTATGCATGTCTAATCTAAAATTTAAACCCATCTTTAATGATAAAACTTTACAATGTCTACATTGGTTAGGGATTAAACAATTACACATTGATACATACATTGATTTTTATGCATATTTTAAAATACAGATTAAAAATTTACAGTATCAAGATCTGGGGATGTAGCTCAGTAGAGTGCTTATCTAGCCTGTTTAAGGACCTGGGTTCAGGCCTCAGGACAGAAAAAAACAGCACACACAAAAAAAGGAGTATTATGATTGCATGTCTTTATTAGACAACCACTTTATGCAAATAATTATATCCTTTTTTTCTTCTGTGGCTAAAATGTTGTAACAGTTGGGCATACACAGAGAAATTGGGCTCAAATTGGGCTCACAACAGATATAGTCCATCAATTATGTTCAATGAATAATATGCAGCTTGCTACTATAATGCCACCTCTTAGAAAATAATTGAAATTCTGTCATACAAGAGATGTAAATATCTTTTTTCATTGTGTTATATCTAGAAGATTGTGTGTGTGTGTGTGTGTGTGTGTGTGTGTGTGTGTGTGTATTGTAGATTGTAAACTGCTATAATTAGAGTTAATAATCTCATGAGGTGAGGTATAGGTTTCTTTCTTGGTTAGATATGTTGCCTTTAATACCAGGTTTAATCTTAACAGTGCTTAGAACAATGATTAGGCATGATGAAGGACAAACATCATTAATAATTAATAGACTAGCACATAAGCTAAACGACTGACATCAATGCCCTTTGTAAAACTGCACAACAAGAAATGTGAAGTTGGTTGTGACCATAGATGGTATCAGAACTTTGGAGACACTGAATTAGAGCACTTAGGAAGTCCTAGACATGGCACTATAGTCATAGTACAGACCAGACTGCTTTCATTCATGCATTACTCCTGGTTTCCCCAGTACATGTGCATAGCTACTGTTATACTTTGAGGGAAATACTAGTGCTAAGAATGACTGCTTTGGGTCTTTTCCTTACCTACCAATTCCAAACTTACTCGTTTACCCTCTTTATTTCTCATAAATATTATTTATTTCTCATAAATATTAATGAGGTCTATTTATACATTTGTTATTACTGCAGTAGGTTATTATCTGACTTTATAAAGGCCTACAACCACTATACAATTGAGCTGGCTCTCCAATAACACAGGAAGACTTTTAAATACTTTGTTTTGGGAAAGAGTTATACAATTCGAAGTCTCAGCTAATGGTAACTAAATCTTGTTGGCATGCAAAAAACCAAAACCAAACCCCCCCCAAAAAAACCCAAATCAAACCAAACCAAACAAGCCACCCCACAAACCCAAACCAAAAAACCCACAAAGTAACAACAAAACAAACAAAAACTTCTACAATAAAGATGACCAGTCTTTCCTATGCCCTCCCCCGCCACCCCATTGTTATATGAGAAGAAGCTTAAAAACCGGCTTTCAATTCCGGACTACCCCAGAATACCATATATTACTTCCTAGGGTAGCTGCATGTCTTCCTCTTTAAGGAACCCAATAAACAGTCAACAGCAGGCAGCTTTATAAAGAAATATACATGCTCTTTAATAGTATCCTCAGTTTTAAGGAAACCACTATGAACAAGGGATGCCATTCAACCCAGAATTCTGGAACAGTTGCTTTGCTTTGCTGAAGGGGAAAGAATTCCCAGGGACTGAAAATGGCAAGAGAAACGGGAATTAGAGCAACACCCACCTCACTCAAGAAGTGGCTGTGGGATCAAGAGTCTGAACTGGACCTGAACATATTCAAAACACCAGGATTTTTCCAGCCCAGACCCTAATCCCTGGTACTGCCTGGAATAGACTTGGCTTCTGGGGGTGTGCTGCCCCCTAGGCCCCTTGGGTCTCTTTCGCTGGACTTTCACATCCTGGTGTAGTGCCACTTCGTCTTGAAAGGTAGGGGGCTTCCACTTCCTTTCTGTAAGCAAGGAAGATTGGGTACAAGGGAGGTAAAAGGACAAGAGGGGGGAATCTGTGAGCGGGGGCAATCTTGGACAACTTAAAAGAGAAGGGATACAAAAGGCTAAAAAATTTTAAACTGAGTAATATATAAAATTGTATAATGAAGGCCTACCTTCATTGTCATTTGGCATTTAAATTCTCCAAGAACTGAGTCTATTTTAGGGATTGGGCTTTTCGACAAATTCTGAATTCCTAATGCTGCTCTTAGCTGAAAAACAAGTTTGGTACCACTGACTTTGAAGGTCCTCTTTCTAGGCAACGAATATTGTAAAAACAGATGATACAGCTCTCCATGTCTTCTACCCCAGAGTGAGCTGGTTAAGCAGTTTGCCCATATAGTTTCAGCCCCTTTACTCTAGAATAATGACAAGTACATAGGAAGAGGCCTTCAAAGAAAATCAGTTGGAAAGGAAACCTCCTATCTCTCTTATCAAAATCATTAACTCTTTAGAAGGAGGTGATACACCTACTTCATTTCAATCTTCCCCACCCATAAAACAAAGGAAAATGTAACCACTGCTTTGCAACTTTGATTATATTTATGATTTACCCAGAAATCCCTCCTTTAAAGTTCCTTTCCTCCCCCTTCCAATTCCTTTGTCCCTCCAGCTGGGGGTGGGGGAAGGGCAAGCCTAATGTTTTCTGAAGTGGGATGGGTTTTAATTAAGAAAATATTACATATAGCTATGAACTGCTCAGAAGAAATCCATTCTCGCACAAACTTGAAGCAATCCTATTATCTAGGAAGTAGCACTTACTCTGATCCAGCAGCCATATCTGAGTAGGATGTATCTGGTGTGGTGACTCCCAGAGGGATTGCAATGCTCATGACGTCCAAGACAGCAGAGGGTGGAAATCACGGGGTCCAATTAATGGAGACTGACCACTCAAAGAGTGGGGGTGAGCTGCAGAGCCTCAGCCAACATGTTACGGACATGAGGAATCCTGTCACAGAAAAGGAAAATAACCACTGACCAGAGAGTTCTTTAAATTTATCTTAAACGGCCAGGTGGTGGTGCTGCACACCTTTGATCCCATCACTTGGGAGGCAGAGGCAGGCAGATTTCAGTAAGTTCAAGGCCAGCCTAGTCTACAATTTGAGTGAGTTCCAGGACAGCCAGGAGTGTTACACAGAGAAACGGAGTCTCAAAAACCAAAATAAATAAATAAATAAATGGATAAATAAATACATAAATGATTAAGCAAATAAAATAAAATGCTGCACAGTGTTTTTCAACTGTTTGAATAAGTCTTTTTGTGTGCTTGTGGTGTTTGTGTACAGTGTATGCATGTCAAGTGTGTAGGCTTGAGTGTACTCCTGAATGCATATGGAAACCACAGGAGGATTCTGGGTATCATCTTCTATGGCTCTCAAATCTTATTCAGCATTTTGGCTGGCCAGCAAGCTTGGTTGTCTCCCAGCACTGGTTAGAGGTTTGTGAGGCCACATCCTCCTGTCTTTTACATGGAGGCTGGAGATTTGAACTCAGTTGCATAAGTGGTATTATCCATCGAGCCATCTCTCTAGCCCCTTGAATTTGAGTAAGGCTTTAAAGAATAAATCTAGGTTTACTATGTACTCTACTTTTAAATTTCTATTTTAATTATTTTCTTTCCTGCCAAAGCAAAAACAATGACCTGCTTGGATCACTACCAACCACATGTTCCTCCCTCTTTAACTGCCTAGCAGACAGAGTTTTAGCAGTCTAGGATATATGAAACAAGTCTTAAGATTCAGGATGGTTATCAGAAGTATTCTAGTTTACTCCTTAATAGTTCCATTTAAACTTTTCCATAGGCAAGCAATAAATGTAGCTTTATCAACACTCAGTTATTTATTCTAAAGTAAACTCGGTAGAGCTCAATTAGTTGTTTATATTTGATCAGATAGCCATTTCTATGCTTTGACTTGTTTTTTAAAAATATATTTATGTATATGGGTGTTTTGCCTGTCATGTCTACACATTATATGCATGCAGTACCCACAGAGGCCAGAAGAGGGCAGTGGATCCCCTCAGACTGGAGTTTGAGACAGTTTTGAGCTGCTATATGGGTGCTAGGTATTGAATCCAAGGAACTCAAGAACAGCCAATGTTTTTAACTGCTGAGTCATCTCTCCAGACCCTCTCTGACTTATTTTAAATAGTCTTAACTGTCTTGGAGATGATATAATTATCCAAAAAACCGTATTTGTGCAGGAATATACACTCATAGATATGAATAAAAACATAAACCACAGGGTAAAGCTAAACGTGTGGGTACAGAGGATATACAGAAATCTGTACTTCCTGCTCAATTTTGCTGTGATTTAACAACTGCTTTAAAAAAGTGTACACGAGTACTTTTCCTCTCTGAAAGATAACATAAACTCTATAAACATTTCATGACAAAGATTAGAGATTTTGTGTTTAAAAAAGCAATGAACATACATACTGATTTGATAACCAAAAATTGGTATTATTTAAGAATAAAAAATTCATTGAATAGTAAGTACAAAAAAAAAAAACCAAATTAAGGAAGGCATTTGGAGAGCAGAATCTGTATGATTCACATCAGTGGTTTCATTTTAACATAAAAAGAGCCACTAAAGCATGAAACAAGAAGCATTTTTATGTGGGTGTTCAGAAGTCAATATACTGTCAAAGACCTAGACTAAAAAGGGTCTCATGACTGATATATTAATTTATGCTAAGACAACAGAAAAGTCAAAGCCAGGCGGTAGTGGCACATGCCTTTAATCCCAGCACTTGGGAGGCCAGCATGGTCTATGGATTGAGTTCTAGGACTGCCAGGGCTACACAGAGAGACCTTGTCTTGGAAAAATGAAAAGAAAGAAGTCAAATAATTATCAATATTATTACAAAAAATAGCTAAATAAAATGAAAAGTATAAGATACTGATTGAATCAATCCAGGGATAAATGAAGATTTTAAAATAGTTACTGATTTGAGACATGAATTTTATTTTTATAAATGACACAGATTAATGTGGCTAAGGAAACTAATTCTGAATGGTGAGTCCGTCCAAGATTTAAGACTACCTAAAGGTATTACTTTTGCACCATTAGTTCATAAAGCTACCACAGCTATAAACTAAAACAGTTTTCTGTAGGACCTGGGCCTCTTCAAATAGAGTATGGCAAAATACCTATTCTCATCCAACTCAGGGTGACACTGTTAGACTGAAAACTGAAATGCAAATGAAATCAGCTTCCCTATCAACTTGTCATAATTCATGATAGATGTGACTGGTTCACTTGCTGTCTCTGGACCAACTTGCAAATAAATGTCCCTCCCCACCCACCAAGTAGTCAAACAAAAATTCTCAAACACCCAAGTCATTGGGAAAATGACATAAAATCTGCAAATGACAAAACAAAGAGATCACCTACAAATAAAGCCCAAAGGACATACTGAAGGATACTCCCTCTAATTTTAGCACTGTTAGATAATTTGCATTAAGGAAAGCCTGAAGTTCATCTGATGATCATAACCTCTGACTAGTCAAAGGAATCCAAATCATGTGTTCTATTTCAGAAAAGGCCTTAAAAAAAAAAAAAGAAACGACTCAATATTATTAACACTCTTTTGCTATAGTCACCACTAACATACATTCATAAAAATAAATATTATCCATTCAACCATCCATCTGCAGACACACATACCTAGGCCGATAGCTAATTTTTCCCCCTGACAGTATAACTTGAAAAAAGATATACTACCAGGCAAAAAATGGAAAAGTTACTTCATGTAGTACCTCCATTTAAGAATGAATAAATTGACCCAAGCAGTGGTGGCATACACATTTAATCTCAGCACTTGGGAGGCAGAGGCAGGTGGATCTCTGTGAGTCTGAGGCCTGCCTCGTCTACAAAGGGAATTCCAGGACAGCCAGGGCTGTTACATAGAGAAATCCTGTCTTGAAAAATCAAAAAGGGGCGGGGGCGGGGGGGGGGGGGGGGGGAGTTGGAGGGAATAAATTATTTCTACATCACCTAATGAAATCCTAACACAATTGCTGGGTGTGGTGGCACACACCTATAATCCCAGCATTCAATAGGCAGAAGGATCAAGAGGGGCCAGCCTGGACTATTGGAGTGAGACCTTGCTTTGAATGCAATGGTGAGATCTTACACCAGCTATCTGAACAACAGAGACATATCTTTAAGAAATACTTCTCTTCATAAGTTCTTTTTCCTCTTGTCTAGCTTTATGTAACTGAACTACTGCTACTATTCTGATGAAAGCAATTATAATAGGCCAGCTTAACCATATTGTTCTAAATCATGTTTCCATGATAATGAGGTTTCTTTTTTAAAATTTATTTATTTATTTATGTCTATGGCTGTTTAATCTGCATGTACACTTGCACACCAAAAGAGGGCATCAAATCCCATAGTTATGGGTGCTGGGAATTGAATTTAGGACTTCTGAAAGAACAGCCAAAGGTCTTAAGTACTGGGCCACTTCCTCAGACCCCATGATGAGGTTTCTTAACTC
The DNA here is from genome assembly GCF_007827085.1 of Peromyscus californicus insignis. NCBI lineage: Eukaryota > Metazoa > Chordata > Mammalia > Rodentia > Cricetidae > Peromyscus > Peromyscus californicus. Next base: position 127,847,433 of record NW_026294584.1, on the reverse strand, counting down.
AAATTCTGGTAATATAAAAATTCTCCTTATAGTCCCTCCCCTGAAAAATGGTGTGACATGTAGCTATTTAAATGTTAATCGAAGAACTTTTACTAGATCGCTTATATACAGTCTTTTATTATAACACTTATCTCATGTAAGAAATCAGGTATTTGGCCGGGCGGTGGTGGCACACGCCTTTAATCCCAGCACTCGGGAGGCAGAGCCAGGCGGATCTCTGTGAGTTCGAGGCCAGCCTGGGCTACCAAGTGAGTTCCAGGAAAGGCGCAAAGCTACACAGAGAAACCCTGTCTCGAAAAACCAAAAAAAAAAAAAAAAAAAAAAAAGAAAGAAAGAAATCAGGTATTTACTCTGGTTTATCAAGCTTATAGTTACAGTAACTATTCATTTAATCTCACAGTTTGGAGATGTGTCCTGGAAAGAGTGTAAGAACTCTCTAGACAGAAATAATTTCAAGATATCATTTACTCCATTACTTAAATTCTTATCACCAAAACACCATGGGCAGGGATTATTACAAAAATGTATTTTTACCCACTGCTGTAGTTCTAATGGCCAGATACTACGTCTGACACATCAAGAGGGATCAAGAAAACATTTACTAAGAGAACTCATCATGGTAACCAAGTTCAGCATTTACTAAAATTCAAAAGACAATAAATGAAAAGGATTTGGGGCAGTCACCTTTGAGGTCCCCCCAGTTATCTGTCAGTAGCTTTGAAGACCTAGAAAAAGCTGAGACACAAATCAGTATATCAAAAACACTTGGGCTCACAAAGTACAAAGTGGAATCCTCCTACAGATTAATGATAGTTTTATTTCTGTTTGCTGTACTGCCTTGTTAATCTCTTTACTTTCCATTTAGCACCAAGCCTAACCCTTTAACTTGCATGCCCCATCGTGTGCAAAATAAACTAAGGGCAGAAAGGAAATGACCTTGATTTCCAAGGTGATCAGATACTGTATCTTTCTCTTCCCTTCCAATAAAACCCTGTTTCCCGAGGGATTCTCAAAGGTTGTTTTGTTTGTTTGTTTGTTTGTTTTTTGTTTTTTTTCCCTTCTCTTTCCTTGGAGTTCTTCACTGACCATACCCAAACTCAGTAACTTCCTTTTGAAATTCTGTAGCCCAAATCAACCTTAAATATATACCCTGTTGGCTCAGCCTCCCAAGTGCTATTGTAAGCATATGCCACCACACCTGACACAGACCTCTTTTCATCAAATACCAGATTGACTCTGGACAAGGGTCTAGCAAAAACATGGAATTATGACTCCTTTCTTCTCCCTCATTCTATTCCTGACAATGGGAATGGGGATGGGGTGTGGGGGTGTGTGTGTGTGTGTGTGTGTGTGTGTGTGTGTGTGTGTGTGTGTGTGTGTGTGTGTGTGTGTGTGTGTATGGGTGTGTGGGGGGGAGGGGGGTAATCAGTTCTACCTGTGGTGAACTCCACCAATTTTCTACATTCCCAGAAGGAAAAGAAAACAAGAAACGTGTAAGATTTGGGGTAAAGAGGAAGAAGGGAAGAGGTGATCTGTATTTCTTAAATTTCAGTGTTTTCTCCACAAAGTCAAATATAGTATTGGCCAGAATGAGCTCTCCACACTTGAAATATTAATAGGTCATAAACATGGAAAGAGAGCTGTTCATGAGTCACCAACTATTAGATGGCATGCACTTTACATTTATTTATTTTTTTGTCGATTTCATATTTTTTAAAAACTGGGAAACAAACTATTCTTCAGAAATAATTTTCAAAAGCATACTCAGAATTAAATAGTGCAAGATATGAAGGTGACAGCAAAAGGAAGAAATAAAGTAGGCCAAGTCTTCAACAGCAGCAAGTAAGAGAAAGGGCAGGGGCCGAGTAAAAATGCAGTTTCACTCTACCATCAATTAACAACCCAGCAGATCTACAGAATACTGCCATCTACAAACAAACCCAGCTTGTCTTCCAATACTGAGTACTCTTTTGAGAGCCCCCATTTATATGTAGTTTCTAGAGTTTTAAGAGATTTCAGAAGAAATACATCAGACAGGTGAGGCGGAAGCAGCTGGGAGACAAGAGTCCAATAAACAGCCAATGCGATGAAAGAAAGGCAGACCAAGTCTGCTTTCGCCACCCTGGGAAGAGGACTGGCAGGAAGAGGAGTGCCGCTTCAGAAAGAGCAGGCTTCAGACAGTCTTTGTACTGAGGCTGTGGACCTTGGCCACTCTCCCAGAGATGATGCAATCCTGATGAACAAGATCTGCTGCCAGACAAATGATTGTTAGCAGCCTTTGCAGACAGCAACTCAGCCAAGAAGCAATCTCTGATCAGCTCTCCATGAGCCACCAGAATGTCAAATTTCTTCAATTTCAGCCCCTGATAAAGGGAATATCCTGCCCCACACACCCCCAAGCCCTTTTCTTAGAATGTTCCTTTGTCTTACCCCACTTTCTTTTAATTTGTTTGGGTTTACAGTATCTAGTACTCATAATTAAATTTAAAATGAAACACCAAAAACATTTTTATTTTGATGAACAGAATTCTTTCAACTTCTTAACAATAGTATGTTTATTATTGTTATCTTCTTCAGTCTCCTAAGAAAAACCTGGAACATAATAACCTCATGAAGTATGAAAACTGCTATGAAATATGGTACCCAATTATGAGATACAAAAGTAAAAATAAATATTTAACTTAATCTAGAGCCAGAGAGTTATATTTTGTGTATCTGAAATTATATGGAACTTAGTACATAAAATAATGTCATCTAGTAGAGAAAAAGGAGAAAATCTACTCTTGCTTAGGCCAACATAAAAGACAGTTAAACAATATAGTTTTTACAATGTTATTCACAACAGTAACTTTTCTAAGGGGCAGCATTATAGTATGACCTCAAAATTTACTAGAGTCAATGACTATATCTATTAACTTAAGACTCCAATTTAAATATACATTCAATTTAAAAAAATCTTCCCTAAAATTGTCATCTTAGGCCCAATTTCTTTTTCAGTTTCAGTACAAGGTTTTTCATATATAGTATTGTTTCTTACCTTATTAAAGACCTTAGGTTAGTGAACTCCAGCTAGGTAGAAGCCACAAACCAAATTTCCTTTTAAAACAATCCTTAAACTGGGGCTCATAAACTTAAACTCAAAACTCAGGTATCTAAGACATACCCTGAAATCATTATGCTCATCCCCATATTTACATGATTACATAATTAAAATTAACATATACAGCACAGCTCTGAAAAATCTTCAGTAGGCTAATGAATAAATTTAACTCGGTTAATAAGAGAAAAATTTTACAAAAAGGGACTGGTTATGTAATTTGGTAAGGTACTTGTCTGGTACCACAAAGCCCTGGGTTCTATCCCTAGCCTGGCACAAACTTGGTGTGGTGTTACAGGGCTTCAATCCCAGCACTTGGGAGGTACAGGCATAATTATCAGAAGTTCAAGATTATTCTGGGCTACATATAGCAAATTTTGGGTCAACCTGGGATGTATGAGACCCTATGTTTAAAAAAAAAAGTTACCTTCAGAAAAATTGCAACAAGGGTTGAAAGAAAAATAGCTGGTAATTTTACAATTTAATCTTTCAATCTGGTTATCTAAATTAAATTACTATACATGTTAAGGTGAATTTTTTCTTAAATCAGTTTTTCTTATGACCATAAAATTTAAAAAAGGAATGGGAAAATTTTATATTAGGATTTTGGGGGGTGGGATGAGACAGGGTTTCTTTGTGTAGCCTTGGCTATCACAGAACTAGTTCTGTAGAGCAGAGATCCACCTGCCTCTCTGCCTCTTGAGTGCTGGGATTAAAGGCTTGTGCCACCACCACCTGGTTCATATTCAGATTTTTAAATAATGACTTTATCCTCAACAATTTCTATTTTTGTTTTTAACCCTATACTTTTTTTTAAATCACAGAACAGTTCAAAATGAAGGTTTCACCTATACAATTAGCTTTCCTTTGCAAAACTCATATACCATCTGAATTATATGTTTATTCATTTCTAGCCAAATCCCAAGTATTCTGAGGGAGAAAAAAAAACTAGCAATACCATAACATTACTTTTTACCTTGGGAGAAAAGGATGCTATGAAAAAGGACTACATAAGGACCCAGAAAATTGTGATGTAGTCCACAATTTAGTTTGATGACTTCAGAAAACATTGTATCACACAGGATGAATTCTACAAGGTCTTAAAATAAAATACTCATTTTCTTTTTTTCCTGCTTCAAATTTCTGTGAATCCTGGCATACTCCCAACTGGCTTGGCAATTTATATAAAGTCTCAAGTCAATCCAACAGAAAGAATATTGTCCTGCTGACTCTAAGATGCTCATGGAGAAGAATTTGCAGCAGGATGTTTACACAGTTCTGTAGAGTTAGGTAAGAATCTGTGAAGAAAGAGGACTATCATTAACAACCTGAATGTGGCTAAAAGCAGCTTTCACTTTTCCCAAACTGTATGTATTTCAATTCTGCTACGCAAAAAAAAAAAAAAAAAAAAAAAAAAAAAGTGAGAAGAAATGTGGAAAACATGACCAAGAAGTAAACAACCCCACAATAAAACCCAAACAAAAAACCCAAAAAGTACAGGTTGCATGTGGTAAGTCTTTAATCTCAGTCCTTGGAAGGTAATCTCTGTGAGTTCCAGATTAACCTTGTCTCAAAACAAAATCTAACAAACTAAACAGCAAAAGGGAGAGAAGGGCTAAGCATTATGTAAACTTTTAAGAATATTCAGAGATCTGGTGAGAAGTTTGCCTAATTTAGATTGTATTAAGTTGGGCTTAACTCTGAAGGTAGTGAATATAGGCAAAAGATGTAGGAGTTGGGGAGAAAAAGAAAGAGAAACAGACAGGATAGCATAAACAGTAAAAGACTGAGATACATAATTTGGTAATTCAAGCCAAGATAAAAATTCCTTTTCTCCTAATTCTTCTCCTATAACATCAGTTTGCCCTTTCATCTCTTTAACTAAATTATATTCTCTCCAGGGGATTCTGAAACTGGTATAAGGCAATGTCTATAAAGCTTTGCTTACTAAGAAGCAATTTAAAATCAAATAAAAAGAAACTCCTACTTATAATGGCTATGAGAGAGGCTGAGCTGTATGTAGCAGTAGAAGAGTTGGGAAAAGAAGTAGGGTAAGACCATACACCATGACAACAGAGCTAAATCACATGATCTTAAATTAGTAAGGCTCTAAGAACTTTGTGTCCTAATACAGTCAAGAATATCCTCTTCTTGCTCTCTATCACGGCTCAAGATCAAGGTGAGAACCACTCGGGAACCTCACATCCCTAAATCCCAGTATCAATGTGGGGGAGAGTGGAGACAGACTGACCCTGGCAGCCATGGTGTTGGAGCAGCTCACAGACCAGAAGAAACCTGTGCTTTCCAAAGCTAGATACACTGTTAGGTTCTTTGGCATAAGGAAAAATGAAAAGATTGCTGTTCACTTCACTTTTGAGCTAAGTCAGAGGAAATCCTGAAAAAAAGGTCTGAAGGTACACGAGTATGAGTTAGGGAAAAATAACTTCTCAGATATTGGAACAATATTGGTATTCAAGAACACATTGACCTGGGCATCAAATATGACCCAAACACTGGGATCTATGGCCTAGACGTCTATGTGGTGCTGGGTAGGCCAGGTTTCAGCATCACAGAAAAGAATCATAGGACAGACTGCATTGGGGCCAAACAGAATCAGCAAAGAGGAAACCATGTGCAGGTTCCAGAAGAAGTATGATGGGATTGTCCTGCCTGGCAAATAAATAAATATTTAAAAGGTCAATAAAATTTTCTCAGAGAAACGAAGAAAAAAAGTAAGAAAAGAAAAAGGCTTCTAATAATCAAATAGAGATCTGTCCTCAAGGAATTTAGATTGAATTCTATACTCACGACTTCTGAGCCTGGCAGGGTGGTGCATGCCTTTCAGCAGTCAGGAGGTAAAAGCAAGAAAAGAGCTCTAGGAGTTCAAGACCAGCCTGGTCTATATAGCGGAGTTCCAAGTCAGCCAAAGGCTGCCTAGTGAGACCCCCATCTGAAAAACCAAACCAAACCAACCAACCAAAATATCAAGACTTCTGAGGTTCTGTCCTACTGTGATCTTAGAATCAGATGATACTTAAGGACTTTTTCATACCAGCAATGTACTTCAGTAGGCAGAATCTCACTCAGATACACTTGCTTCCTTTTAACAAATTCAGACCTTTTTGATTTTCAAACCCTGAAATGTAGACAAGTTTACCTTTTTTAGATGGAGTTATTTACACAAACCACAAGGCATTATTAACCTCATAACTGTACTGATTTAGACAAATTCTTCTACTTCACAAACATACAATTTTAGGACTTAAAATTTTTTATGATTTTTTTTGTGTGTGTGTGAGCACATATTGATGTGTGTAATTAAGAGTTTGCAGGTCAGAGGATGATTGATATCTGAAGCTGAAGTCCTTGTTTAAAGCAGGGTCTCCTGTTCACTGCTGTGTGTACAATGCTAGCTGGCTGCATACTCCTAGGGAATTTCCTCTCTCTACCTCTCTATGACTGAGATAACAGGCCTCAGCTGTGTCTAGCTTGCATGGGTTCTGAGGAACCCATTCAAACTCAGCCCTTATGCTTGTAAGGCAAGTACTTTTAACCACTAAGACATCTTCCAGATTATTTTATAGACAAAAACAGAATTACAAAAAGATTAACTTATGGGACTGGGGGTGTAGCTGAGTGGGAGAGTATTTGCCTAGCATTCAACAAGCCCTGGGCTAGATGATTAACAAAGAATAGGGGAAATTTTACTCACAAGAATACCACACATGTAGCAGTAGAGTTCAAAAGAAAATTAAGATTTTAATGTATAGCCTTTATTTATTAAAGTAACTAATCCCTAACTACTTTGGATAGCAATTTCTAAATAAAAAGTATGTTTATTAACTAGCACTACATTAAACAAGCCCAGAATAAAACTCCCAGATCTTTGGGGTGAATTTATATTATGCAGATTTACCTTGGGTTTTATATTACACATATTTTCCACTTTTCTCTTTATTCATCTTTGATTCAACAACAACAACAAAGTAACTATACTATGATCATAAAAGCTATTTGAAGATGTGACTTCCTATATGGTCTTAGGTACTCTGCAGGCTGATCTCAAACTCCAATTCACCTGCCTCTACCTCCTGCACGCTAAGATTATAGGCACGTACCAAGACACCCAGAGTTTTGTGTGGTGCTTGGAATCAAACCCAGGGTTCTGTTCATGGTTGGCAAGCACTCTTACCAGTTGAGCCACATCTTCAACCCTGAAGATGTTCCTTCCTCTCCTTAAGCTTTCTTGAGACAGGATCTTATTATGTAGCTCTGGCTGTCCCGGAACTCCTCAAACTCAAGAGATCTTGCCTCTACCTCCCAAACACTGGATCGATGGTGTGGCATCACCTTATCTGGTCCCTGAAGATGTTTCTTAACTCTAGGTTTATATATGTGTCAAGTACTGCACTGTCACAACCACATACAAAAAAAACAAACCAAACCCCAACCCTTGTGAGTATGTTTCTTTCTATAACTGAGTCAAAAGTCAATCCACTACATGGTTTACCAGGGAGAGTTTCTTGTGTAAGTAGTTTATGCTTAGAGAAAACACAAACATTTTTCCTAAGAATAAAGGTAAACACGGCAGGAAGATTTCTTAGAATATAGAAGAAATGAGCTTGACCATGCATGTTCTGATTCCTGACAAAATACCTAAGAACGCAACACTAAAGAAACCTAAAACTAGCTGGGCGTTGGTGGCACACGCCTTTAATCCCAGCACTCGGGAGGCAGAGCCAGGCGGATCTCTGTGAGTTCGAGGCCAGCCTGGTCTACAAAGCGAGTTCCAGGAAAGGCGCAAAGCTACACAGAGAAACCCTGTCAAGAAGAGAGAAAAAAAAAAAAAAAAAAAAAAGAAACCTAAAACTCTGATGTGTACAAGGGAATTCCTCACTGAAGTTGGCTGGCTCTATCAGTAAAGATCCTTATAATTAACTTGTTACAAAGATGCTTGCAAAAATATACAAACATAATCTGGGTATGGTGGCACATGGCTGCAATCCTAGAACATGAGGCAGCAAAGGCAGGTGAATTGCTTTGAGTTTAAGGTTAGTCTACAAAGCAAGTTAGTGATACCATATCTCAAAGAAACCCAACAATAGAGCATAAAAAAACAAAATCTCTTAAAATAGAAAAAAGAGACCCTCTTAAAATGGAAAAGTAATAGCCCAACTGGTTCTGTAAGCTGGTTTTTATATTTAACAAGACATAGCTTTGTGTAAATATGTACTTCTTCAATGATACCAAAACATACTTCTATTGATTCATTATAATTTAAATGAATCCTCTAAAGGTAAATGCTCACACTGTTGCTTATTTTTGGTATTCTGCAGTGCTGCACTGAACATTCATTCATTTTGTTTGTTTGTTTTTTTGAGACAAGGTTTCTCTGTGTAGTTTTGGTGCCTGTCCTGAATCTCGCCCTGTAGACCAGGCTGGCCTTCGAACTCAGAGATCTGCCTGGCTCTGCCTCCCGAGTGCTGGGATTAAAGGCGTGCACCACCACCGCCCGGCTCATTCATGTTCTTACTGAGAACTTTCTTCACACATATGCACACAAGTCCTTAGGACCAACTGTTCTAAGTGGAACTACTAAGATATGGTATGAATATGTTTCATAGTCTTAATGAACCATCCTCCAGAAATTAAAATCATTTTACATTCCTACAGACATTGGGGTTGACTAACATGGTGAGACAGCTAAATGTTATTTAATCTCAGGATTATCTTATAGCAAGTTCCAAAAATAACAGTTGTGCACATCACATGAGTACATAATATAACTAGTGATAATGAGAGGGTCCTACTTATCCTAACAATAAAGTTGTGGAGGAAATCAAGCTCATCACTCTTCTGCAAGGTTCAGTCAGATGAATAAGCTTATGTAAGCCAACAACTACTAGACTGCTGAGTAATGTTCAGGTGTGAATTATACAAGTGGTTGTTGAAACTGTTTCAATGGATGAACTCTCTTATCACTGTAAACATCAATCTTGCATGAGTTTCTTGATAAATTTTCTTATATTACTGGGAATGAGAATTTCTCATATGGAAGAATGAACAGCATTCCTATATATTCTGTTTGTCATCACACAAAAATGGGTAAACATAAGAACTGCTCCCCAAATCAAGGAAGGAGATAAAAGTTCATGTGTTCTATAAACTGTTTCTGGAAAAATAACTAATTACATCACATCATGGTGACCAGCTGTTCTTGTTTTTAGTGAGTGATCTCTGAGTATTTGGGAAGTTTTGAGTGGTGACAGACTATAGGCAAAGAAACTCATTTACTCCTGTGGTGGTTTTAAAGAAAATGGCCCCCAAAGGGAGTACTACTATTAGAAGGTGTGGCCTTCTTGGAGGAAGCATGTCACTGTGGGGGCAGGCTTTTAGGATTCTTGCTCAAGCTTCTCTCAGTGTAACAGTCAAATGACTTCATGTTGCCTGCAAGATGCAAGACTCTCAGCTTCTCCTGCAGCATCACCATGCCACCATGCTCCCCACCATGATAATGCACTGAACCTCTGAAACCCTAAGCAAGCCACCTCAATTAAATGTTTTCCTTATACAAGTTGCAATGGTCATGGTGTCTTTTTACTGCAATAAAAACCCTAAGACAACTCCCCAGTAGAAAAATAACTCAGTAACAATGGCTGAGTGTCACAGAATAAAAACATGTAGTAATTTGGACAATTCCTGTTTTAAATGTAAAGCCCAAGTAACTTCGAAGTCCAGTTCCCAGCAAATAGGCTGAAAGCACCATCAATGAAAACTATACTACTACATTACCTACTACCCAAATAAACCTTAACTGTACTGATGACAATGAAGCTAACCTTAGACACTCCGTAATTTGAAAAGTTAACAGTAATGGAAAGTAACAACTACCTCAAAGAAATATGGATAAACATTGGGGTAAGCTCTGCCTTAGCAAAAATTAGTTTATATTACTCACACCGTAAATTATTAACAAAAATGCAGTCTTTGGGATGGAAAGCTATTTATTTCTCTAGAAGACAATGAGATGGGTGGGATTAGCTAGCTAGAGGTTTGAAACCCAGGACCTTTGACAGTTCCTATCATCCAAAGCATCAAAAATATTTAGGTTACAGGCTACAAATATTTTTGCAGAAGACCTCAATATGAAAAATGATTCTGAAGCTTTGATGTGGATACTTACCTTTGATCCAGTTTCAGTAATGTTTGTCTCAATACTTGAAAAAAGTAGCTTCAGGGCACTGGTAAAATAGTACTTTTGCTACTATGAATTCCTATACAAAACATAACCACAACCACATACCATGTTAACATTTTTGTAGTTATTTTATTGTCTCTTGAATCATTTGTTGTTTTTCTGGCCATGGCCTAAAACACAGCAGGGAGTTTACAGAATGGAACAAGACACAAAATATCTTAAAATTTCCATACATCAGCCATTTTCCTTTTCATTAAAACACCTATTTATGAATTTTTCTTGAACAAAATATTTTCAACTGAATGTTTTGCCACTACTTTGTAATCAATTTAAAAACTCAGATTTTGTTTTATTTTGCTGAATTTGAACATGATATGTGGCTAAAGATAATCTTGAACTCTTGGTTGTCCTATCTGTCCTCGCTATCATCACCTCCCAAGTGCAGCAGCAGTACCACAACACAGGCTAAAAATCCATTAAAAAAATTCCATGTCCCAGGGCCAGTGATTAAAGACACTTGCTGGGGCTCAGTGGTTAAGAGTACTGGCTGCTCATCCAGAGGTCCTGAGTTCAATTCCCAGCAACCACATGGTGACTCACAACCATCTGTAATGAGATCGTGTGCCCTCTTCTGGCCTGCAGGCATACATGCAGGCAGAACACTATATACATAAAATAAATAAATCTTTAAATAAAAAAAAAAAAAAAGACACTTGCTGAAAAGTATGATGATATGAGCTCAATCTCCTGAACCCACATGGTAGAAGAAGAGAACCAACCCAGTAAGTTGTCTTCTGACCTTCACACCCAGAGCACATGCACACATTCACACAATAACAACAAAAAATACATGTTCTCAATTTCAACAGATCTCTCAAACCAACATTAATAACTAAAAAGCATACTCCAGTTTTCTGAGGGGGGGATCCCACCCTTGAAAGTGTAAAAATTGGCCAGTATAGGGGTATATGCCTTTGATCTCAACACTCTAAGAGGGTAGAGACAGGCAGATTTCTTGTGAGTTAAAGGCTGCCCTGGTCTACATAAGAGTTTCAGGACAGCCAGGGATATACAGAGACTGTTTCAAAATACAAAACAAAAGTACAAAATTTATTTCTTCTGATTAGAAAAACACTCCAAAACTAAACTATGGAAAACTAGCAACACTTTTGCATAGGATCCTTTAAGACCACTAGCAATTTATACCCTGGTTAATTACCACTCGCCACTAAGAGTGACAATATTAACACGATTCGTCTATAAATTTAGGATTTCTAATTCTCAAGATTGCTTTTTACATTATAAATTCCAACTCTTAGAGGAAACAAACACACTGCCTTTCCTTTTGCTTTAGTACAATATTCAAACAACTTTAACTAATTCCTGACTCTTAACTAGCTTATTTTTCTACCAGCTTTCAAACATAATACATTTATAGCTATTTGAGTACATACACTCACAAATTCCTGCTGATCCTGCTTTAGTGAACTGCTCAAAGGAGACAATATTGGTCCATCCTTTGGCTATCAACCTGCTGCATTCTAAATACTTACAAAACAGAAAGGCAAAGATAAATGTTTAGGGGCTACCACCATTCCTTATTCTCCTGAAACTCAAATTTAGAAAATGTTTTTTGACTTCCAGACCTGTCACTAATTCTTTCCAAAAAATATTCTTTTAGAAGTTTATCAAGAGCAAACAGAGTCTTAATATAAATAAAACCAAGCAGGCTCCAATGTCTAGTAGTAAAGTTATTTGAGTTCTCAAAAACAAGATCTGAATTCACAAATCGTTTCTTTGCTCAGACAGTAACTGCTTCATAGGTGGGATTCACAGTAGTTTTACTGCCTGTCCCCTTTCAGGCCAAAAAACTTGTTCAGTTTGGTATATGTTGCTCTCTTAGGAACTGAATTCTGAGTACCCGTAGTTCTTAACTATATTAAGGAGTGATCATTGATATCCAAAAGAACCTGATAAAGACTATAAAACTTTTCCTCAGAAAAATGTAGAGACAAAGAATGATCTAAAGTGTCCAGAAACTCTAAACTTTTGCTCTATAAAAACCCTTTTCTAAACTGTAGCTAGCCTGGAATAAAGGAGGCTCAAAAGTGACTGATAATGTATAGATATTTGGAAGAGGCCTTTGTTTCCCATTACCAAGTAAATAAAAATTTGCAATCACTATAAGGGATAACACTCAATAACTTCCCATTCATTTCCTCTCTATCCATATTCTATGATGCAGAAGCCCTATGCAATTCTGATAAAGAATCCTGAAGAAGGAAAGATCAAAATGTACCCAAATAAGAAATGCAGAAGTGCAGATTTTATCAGTAGAGTCAAAGGTTCCAGAAATCAGGATGATCTGGTATAATGAAAAGATCTTAGAAGCAACAGATTTTTATTATTTAGCCGTGTGGTCTTTTTAATTAAATCTATCTGCAATTCACTTCAGTGCATGGTTCTGAGAATTAAGCACATTACGGGGCCCAAATTTTGGTATGAAGCTTTCCAACACTAGGAAGGAACAGAATAGGGAGTTGGATGAATACAAACAAGGAAGTGAATTCCTGCTTCTAAGTCAACTGTTTCAAGTGGAGGTGAAGGAACTGACAGAATTTTGTTCCATGTTACTAATGATGCTAATGCTTAAATAATATACAGGGGTATTTAAATATCAGGTCAATTTTCTTGAGCATTTGGCATGGAAATGCTGTATCAAAATTCAACCAACTCTGGTTGGGGATTTAGCTCAGTGGTAGAAGGCTTGCCTAGCAAGCACAAGGCCCTGGGTTCATCTTCAGCTCTGAAAAAAAAAAAAAAAAAAAAAAAAAAAATTCAACCAACTCAGCTGGGCAGTGGTGGCACACGCCTTTAATCCCAGCACTCGGGAGGCAGAGCCAGGCAGGGGGATCTCTGTCAGTTTGAAGTCAGCCTGGTCTACAGAGCGAGCTCCAGGACAGACTCCAAAGCTACACAGATAAACTCTGTCCCAAAAAACCAAAATAAATAAATAAATAAATAAATAAATAAATAAATAGATAAATAAATTAATTCAACAAACACATAGAGTAAGATCTAGTGTATATTAAACATACTATTAACAATTAACAAATTTGTTTCCCTAATCTACTGGTCAAAAAGGCTTTCTAAACTTTGTAGACTTTTTTTTTTTTTTTTTTGGTTTTTCGAGACAGGGTTTCTCTGTGTAGCTTTGGAGCATTTCCTGGTACTCACTCTGTAGCCCAAGCTGGCCTCGAACTCACAGAGATCCGCCTGGCTCTGCCTCCCGATTGCTGGGATTAAAGGCGTGAGCCATCACTGCCCAGCTGTAGACATATTTAAAAATCATGATACATCTCAGCTTATTCTACAGAGCGAGTTCCAGGGCAGCCAGGACTACATAGAGAAATCCTGTCTCAAAAACAAAAAACCAAAAAGATTATGATATATCTATACAGGCCACTATATTCTTTTATTGAGCCACTCCATTTTGTTGTTGACTGGAAATATGATGGTCAGGAGATGAACTTGGCTCAGAATACATACAGTAAACAACAAGAAGAAATCAAAACATCTGGTTCTGTTTAGGGTTTTGTTTGTTTTTGAGACTAGATCCTATTCTATAGCCCATGCTGGCCTCCAACTCTGAATAACCTTCCTGTCTTACTGTGCACTAACAAATATTCAGATTATAGGTATATCCACTGGTTCTATTAATTACTACTGTAGTCTACTTGACCAGGTCTCACCATGGCCAGCTCTATGAACCTTTTTATTTTAAATTTAAAACATTTTATGATAAAGAATTTCAAATAAATATGAAACTAAAATGGTATAGAGGACTCCATCTAGTCATTATCTGGTTCCAACAAATATCCACCGCTGATTTTGCTTCCTTTATTATCTCTTTATTCCAATGCAAATACCAGATAACCCATTGTTTCATAAACAATATTTTGGAGTGTATTTTTAAAGATAAAGATGTTTAAGACCTTTTTGCTTGAAGGAGGACTTTAGTTTGCCAGTTTGTCCTTTCCTACAATTCCTTCTACCTAAAATACAAATTTTAGTATTCTTAAACTTCCAACCTCAAAATTATTAAATTCACTAAGTAACCTGCCAAATGTATTTTTGTCTAAAAAGTACTTTTAAAAAGCAAACATTAACCTTCTATGGTTAAGGAATACCTGGACCTGGTGGCAAACCTGTAATCCCAGCTACTCATAAGGTTGAGGCAGGAAGACCCCACACTGCCTGAGCTACACTGTTAGTTCAAGGTCATCCCAGGGGACTTAGTGAGAGAGGTTATTTCAAGGGCCTTTTTAAAAAAAGTGTGTTTGTGTGTGTGTGCACGCGCACCTTTAAGCACTCAAGCTTCATGGACAGACAATCCCAATTAGGGTAAAGAATGAACCCTACAACTGGTCAGCATACATGGTACTCTATAGCTACTTTGAAGACTCTAATTCTTAAGGTTCAGCTGTCCTTAAAGCCCCTATTCTATTAAATTTTTAAAAAATATTTATTATTGTGTGAGTCTGTGGGGGTGCACACATATAATAGCACAGGTGTGGCGGTCAGAGGACATCTTTTTAGATTTTGTTCTCTTCCTCCAACTTTAAATGAGTTCCAGGGCTTGCACAGCTGAGCCATCCAGTGATTACATTTCTGAAGTAAGCACTGGCAGATTCATAAAACGAGAGACCTGCCTACTGTGGTGAAGGCATGTAGTCCCATGTAGGAGGTGGAAGCTGTCAGATTCACAAGTTCAAGGTCAACCTGGGCTAATGAGACTTTTAATTCAGAGGAGGAAGGACTGGGGATATAGCTCTATAGCAAGACACTGACAAGCACATGCAAGGCCCTGGGTTTGACTACAGCACTATAAACAAATTAAGCCAGAAGTTTCAAATTTCAGCTAGGTACCAATTACTCCTTTGCTATCAATTAGTTATTTTCATATAATCAAATATAATAATGAAAATCAGGGGCTATTTATAACCTATGAACATAATCCTAAGTAAGGTTGATTTAGCGCTAAGAAAACTAATCAAATACTCCTAAAATACCAACTTTCAAATTAAAAGCTACTGTTTACTGATTATTCTGTACCAGCCACTGTTTCTATACTCCATTTTCATGCGTTACCTCATGTAACGTTTAGTAGTGTATAGTAACAATTCTATGAGGAAGGTACTATTTCTTATTAGGCCAAAGAATTAAACTTGCCAAGAAACTTGAATTAAAAATTAGAATCTGGGGCTGAAGAGATGGCTATGCAGTTAAAGAGTAACTCTGCTCTTGTAGAAGACCCAGGTTCAGTTCCCAGCACCGATGTTAGGAAGCTCACAATCACCTGTAACTACACTTCCACGGGGTTCTGTATCTTCTTGCCTTATCAAGCACCCAAGAATGTGTATACACATTAATAAAGACAGAATCAGAGGATGAATTAAGATCTATCCAATTCCAGAGCCCCCACCTTTTTTGGGGGGGGGGTTGGGGGCGACAAATCAATCTCAAATTGTACTATTTCCTTTATAATTTAAATTTGTATACACAAATATATAATGTATATACAGTATATTCAGCATATTCCTCTCATGCTCCTCATTTTCCCCTTTCAGAACCTTCACATTCTAATCACTATTCCTCACTGTTTTGCCTATTATAATTTAATACTGTTAGTCTACTTATTAGAATTTGATAGTGCTGAAACATGAAATTATAACTCTAAGATGTCACAGTTAGCAAGAATTAAACATTTAACCAATTTTAAAACATTTGGGGGTGGTGGTGGCGCACGCCTTTAATCCCAGCACTCGGGAGGCAGAGTCAGGTGGATCTCTGTGAGTTCGAGGCCAGCCTGATCTACAGAGCGAGATCCAGGGCAGACACCAAAACTACACAGAGAAACCCTGTCTCGAAAAACCAATCAATCAATCAATAAATTAATTAAAAAATGGATTTATTTGGAATTGAAGTGATAAAGTAAAAAAAGGTACTTTTAAATAGCACCTGAATTTCAAGACTAATGGTGAACTATTCAAGAAATGCCTACTGAGAAACTATTACAACAGCAGCAAGTATAGCTGAAGCTAAAGAAACAAACATAATCTGGCATTAAACAACCTTTATTAGTAGAAAAAGGAAGATTCCTATCCCAAATAAGTTATACAAGAAATTATAGTTCCTCAAAGAAACTATGCCACCAGTTTTATGGCATAAAACTATTTGTTAGTTATTGAAAAATCCAAAGGGAAGTATTTAAATAAACTAAGTCTAAGTATTTCTTTCATTAAAACAGAAGTATCCTGAGAAAATGCCATTTTGAGAGTCAGCAAGATGGCTCACCAGAAAAAGGTGTTCTACCATCAATCCTATGTACCCAAGTTTGATCCACAGAATGCATACGACAGAGAAAACTGACTCACAAGTTGACTTCTGACTTCCTGCATGCAGATGTGCATGCCTACCCATAAATAAGCGTAAATGCAAAAAATACTGTAACGTTCATAAAGAATAGGTGAAGTCTGAGTATAAGACAGAAAGAGGACAGGGAAGAAGACACTGGGGATAGAAGCAGGATTTTTTTTTTTAACCATACTTAGCTTTGTAAACTTCAGAGTAACTAGTACTTTCATTTATTTAATTATAAAGCAGGAGGTTATCCCTGAAAAAGAAATAAAAAATTAACTTCACTGAGTATCAAGCTGGTGGCATAACCACACAGAGAACACTCTAAAAGATTTAAGAATACTGTAATTTAATTGACTGTGCCTGAAGGGATATGCTTTAAGGAAAAAGATGAAACAAAAGAAAACAAACCACCCACCTTTTAATAATCATATTGTTCTACTAATCTAAAACTGGTTTGAGTATACTTTGGCAAAAAGTGAAGAAATATGTTGGTGTCACTGGAAATTAGGAGCTGGGCACAGAAAAAAAAGATATCAGTTTACATTAAGTATGTGGCACTGAATTTGAAATATCAGTGATTAGGTGTTTTAAAAAATAAAAGCTTTATTTTATTTTATTTTTTTTTTTTGGTTTTTCGAGACAAGGTTTCTCTGTGTAGCTTTGGTGTCTGTCCTGGATCTCGCAGAGATCTGTCTGGCTCTGCCTCCTGAATGCTAGGATTAAAGGCATGTGCTACCACTGCCTGGCAAAAATAAAAGTATTTTTAAACCCTTGTTTATTTAAAAGACCTAGAAACAGCAACATCAATTCAGAACAATGAACATTTCTAGTCTCCAAGGATCAATTCTCATTAAAACAAACTAAGGCCTAGTGAGATATCTGAAGAAGGAAGACAGACCTCTGAATTCTAGGTGAATATGTGCTATATACCCCAAGACCCTGTCACAAAAGCAAAGCAAAAGACTACTCCCCCCTCCCCCCATGAGAAAGTGTTTTGGAGTCAGAAATGGTAAAAATGATCCTAAAACATTTGGTCATACTAGAACTAGAAAGCAATGAAACAACTGAGGAAAGTAAGAATGAATTTAAAGGATTTACTTAGCCAACAACCAACGGCAGTACATACAATCCGAATGTCAAAAATAGTAACAGCAAGAAACTAACACATTAAACATATTCAAAACCATAAGCACAAAATAGTAATACTTCACTGATCACCTCCTGTGGTTGCTAAGTTACCAATCCATTATTTTGAAAACCAATAAATAGGGGTGATGAAAAACAACTACTTATCTTGCCTTTGGTATTCAACTTGTAACTTTACTCAATAGTACATGAGAGGGAATATTTCAGCCTAAACAATATGAAGTGATAGAATATCACCATTATAAAAGCATAAAGAAAGAAGAATGGCTCTAGGTCCATGATTCTAAGCACAGTTGATAGAGCTCCTGAAATCTGCTAGACTCCCTCAAGAGGCACAATGTTCTTCCCTTTTCTGACTATATCCATATGAGGCATGAAAGTTCAGTTTTCAGCTTATCACAAATTAAAGGCAGAAGCAGTTTTGAAAAGGCAGCTGTCTTTTATTAAGATTGATACTAAAGAGATTTGCAAAAATGTAAAACAATGTCATTAAAAAATAGAAAATTTCTGTTCATTAAAAAAAAATCTCATGTCAAGCTGGGGAGTGGTGGTGTACACCTTTGAACACAGCACTTGGGAGGCAGGTGGATCTCTGAGTTTGAGGCCAGCTTGGTCTACGGAGTGAGTTCTAGGACAGCCAGGCCTACACAGAGGAACCCTGTATCTAAAAACCATAAAAACTAAAACAACAAACCTGAAAACCAACCAACCAACAAATGTCATTAAAAAAAAAATCTTATTGTAATTAAAAATTTTAAAGATTTATCTTTTATTTATGTGTATATACCCAAGGAGGCCAGATGAAGGCATCTGTGAGCCACCTGACATGAATGCCTGGAAATGAACTTGGGTCCTCTGGAAAAGAGCAGCATATGTTCTGAACTGCTAAGCCATCTCTCCAGAACCCACTCAAACAATTTTTTGGGAACTTCAGCTTTTAACTCCTAACATTTGAGGATGGTTGATCTAGGCCACAAATATCAACAGTTGCTTAATATCCTAACAGGCAAATACTATGAAACTCAACAAAGTACACAATACCATTATAAAATTTATTTATTTTATGTGCATTGGTGTTTTGCCTGCATGTATGTCTGTGTGAGGGTGTCAGAAGCCCTGGAACTGGAGATACAGATAGATGTGAGCCGCCATGTGAGTGTTGAGAATTGAATCCAGTCCTCTGGAAGAGCAGTCAGTGCTCTTAACTGCTGAGTCATCTCTCCAGCCCCACAATATCATACTACCTAATCACTTATTCATATGAAATGTAGGTATAAGGACATTTCACAGCAAAATGTATCAACGACAACCTAGCCTTTGAAATTCAAAAATTAGAAACTCTACAAAACAATATTTTAAAAAACATACATGACACAAAAGAGAGGGAGAGAAAAATCTATAGACTCAACCCAATCAAGTGCAAGTATGGCCCTTATCTTAAAAAGTTATTATGTATGAGTGTTCTGCCAGCATTTATGCATCTGAATCACATGTGTGCCAGGTGACTGTGGACGCAGAAGAGGGTGTCAGATCCCCTGGAACTGGAGTTACAAAGGTTTGTGAGCTACCATCTGGAAGCTGGGAACTCAACCCAGGTCCTCTGCAAAAGCAGCAAGTACTTTTAAGCACTCGGGAGGCAGGGGCAGGCGGATCTTTGGAGTTCGAGGCCAGCCTGGTCTACAGAGAAACCCTGGGGGGGAGGGGGGGGACGACGACAGAAATATTTTATTAATCAAATAATATCAATTTTAGATTTGCTTCTATATTTTTTCCAGATCTGTTCTTACAGTAAAAAAAAAAAAAAAGCAATTCTAGCTAACACTTCTCAGGCTGTGGGCACAGGAACACATTTACTTCCATGACTGTAGTAGTTTGTGCCACAAAATTGAGAAAATAAAATGAATGCGTTCATACAGCAATCTAATGTTATACTCACTGTGTAGTTATCTTACTGCCTCAAAAGCCCATCTTTGTTCTGTTTTAGGAGGTTAAATACTTATCTCAGAATGAAAGTAAATTTTTTTTTTTTCCTAAATGTCCTTTTGGTCTCATATATAGATAGCACTTGCCAACACAGTCAAGGTCCTGGGTTCAATTCTCAAAACTACAAAAAAAAAAAAGGCACTCTTTTGATATATCTCAAATGTCACAATAACCACATTTATTTTTGAAATAAATATAACTATTTTTTTCCTCTAAAAACAAGCCAACTCAACAGTTCATAGTAAAGAAAAATTTAATATAAATTAATGCAGAGGAAAACTAATTGCTAACATGTCCTTCAAGGTTCTTCACAAGTAAAACCTTGTTAGATAACAAGAATGTTCAATTGACTGTTAAATCACCTTTCTTCACAAAAGCCATGAAGGCACAAAACTACATGCTATGGTTGGTGGTAGGAAATAGAATTTTTTAATATGGGATAAAGATCAGAACAAGACAGGAATAAAAAACAATTTTAAAGTCATGCACATAGGGAGGGAAAACAGTTCCCTAATACAAATTGACAATGAATGCAAACATAAAACAATGAAATCCCTGTGGACTGACACTACATTATTAAATATACTAGCACAATCCTGGAAAATCTGAACCAGATCATAATGTCAAAGAATTACAAAGTTTCCATTCTTACTGTAACAGCAGCACACACACAGCTTATTCAATTATTTGGGGGGGAGGCTAAAAAATCTTCACATTTCAGGAGTGAAGAGGGAGGAATCTCAGCACCAGAATACAGAAAATACACCAGAATGAAACAGAAAAATGATAAAAATCAAAACTTTCATTTTGAGTAGTGTTCAAAAAAAGCTTAAAGAATTCAGGCACAAAATTTTTATATTCAAACAGCTATTTAATTTAGGTAGAGAGGTCAAAGGATACAAAGGTTTAACTTTAAAAATCTTAATTCTAGTCATAAACCCAAGCTGTTTGCATACATTGGTAATCTCCAATACAAACTGCAAATACACAATGGATTTCACCTTATAATGCAGTGGCATCTGGTAGTGATAATAACCATGAATAGCCAATGAAAGTATGTGCTTTAAAACCTTTCTCCAAGCTAAGACTCTGAAACAGATCTGAAAAGAGTGAAGGGCATAAAAGTTACTTCTGTCACTAGACTTTTAAGCATTAGCTTTAGAACATTAAAACAAACCCACAACCTATCATAATATAAACTACAGTAGCCCATTCAGTTCCCCTCTTTGTCCTAGTTTCTTTTTTGCTGGGAAGAGGCGTAGTGGGATAATAATAGCAGGAAGTAAGGTGGAGCAGCTGCAAGGCAAGATGAGGTGCTGTGTGTATGTGTTTCACCTCCATATTGGCCTACTGCTGCCTCGGTCTTATGAAAATGAAATGAGCTGTTTGGGATGCCGTCAGTTATAAACATTACTAGATCAAGATGTAGTTTCCTACTTCCTCACTTTTGTCAGGATCTGTTTTAGGTCTCTAGTCTGATTCAGCTAACAGAAGCAATAAAAGCTACATTTTTAGAAATTTCTAATATTTTCAAAGGGAATTCTAATGCTAGCACTAGCTACTTGGTAGAGAGATTGACTAGAACTAGCTTCCTTTCAGTTTCACAAATCTATGGAAATAATCCATGTTAAGTGACTGTAAAGCGAAGACGTGACCATCTAAATTTCTATAGTAACATTAATATACCTCACTGAAGTTCATATTAATGCTGTTATTTTGCTGATGAGAAACTTTTCACAGCAGTGATAGTGACACAATACAAATTTACTTTCTTGTTTGGGCATGTGTGCACATGGGTATGCATATTCGGGCCAGAGGACAACCATCATTTCATTTCTTGGGCACTGTCTTTCCCTCCAACACTCATACAGGGTCTCTTACTGGCCTAAACTGGCCAAGTAGGCCAGATTGACTGCTGAGTGAGCCCCAGGGATCTGTCTCTGCCTGCCCAGGGCTGGGATTACAAGCATCCATTATCCATTACACACATGGCTGTTTTACATGGGTCTGGGGAACCGAATTCAAGTCCTCTTTTTACAAATACCTCATCAACTGAGCCTTCTCACTAGCCTCTCAAATTTCCCTTTTCAGATCAAAATATTCTATGTATTGTAACTGCCCAGACTGTCATACTTAAAGTATTATGTGGCAACACATTTGTATTTCTTTAACAAAAGAGAAATGACACAAAACTTGATCAATGTATATTATATACAACATTGTAGTTACGTTAAGTTTAAAATCATGTCTTCTTTGCCAATCCATAAAAAGAAATCAGCATTCCAGTTTTCTTTATCTCATTCAAGCAACAGATGTGCTCTTGGAAAAACAGTTCAAGGATTTCTAAAAATTAAATTGTTAAAACAAACTGTTCATGGAAATGAACTGTCATATACTACTTTATAAGGAGGAATCCTTTTGTACTCCAAATAACTACTGTCTGATTTGTGAATGCAATTTTTAAAAAGAACTCTCATACATGTAACATTTGACATTTACTTTAAAACTAGCTGAAATGATTCAGGACAGACTGAACGTTTTAATGACAACTTCAACAGGAACCTGAATTTGGCAGTATGTCATGGTTTTGCCTGTAAGAGATATAGCTTACACACCTCTAACGCCATAATTCTTACTAAGTAACGAGCTAGATGCAATCACCTTCTGCTGAGAGCTAAGCACAAACTAATAGGATTGAGCCTAAACTAAAAGATGGGGGCAGCAGTAATCTCCAGAGCATATCAGATTCTGCAGGAAGTAGGAGGAAGACTGAAACAATAAGGTAGCTTTCCTTTTTATATGTGTTTTTGTTGCTGTTGCTTTTCTTTTCTGAGACAAAGTCTTATTCTGTAGCTTAGGACATACAGATGTGAGCTACAAGGCCCTGTCGTATTAAAAAAAAAAACCAAACCCTTTTCAAGATACATTTTACATGATGGTGATCAAACATGTGAATGTTGGACTGTGCATTTCCTTTTACTACAATAAAATCAAAGTTAA
The DNA here is from genome assembly GCF_007827085.1 of Peromyscus californicus insignis. NCBI lineage: Eukaryota > Metazoa > Chordata > Mammalia > Rodentia > Cricetidae > Peromyscus > Peromyscus californicus. Next base: position 127,824,586 of record NW_026294584.1, on the reverse strand, counting down.
CAATATGCAATTACTGCACAAAGGAAAGAAAACACAGTATTTGACACCTTGTCGAATCTAAACCCAACTAAACATGCTGCATGTATTGAAATACAAATTTAATTCACACAGAATGTGCCATTTCAATCCTTACTAAAATCTGGCTAGCAGATGCTCTAGACCTGGTCCACTAAGGAGGCAACTTACATTTAGAAGGGCAGGGAACATGGAACTCACTCTAATCCACACAAAGCTTGAGGTTTTTGTTTTTTCCCTTGGAAGATAGGATAGATTCTTCCCAGATTTCTAGAATATACGGAATTTGGGCTTAAAAGTATATGCTTGGCATGAATTCAAGGCTAGAGTGGGAACTGAAAACAGTTTCTTTAATTGTAAACCTAAGTGAATAATCTCCTGGGGGGGGGAAAAAAAAACCTCCTTTTGCTTTTCCTACCTCCTGCCCCTCCCCCACCAACACTGCTTCCCTGCTGTGCAAAGAGCCCTTTGTCCTGCCCCGCACTTATCTAGCTGTTTGGCCATATTGACAGGCCTACTGGAAGCATAATAAGGGAGTCAGTCTGACATAAGCAGCTGGCGATTTGAAACAAAAATCTTCCTTTTCTACTCACACCAAATCCTGCTGCAGAGGTCTGTGGCTCCTCCCATGCTTCCACCTATTTCTCAAACACAGCAGCAAGGAACTGGCATTTCCCTTTGATCAAGCAGTATAAATCAAAAACTTGATTCCCTAGCCAGAAATTTCTACAGCCTGTGATTTGTTTTATATTGTAATTCAGAACATTAAGGCTTTTTTTGAAAAGGTTTCCTCACCTCTGAGTGTACACATATATGACTATCACTTCAATTCGCTATGAAAACTCTGGGAAGTCTCATACTACAAGACAGAACAGACAGGTTCCAAGCAAAACTGACCAATAATCTTAGGGTTTTAAAAATAACAAGGATTCGAAAAAGCCAAAAATTCATTTTTCTGACTTCATATCAAAGATACTTTAAGGGAATTTACATTAAATTAAGGCATTTCCTTAGTTACTCTGCCCCCCCCCCCAAAATCAATATAAAGGAAAGAATGGGGCAGGATGGGGTCTGAGACCCCTTACTCAGAAGGAACACACACACACACTCACACAGAGGCTGGACTGAGCATCACTGTCCCTTTAGTTACCTCACAGCTCCCTTCCTCAAATGCTGAATAAGAACATTCCCAAGTGATGCTTGCTAACAGAATCACCCGTCAGGGTTACTGGCATCTCTACCCCATTTATAATTAAATACAGAATAGGACAATTTCCCTAAAATTACATGATTTAACAAAGTATGTATAGATTAGTGAAAGAAAGGCTACTCTCTCTATCTACCTTTTGCAACCTTCCCTGAATTCTAGTCATTAGAGAATATACACAATACCAAGTGAAGGTCATGTTATTTAGTAGACATGTTAGAATCTCGAGTCCAGAGTACTATCAATCTATAATGTAGGTGCATTACTTTTCTAAGAAGTCAAATTATAAATGACCACCTGTATTATACACACATTTTCCAAGGCACTTTGCAGTTTAAGTTCACCACTAACTAGCTAGGCCTCTCAATTTTAAAATAAACTGACGAGTCACTAGAGTTTAGCTAAAAGTTACTAGTAAAAATCTTATTTACTTATGATCTAATTTCCCTTTGATATACTCAACAATTACTGATTGCTAGGGCCTAATGTTTCAGTTATTTCAATATGAAGATGATTTTATTTCCCCATCCAAAGGCAAAGCTGACATATCCACCTTTGTCACAAGGTCAGAATAATTTTTGGAAAGTATGCAGGCTCTTAGATACTCAACAGTATCAAAAGATGTAAGCATTTTTAAGTGCCAGTCCAAGCAATCCTTCTAAGAAAAAAAGCCTCTTGATCCTCCAGAGGGAATATAGTGAGACTACAACCAGTTCCAAAAAACAGGAAATAAAAGTAGTAGTCATTATTTTCTAAGAAAACTCGTATATTATAATTAAGCTAAAAACACTTGCATCTTAACTGTAAATATCTTAAGCTATAAGTATAGTAATGGCCAATATGAGTGAAATAATACCTATGGGTTATAGCATCTTACCAATGTATTAAAACCACCTGAAACAACCATTAAGAGTTTTGTTTTATAGACCTGCTTTTAGCACTGGAAAAATATGAACCACATCTGTGAATGACAAAATGCTCACCATTGTTTCTTGGTTCTTTGACACAAATACTAGAGCCATACTACAAATTATAGATGTTTGTGGGATTTAAATACTTGATACAAAATTGGACAAACAGAATCTTGAAGAAGAGGTATTGGTTACAGTAATAATCTTAGGGAGAAAAAACCCACAATTTTATTCGTTGCACATGCCTAGGTGATGGCTCAGTTTCAAATATTCTGTCAGACAAACTACTGGGCTTAATCAGAGATCATCCTGGTTCTGTTCAGTTGGGGGCTGATATCAAAACTTAGAAGAGACTCTTACTCCCTTCTTACTATCCTAAACAAAACTTACTCAATTTCTGAATATTCCTTCTGATTTTTCCTGTGTTTCTGATGGATTACTGTCAAGACACATCATCTTTGTTCAGTGGAAAGACTATAATCCAACACATACACAATTAATCCAATTTATAGGTCAAACATCAGTGAAGGTATCTAATCTGTAGAGGTCTACAGATAAATATAGAAAATAAGAACAAAAAAATTAAATATTAATCCAAAAGTAGCTCTTTTTAGTTTAGGCTTCCAATTATAGTTAAGATGTTTAGCAGAACATCTTAACACGAAGGTAAATATGGTCTAATATGGAGAGACACATACAAATCAGAAGTGACTTAGGCAATTAACAGATAGAGGAAAACATATCAGTTGCACTGAAAAAATAAAACATAAAGATCCTCCTCACCCTGTTCTGGTACTCAGGGAAATCTTTACATTGTTACTTTAGTCTTCAAAAGGATTAAAAAAGATAAAAACACTAATGAACTTCTTAGTAGTATAAATCCTCAGGTAATATCAAAAAACCTGCCGAACCTTCTCCAAACAAAAAACCAAACTCTTTAACTTTGATTCAGTTTTCAGATGGTGACATCCATAAATGGATACAGTTATGAATTGTTAATCCTGGTCTCTTCACTAACAAAAAGCAAACCAGCTCAGCAGTACAATTTCCCAGGAAAGCAAGCAAGGTTTCTTTCCAGTCCTGAGCAGCCATCGCCTAAGTGCAGTTCCCTGCAGCCAACAGCATTAATGGACGCTGCACTGCTGTCCTTCCCTGGAGACAGCAGCCAGCACTACTCAAGCTTCTCACGTAGCAACCAGAGCTCCAGAGCCAGCAGCTGCTGCCGCCTTGTATACTCACTCCTGTGATCCAACACAGGAGCAACCTTCTCTTTACCCCACCCCCACTTCTTAGTACACACTTTTTTTTTTTTTTTTTTTTGACCAGTGCTCCATGCTGGAAGGGCTGGAAGAATGCTTTTAGAAAGAAATAATCCTAAGGTCAGTTTTAAATTGAGATCTCTGATTAGAAAAATCAACATGTACCAAATTCCAAATATTCGTTTTTAATTAAACCAGCATTTTAGGAGTAAGTATTAAGCTTTGGTTTTTAGAAGGCCAATTTTCCAAACATTCAGCAATCATATTTAAATTTACAGCTAGGAACAAGAGCCTTGGGTCGTGTCCTACCAAAGGACATAATTCAATATTCTACACATGACAATCGCAATAGCCTTAAAGGCTTTAGTCCCATAACTGGCCACAAATTTTGGCCAGAGAACTAATGATCCTCCTGAGAAAACTGGAACAAATCCAAAGGAAAAAAAATTCCTGTGTCCTCCAAGCTCAGAAATCTCTCATTATGTCAGTATTCTCTGCTTCAATCCTAGGTCAGACTGTACAGATCTAAAACTACCCCTTATAGCTTTCCTCCTAGCGACCTAAAACCATTATTAATATAAAATTAACCATCAAAAGCACTTTCCCTTCAATACCTCCTCCTCCTCCTGAAAAAGCTCGTAACAATCATCAGGATCTTCTCCAATCAAAAGTATAACTATTTAACATATGCCCAAGGAAGTAATGTAAACATGACCTTGGTCAGAAATATGTCATCGAAAAACAGTTTATTTAGTCAAAGTATGGAGGAAATTAGAGAACCTAAATTCTTTAAGTATTCTAAGCCAGGAAAAATTGGAAAAAGGAACCCAGGTATAGACAAAACCCAGTAGAGTTCACAGCTCTGGGCAAGATATGAGTTGCTGTGAACACATTACACAAGTAACATGAGAAAGCAGAAAATGCAGGTCATACACGCACCCCTGACCCAGACCAGTAGAGCGGGCTGCAGCATCAGTATACAGGAGAAAGATCCTGTATTCCCAGGAATGAAAAAGGCAAAGGCGTTCTATAGAATAAATTAGCATAGAAGGGGCTTTCCCAGCAGTTAAAACTTTCCCTCAGCGCGATTTACCTACTAAAAACAGGGCTTTTGCCCATCACCGTTCACCTCACATCTTAGCTTGCACGCACAAGGGAAGAGAATTCATAAGGGGCACATTTTCCCCCGTCTTTAAAGTCGTTCTTAAAAGATCGCTCTCCACGCCCTAGGCACGGAAACCGACAAAATCTGGCTCAGTTCCAGGCTGGAACCCTACAAATTCAACAGGGATATCGCAGGGATACTGGGGCATACGCCACAGGGAGTCCAAGAATGTGAGGTGGGGGTGGTGAAGGTAATGTCTTTGGTATGGGGAAAGCAGCAGCCATCTGAGATACGGACTCGAGAAGCAGTGGGGGAGGCATTCAGGAAGATTATGGAGGGGGGGACTGGGCCCCCAAACGATCAGAGTTGTCATAAGGCCGCAAGAACAGGGGGTGGAGGTGGGGGCTCAGGGACAGAAAAAAAAAGTATGCCTGTGTATTTTGAGAGAAGGGTTGCGAGGCCTCTCCTGAAAAGGGTATAAACGTGGAGGAGGCAGTGCCCAGAAAAAAAAAAAGGGGGAGACCAGAGTAGGGGGAGGGGAAGAGTCCTGACCCAGGGAAGACATTAAAAGGGTAGTGGGGTCGACTGGATTAAGAGGAGCCTTTCTCCCTGAGCAAGAGGGGTGCAACGGTGTGTAAGGGTAGCCGAGAAGATGGGAAGGAAGGAATTCTCCTGCTCCAGCCTTGGGAGGCCCAGGCCCCACGACCCCGACGAGAAGGAACGCGGGCAGACTGAGGTGACCCTTCTTCCCCCGGGGACCGGTCGTGTGGTTCGGTGTCTCTTTTCTGTTGGACCCTTACCTTGACCCAGGCGCTGCCGGGGCCTGGGCCCGGGCTGCGGCGCACGGCACTCCCGGGAGGCAGCGAGACTCGAGTTAGGCCCAACGCGGCGCCACGGCGTTTCCTGGCCGGGAATGGCCCGTACCCGTGAGGTGGGGGTGGGGGGCAGAAAGGCGGAGCGAGCCCAAGGCGGGGAGGGGGAGGGCCAGGGGCGGAGGGGGGCCGGCACTACTGTGTTGGCGGACTGGCGGGACTAGGGCTGCGTGAGTCTCTGAGCGCAGGCGGGCGGCGGCCGCCCCTCCCCCGGCGGCGGCAGCGGCGGCGGCAGCGGCAGCTCACTCAGCCCGCTGCCCGAGCGGAAACGCCACTGACCGCACGGGGATTCCCAGTGCCGGCGCCAGGGGCACGCGGGACACGCCCCCTCCCGCCGCGCCATTGGCCTCTCCGCCCACCGCCCCACACTTATTGGCCAGCTCGCCGCCAATCAGCGGAAGCTGCCGGGGGCTGCCTAAAGAAGAGGCTGTGCTCTGGGGCTCCGGCTCCTCAGAGAGCCTCGGCTAGGTAGGGGATCGGGACTCTGGCGGGAGGGTGGCTCGGCGCGTTCGCGGGGACGGGCGGTGGCGGTGAGCCCTCGAGGATGGTGGAACCGCTTTGGGGAACAGCTGGGTACGAGTCGTACGCGGGAAGGGGCAAGCGGGTGGTGGTCAGGACTACGGTCCGCCCTGCAGCAACCGGAGGGGGAGGGAGGAGGGAGCGGAAAAATCTCCACCGGACGCGGCCATGGCTCCCACGGGGGGCGGTGGAGCGCTTCCGGTTCACGTCTCGTCGCTGATTGGCCTTTTCTCCTCCCGCCGTGTGTAAAAACACAAATGGCGTGTTTTGGTTGGAGTGAAGCGCCTGTCAGTTAGCGGGTGCTGGAGTGCGCAGCCGCCGGCTGCCTCGCTGTGCCCACTGGGTGGGGCGGGAGGTAGGTGGGGTGAGAGCTGGACGTGCGGGCGCGGCCGGCCTCTGGCGGGGCGGGGGAGGGGAGGGAGGGTCAGCGAAAGTGGCTGGCGTCCAGGCGGCCTCCCACCCTCCCCTTCCTCTGGGGGAGTCGGTTTACCCGCCGCCGGCCTGGCCTCGTCGTCTGATTGGCTCCCGGGGCCCAGAAAACTGGCCCTTGCAATTGGCCCGCGTTCATGCAAGTTCAGTCCATACGCGGACTGGCGGGGGCGGCAGGGAGGCGCTCGCAGGTTCCGGCCCTCCCCAAGGCCCCGCGCCGCAGAGTCTGGCCCCGCGCCCCTGCGCAACGTGGCAGGAAGCGCGCGCTGGGGGCGGGGACGGGCAGGCGGTCTGAGCGGCGGGGCGGGGGCGAGCGCGGTTCCTCCTAGAGTTGTTGCCGCACGAGGGGCGAGATGAACCGGACCTGCATAGCGCACTCCTAGGAGTGGAGGAAGGAGTGGGGGCTCAGTCGGGCCGGTTTGGAGGCAGGAGGCACTTGCTCTCCAAAATTCCGTGAGAGCTGCAATCAATAAGGGAGCCGCAGTGGAGTAGGCGGGGAGAAGGCCGCACCCTTCTCGGCAGGGGGAGGGGAGTGCCGCAATACCTTTCTGGGAGTTCTCTGCTGCCTCCTGGCTTCTAAAGACCGCCCCGGGCCTGGAAGAGTCCCTTCCCCCACTCCCCTCGTGATCTGCAAGTCGAGGCTTTCTGGAAGATAGGCGGGAGTCTTCTAGGCAGGCTTAAGGGCTAACCTGGTGCGTGGGCGTTGTCCTGCAGGGGAATTGAACAAGTATAAAATTGGAGGGACGAGACTTCCCACAGATTTTCGTTTGTGTCCGGAGGGAATTGTAATAGGAGCAAAGGAGAGAAATGGGTGACTAGGCGCTCACTTGGGGTTTTATTTAGCAAAACCACAGGTTATTATTGCTTATGATCTGCCTTGAAGTATTTTTCATCGTGTTAGATTAAAGACATGCTCACCCAAGCTTATACTCCCACTTGAGATCCTTGCTATATCATGAAATTATGGTATCATAAATTGGAATATATAAACAGAATCTTAGCATTTTCTGCAGAGCCCAGTTCTTCACTCTGTCCCTCTTGCTCCCTCTGCAGCCCTTCCAAGAGATATTTTAGCGCTCTCTCATTTTAGTCCCGTTTTCATTTGTTGTACTGGTTTATCCAATCCCTAGACAGAGCACTGGCATTCTTCCTCTCCTGATCTTAGAAGCCTGATGAGTCATGAAACCAGACAGATTAGTTACACCACAAATTGAGGCTGTAGCTAGGGCCTTGCCCTGCAGTTCTTTTATTCCTCCTTAGTACATTTTTTTGACTGTTTGCCTTGATTTCATTTTCTATCCCCACGCCTTCAGGAGCTTTACTACAATAGATTTATTGAGAATCTAACCTAAAGTTCAGCTTCTTTCCACTCCCATGAATGCCTATCTCCTTTTTCACCATTAATAAGCTGAATTGTTATTAATGGCTTCCAGATGGATGTCTCTTCCAATATCACCTGATGTATCTTACATATCGCCAGGCCGATTGTATTAAAAGGTACATGAATTGGCCTGAAATTTACTGACTCCTTAATGCTTTAGTGGATTCCATGAGTACAATACAGAAGACCGTTAATGGGCTACTGACAGCTTTTTCATTTCATTATTTCCTGCATATACACTTTGAGTCACATGGAATTGATTACTGCTTACTCACATTTGGTCACTGTACACATCTGTAGATGGTGGTTCCTTCTGGAATTCAGACTTACGGTTCAGGTGTTGGCTCTCCTGGTCTAAGGTCCTGTGAACCTGTGTTTTCCTATTTAAGCAGTGCTTTCTCTTGGCCTCTGGCTTGATTCATGTCACTCCTCATGTTGTTATTGCTGGTTTAAATGTAGTTTTGCTGAGCTGCTTCGGTGCTGTCTTACTGAATTCTTTTACGTTCCTACTATATTTCTTGACTTGTAGCTAGACGTAAGTAAAATGTAGTAAGCAACATAAATGTATTTGTGAAGCTTGGTCTTGAGGTTAAGTGTTGTGTGTGTGCTCAATAAGAATACTATCCAGGAGAACTTAACTGCAGTGACGTGGACACTGTATATGTATTGTCCCAATATGGTAGCCAATAATCAAATCACTCTTTAAGCACTGGAAATGTTAACAAGGAACTAATTTTCATTTGAAATGTAACTGGACAGGGGAACCATAGCTGCAAACTTGTGGGTTATAGAAGACTAATGGGGACTTTAACAATGTTCTATTTACACTAAGCAATAAAGAAATAAAAATTGAACCTCTGGTACCAATTGCTTAAAGTGCTTTTTTTTCTGCTTCATCTATACTAAGCTGAAAGCTAAACCTACAAACCATTACTAAACATGAAAGCAAGTACTGATTAATTTGGATTTCAAAACCTTAGGGCTAGAGTTTAGCTGGGCACTGGTGTGCTCACCTTTGGTCCCAGCACTCAGGAGACAGAGCCAGGTAGGTCTCTTAAGTTCGAGGACAGCCAGGGCTGTCGAAAAACAAAACAAAATTTAAGAAGCTGAGATTTCATTAAATCATAATTGAGGCATTCCCTAGGAGCCACCATGGGATTTGGCTGCTAGTCAATTTAATTGCTTTTTCTTTTTCTTTTCTTTTTTCCCCTTCACTTTGGGCTTCCTTACTCTTTGAAACGTCCTTCCCACCATGTGGTTTCTTGTCTGCCACATGTCTGAGTTCCCATGCTGGTTTAAATGGCGTGGCTTTTTGCCTCAGGGCAGCTGCTGAGATTTGCAGCCTGGTTTTTGGGGTGGGCTTGGAAATTCTTTTAAACTCTAAATTTGACCTTTCTTTTAAAAAAAAGTTTCATGAGGAGTGAGATGGGACTGATAATTAATGAGCCCCTGCCACCTAAAAGAACTAAGGCTTTGTCTTAAAGTGTGGTATGTCTAGGACAGGGATCTTAGGGCTTTAGTATGCAGAGACTGTTGCCTTGCTGTTTAAGTTGGATTTTCTAGTCTCCCACCCAAAGAATTTAAATTCTGGGCAGCCAAGGCCAGATTAAACTTCTGTCCTTTCATGTTCACCTGCTTACTGTAAATATAAAAATGATAACCGCAAAGACTTTTTCCTGAGACAGGGTCTCACTCAGTATGTGTCTCTGGCTGGCCTGTAACTCAATATGTATAGACCAGACTAGCCTTAACTTAGAGTTCTGCCTGCTTCTTCTTCCTGAGTGGTGGGGTTAAAAGTGACCAGTGCATCCCTATCCTGAGCTGTTTTTTTCTCCCCTCTTAAAAAAAGAACCAGACAATAACAAATCCCGAGTGAAAGGGAAAAGCAAAATGCAGGTCAGATCCTTTTAAAGGAACATATTAAGGGGGCTTGGGTGATAATTAGTAAAGTTTGTTGCAAGCAATGAAAACTTGAATTAAATCTCCACAACCCACATAAGAAAGCCAGGCAAGTTAGAGCACGTCTGAGATATCCCTAGGACTTACTGGCCACATAAGCCTAAGTACTTGGCAGGCTCCACGCCAGTGAGAACATCTCAAAAAACAAGGCAGATAGCAACTAAGAAACTACAGGTGGTCTGGAGAGGTGGTTCAGTGGTTAAGAGCACTGGCTACTCTTCCAGAGGAAACAGGTTCAATTCCCAGCACCCACATGGCAGCTTACTACTGTCTGTAACTCCAGTGCCAGGGGATCTGACACCCTCAAACAGAATATATACAGGAAAAACACCAGTGTACATGAAATAACTATAGTCAGAGTTGTCTTTCACACCCACCTACATACAAGGATACTAAAATATTCCAAATATTTCCTTCAACTTTGATCTACTACGTTTCTCCCATCAAATTGCATTCCTCGACACAGGGATTTCTTCAGTGAGTAAGCAGAGTTGGGAACCAAACAAATGTTGGTTTTATGATTTGTGAAATCAAAGTTTTCAATTCATAGTTAAAGCCCATGAAATAAAGGACAAAGCTCCTATTGTGCAGGAATCTAATACTTAACTGAAGTGTCTTAATGCTCTTTTCATGGAGGAAACTGAGGCCTCCCTGTCTTATACTCAGAAGCACTTCCTTGGGTTTCCCCGAACCATTGCAGCTATCCCATTCTTGTACTAGGCATGCCTTGGGCTGGTGGTAAATAAACTTAATTTCCTGTGCCATGATTTCATATACTTACCACAAAAACTTGCTATATATGTTAAACATTTGTGCTTGATGTGAACGTTAGATGAGGGTTTGTGATTTTTACTTTAAAATTTTTGAACTAGATAAGGCCTTATGTTTGGTGTAACTATAATTATGGTTTACAACCCTTGGTCTAAAATGTGACAGTTGGGCATTCCAAGAACGAGACTAGTTTGTGGAGAACCCTAGCTGTACAGCATTTTGCTGGGTCACAACTTCGGGAGTCAAGCATTTAACCTTGAAGGTTGATACCTTAGTTTATATATTGGAGGGCATACTTACCCAGAAGATATTCATGACTCTTCTTGACTGGTTTAGTTAGCACTGAGTGACCTTTAGGCTTGAACTGGAGTTGTGTTTTTATGATGTCCTAGACTCGTTTTTCAAACTTAGTAATCACTGGTCTTTTTTGTCCTGGTATTTTTTCACCCTTGTTTTCTAGGTGTTTGAAGAAATATTTTAAGTTTGGATCTTCCTTTTGGCAACATTAACATGTTTTCAGGTCCTATTTGTAAAATTGAGTATTTTGTTACTCAACCCAATCCTACTTCTATTGGGTGGTAGATTTTGAATTCACTCAGTAGACTTGGTCTTTTTTGGCCCTTCACTAAAATTCCATATGAAGTACTATTCACCATAACAGTGGCTTTGGTACCAGTCTGTGTACAGTAGAGATGACTAAAACTCAGATTTACTAACTTCCCATGGGCATACGAGTAGATTGGGGCTAGGGATAGAAACTGGCCTAGCCTTTGATATTCCTACCAGCTTTGTTTGTACTACCTTGCTCTGATTCAAATATTGTTTTAGGAAATCTAGAACTAGATATAAGGTAGTGATAGAGCAACTACCAAAATGCTAGGTTTTTCTCTGAGAGAGGAATTCAAAAATTTGACCAAGTCTTAAGTCACTAAGAGTGCTTTCAGAACATCTCAAGGAACCTTTCCTTAATGCCCTCACCCCTACACCACATCTGATCCAGTTGAATGTTGTCATGGCTCTTAAAATCTAATTAAGAATAGTAATTGTGTAATTATTGTTTTTCCTCCTTTAGATTGTTCCTTAAGGAGAGGACAGTGCTTGTTTAAGGCTGTATCCCTGCTGTCTGAGCAGAACCAGGTCTTCGAGATCAACACACTTTTTGTAATACCAAGCTGTTGCCTTTTACATTCTCAGAAGCAAACAGAGACACAGGATTCTCACTGACGATACTGTCACTATGTTAAATGCTGCTGTGCAGTTTGGATTTTTCTAAGGTAGTTTAGGTATGGAGTATGTATTTTTTATTAACTTTCTAGGTTATGCCTTCCATAATCTATACAGTTGTTATTTTTAAATCTTGTAGCTTTGTATATAAGGATAAAGGTGTTTTATTGTCATAATGTTCTGAACATTTCCCCAAAGTTCCAAATTATAAAACTGCAACTTTAGAACTTAATTAGAAAGATGGTTGTGGTTTTATAAGAAGATACTTAATTGTTCCACTAATCTTACTTGTGTTTTAAGATATTATATAAAACTGACAAATATGGAAGAGTTGGTCAAGAAACTTTTAGGGAGTGAAATATATACTGGCTTTAAAGATCTTTTAACTTGGCATGTCCTTTGCAACACCCTAACTTTGAATAGTGCTGGCACCAGCTATGTTGTGGAGTCATTCCAAGGAGTGTTGGATTGTTTTGAACGCTACTGAATAATTTAAATTCAGACTTCTGGTGTTCCATAAAACAAAACTGTCATAAGTTTCAAACCACAAATTAAAAAACTGAATATTTCAGAAGAAAATTATTTGCTGTATTAGCTGGAGAAATGTATAATGCCTAAGAATTTAGAAACTATACAGTTGACATTGCTGAGTATCTGTCAGATGAAAAGAAATGCTCAGTGGTTCTTTTGAGCAGTATAGTAACTTGTTAAAGATTTTTCCCACAGATATAAACTCTACTAAAATATATGTAACACTTTTCAAATTGATGAAGCTATTTTATGTGCATTGGTGTTTTGCCTGTGCGAATGTCTGTGTGAGGGTCCCCTGGAACTGGAGTTACAGACAGTTGTGAGCTGCCATGTGGGTACTGGGGATTGAACCCGGGTCCTCTGGAAGAGCAGTCACTGCTCTTAATGGCTAGGACATCTCTCCAGCCGCAACAACTCAGGCCTCTTCTATTATTTTATTTTATTTGAGACCGTGTTTCTCAATGTGTAGAACTTACTTACTGTCTGGAAATTCTTTCTGTGTGCAAGGCCAAATTTGAACTCAGATATCCAGCTCAGCTGCCTCTGCTTCCCTAGTGCTGGGATTAAAGGCATGCACCACCACACCGGGCTTCCTTCTATTTCTGTAACTCCAGGAACATTTTTTTCCTCTGTGTCTGTTTTTAATTTCTTATTTATTCTGTTACTTTATTGTACATTCAGTTTAATTTCAAATTGTGTGTGTGTGTGTGTGTGTGTGTACTTGTTACTGTTCTTCTATTTATTTATGTGAAAGCTTGGCAATAAATCTATGTCCTAAAATAGTCAAAAGTGTGCAATGACTTTTTAATCTCATGGCTTATCTGGAACAACTATGTTGATATTTGTCCTAATGATGAAAAACAAAGTGGGTAGAGCTGCAGTGCTTTGGCACAGTGTTCATTGCTACTCATTTGTGTTGTAAACCAGGGGGGGCGGCAAACTTTGAGGTAAAAACCAGAATTGGGTAAACTTGTACACTGTTAAGAGCATGAGAACTTGACTCTAATTATTGATGGTCATAACAAAATGAACCTGGACGAACTACTGGAAGGTGTATAACTCCATGATAGAGTGCTTTCTGCCTAATACCTATCCCCTGTCAATTGAATGCCGAACACAAAAACCATCTGGGCCTCTTAACCCCGAAATTCAAAGTTGCAAACTCCTAGGTTAGTCTTCTCACTGAGCTATATTCCCAGCCCAGTCTTGAAAACAGAGCTGACCCACCCCACCCCCACCCCACATAAATTCTAACATAAATGTAATTGGTGCTACAATGTTTCAAATTTTTAAGAATGGTAAGAATTAGGTTTTAAATTTTGAAAAATGATGTACATGGTAAATAGTTTGACTCCTAAAAAGCCTAGAAGACTATACTAGGCACACTGGACAGTCAGGTTTTAGTGTAGAAAAGTGTACTGCTTTAAGTGGGTCACAGAAGAAAAGTAAGAACTTGAGTTGAAACTGAACCAGCATCTTAAATGGCTACATCTTTTTTTCCCTTTAGTTTTTTGAGACGGGGTTTCTCTGTGTAGCTTTGGAGCCTGTCCTGGAACTCGCTCTGTAGCCCAGGCTGGCCTCGAACTCACAGAGATCCACCTGCCTCTGCCTCCCAGTGCTGGAATTAAAGGCGACCACCGCCTGGCTAAATGGCTCCATCTTAACAATTGATTAGCAAGAACTTTACCTTGGGGGTGGGGGAAGAATAACAATGGAGCCCAGATGTTGTAGGGGAGGACTTCAGTTCAGATCCCATCACCCATACTAGGCAGATCAAACTGCCTATTAACTCCAGCTTCTAGCCTCCACATATAGGCACCTGCATATACCTGCACAAAAATACAACTTAAAAGTAAGACTATCATCTGGCATGGTATTGCATACCTTTAATCCCAGCACCTGGGAGGCAGAGGCCAGCCAGGGCTATGTAACAAAACCTCATCTAGAGGGGGAAAAAACTCATAGCTTATTTCTTATTCTAGTAACCATATTAACAATTTACCAACCGGAGATGAAGATGACATAGTACCCACTGTATTTGCAGTGTCTGATCAGATTTTTTGTATACTTATAGAATTAGATCTGTGATGAATCAAGCATAAACCTGGTATATTAGCTTGAGAACTTAGCATTGAAAGTACTAGTTTATTTGTTCATTGAATATTAAATGCTCACTGGCAAATACCGTGTCAGGAACTTGGTAAATGGTGATGAAAACAGAACTATCCTTGCACATCCTGGCTCTGACCAGCTTGCTTTGAGATTTAAACGGTTTCTTTTGTCAAAGGTGGAAACTTGTAAATTTGTTCAATCAATAATTTATTTTGACAATTGCAAAAATGCCCATCTAGGATATAAAACCTTTACAAATTTATTAATCCCAGTTCATTCTCTACTAAGTAATTCCAAGCCAACTGGCTACTGACTATGCTGTCAATGTGGGTTCTGTTTTCAAAGAAAGGAAGTACTGTGTCCTTTGTTCTAAATAGAAACACCATAATGAAAATCTAAACTGAATGAAGCCAGACTCTCCAAAATAACTTCCCATCAAAGCTTAAGCAGGGCTTGCTTTAGGACACACTATTGCGGGACTGATGAGTACTGAGGTAATTTCATTTCCCATAGCACTATCTGAGTAAGGATTAGGTACAACTGTAGAACTGAATGATGAACTAGGCCTCCCAGGTCAGGGTTTCATTTAAAGATACATTAGCTCCCCCACAAACATTGACAGGATTTATTTATTTGTTTATTGGGTTTTGAAAAGTAAGACATGTATACTAAAAGAAAAATTGCTTTAATTTGGCTTGTTGATCCCATACGTCATCTACCAACACTTGGACTACTTAGTAATGTCTTATTACTAATAGTCACACAAAGCACCTTTGCCCTGTTTTGGTTGTGTATATTTTAAGGCAGATGGTAAACTAGGTCTTGAGGGATGCTTTAGTTTCTGAGGGTGATATAAAGAACTCAGGCTATAGAACATTAGGCTTCACAGGTGATAGAACGTGACCTAAAGTGTTCTCAAACTTAGAAGCCAAGGCTTCTCAGGAAATACCATTACGGTCACCTTGCTAACAAAGCGTTCTGGAGTAAACAGTAAAGACTGCATTGCTAAGTTATTTTTTTGCTATTTTTCTCCCAAAGCTGACATGTCCAGCATTAGGAACTATAAATATACAGTTGTCTTCATTCTTTGCATTACCAAGGAGCATGTCTTCCTCCATCATGTTCTGAAGGATGAACAAAGGCTTGAGGTGTGCGTTTTAGAAGATAAACTGCAGCATGAAGGCCCCCGATGTTCACCCAGACTGTATGGACCTTTCGCCACACATGTCCCATTCCAGATAATGCCTGGTACACACAAAAAGCATAAAATCATTACGCTGCCAAGTCTGCTTTTAAACCAACCTGGAATCTTTGCCACTTAAATGCTATGGGTGGTGGGTTGGAGAGCTGGCTCAGAAGTTAAGAGCACTTGTTGTTTTTGCAGAGGATCTGGGTTCAGTTTCTGGCACCTACATGGCAGCTTACAACTATCTACAGCTCCAATTCTAGGGGGTCCGTCCAATACCCTCTTTTGTCCTTTGAGGGCACTAGGCATAAATGTGGTACACATACAGGCAGGTGAGAGTATGTGTGTGTGTGTGAGCGAGCACGCGTGCGGGCGAAGTAAGGAAGGGTCTCACTGAACCCAGAAGCTCACTGAATGGCTCTGAGGCTCCACCTGTCTGCCTTGCCTGCTGTGCCCCTATCCTATCACTAGGGTCCAAAGCCTTCTTTTAAGAATCCTAAAGTTGCCTTTGGCTGAGATTTTAACTCTCATGTTCGGTACCTTGGTAAAACATTTCTTGTCCTGAGTAAGCAGTACAGCTCTGCCTGTCCCTGGTCTACAGACACGGCTCATTTCCCGAAGGCAAGCTGGATATAGATTCCAGTTTCTCTTCTTGGAGCCCATCCTATAAAAGAAGGTCAAATAAAAAGTGTTGCAAAAGGTAAATAGGTAGTTTCTTACATGAGATAAGAACAAAATCCAAGGTAGGAAGAAGGCATTTTTTAGAGGCCAGAGCTTTGACATTCTATGCCAATAAAGGAAGCTGTTAGTCAAGTCTTCAGAGTTTTCTATCAAAATGGTTTTTTTTTGTTGTATTTTGTTTTTTGAGAAGGTTTTCTTTGTGTAACAGCTCTGGCTGTCCTGGAACTCACTTTATAGACCAGGCTGGCTTCAAACTCACAGAAATCCACCTGCCTCTGCCTTCTGAGTGCTGGGACTGCCCGGAATAATTTTTTATAACTGTAACTTATCTCAATGAAGACAAGAAACAAATTATATGAGCCAAACCACTGAGTAGAGAAATCTGTCTCAAGAAGCAAATGCTCCTCAGCCTATAATGTAGAATAGGATCATGTAATGGCATAAGGGATGAAATGAATTATGGTACACTTTCTGACTAAGAAGATAAACAGTACAATAACAGGTGAAATCAAACTCCATTTCAAAAAGAGAAAAACCCAATTCTACCTTTTTCCAAATGGCATATCTGTTACAATAATATCCACAGAAGCAGTTCTCAGTGGGAGGTTGCAGATATCCCACTGAATAGCATCAATGGGCAAACCCCAGGATGTTTTTCTGTAGAGACAAAGGAAAGATACTCAATATATTTTCCCAGGCTAATGAGATGGCATAGCAGACAAAGGCACTTGCCATTAAGCCTGATGACCTGAGCTTGATTCCTGGGGCCCACCCACATGGTGGAAGGAGAACTGAATTCTTCAGTTTGACCTCTAAGCCCCTACTCTTGTGCCCACACACAAATAAATAAATGTAAAAAGAAAAAACATTCTGCAGTATTAATTTTTAAACATTGTTTTTCTAAGAAGAAATGTTACAGTAATATAGGAAGAAATATAGCCATAACTGAAATACAAGTTTTTTAAATGGTTATAATTGTTTTTCAAAGGATGTATGGTTTCACACACAATTTTAAAAAGCACCAGAGGAAATGAGTTTACATGTAAAAAACAAGTGTAAAAGGCCAGAGAAACGGCCCAGCTGGCAAAGGTGCCTGCCACTAAGCCTGACAAACAGAGTTCGATTCCTGGGACCTGGAGGAAGAAGAGAACCAACTCCCACAAGCTGCCCTGACTTTACACCATAGCACAGCTCCATGGCACTCTCAGGCCCACACATACACAAATAAACAGAAAGACCAATCCAAAAGGCTTCAAAGGCAAAGTGATTAGAGGATCTGAACAGGCCAGGGCCACGAGTCAAGATTACTGGTAATTTAGAAGTTATGAGAATGGCTTTCATGCTTCTTTCAATTTACATTGTTTTACCTTTTATTTGTTTATTTTTTGGTTTTTCGAGACAGGTTTTCTCTGTAGTCCTGGCTATCCTGGAACTCAGTCTGCAGACCAAGCTAGCCTCGAAGTCACAGAGTGACTCCCAAGTGCTGGGATTAAAGGTGTGTGTTAACCACACCCTGACTCAACTCACATTATTTTAGAAAAAAAGCTAAATAAGTAAACTGTAGTAGTTCTATATGATGGAATGCTGGGTAGTCATTAAAAATGAACCATGTAAAAATACTGAAAGTATTCTCAAATTGGTGACATTAAAATGAATCTACCCATGTACTGCAAATGTAAACAGTTGGATTTGGTAGTTCATGTCTATAATCCCAGTCTTGGGAAGCGAAGGCAGGAAGATCACTGTGAGTCTGAGGCCAGCTGCACTATACAGTGAGTTCAAGGTAAGAGCCAGTTATAGGCTATGACCTTTTCTAAATAAATAAACCTATACTATACTATACTGTTTGGGGGAAAGGACAAATAATGAACAAAAAAGGAGAAATAAAATTGCAATAAAATATGGAAATTGTAGTTACATTAATTTTAAGTGATTTTCAATAAGCTAGATGGTATCTTCCAACACTGTTCATTTGGTTCTAAAGGTATCACAAAGCATAGGCAATGAATGACAATTCCAAGTCAGTATGGAGAGTGACTTGCAAAGATGCAATGTGGTCTTTGAAGTTAAACTTACCCATCTTTAATCTGGCTCTTAGTCAACAGAGATGAGATGTTATTTGCTGCTCTGTTCACTGCCAGTGGGTTGTTGTCCCCAGCAATATGGTAACAGTGAGACCACTCAGTAGCCCCCTATGAGACAAGAATGTTGGTTAAATATGCCACAAGAGACAATTAAAGGGACAGTCATTACGGTCAATTTTCAATAACATGGTGACCCGTGCCATTTATTTCTCTAGCAGAAATGACCTCCCTGTTCTTTTTCTGCCTGCTGAATTCTCACCCACTGGAGATGTGGCTCCAGTGTCACCCACTACGACATCAGTGTCAGCCCCAGAAGCACTTTGTACACCTCTGTTGCTGACTTGTCCCATTTTTAACTGTCTATCAATTCTGTCTTTCAAGTAATCTAGCAACTCTTTCCATTTTATTCAATCCCTACCCAGCAAAGGCTGGCACATACAAGAGACTAATTCACTAAATAAACATGATTTTAAAAAATTATCCAAACTGCCAGGTGGTGGGGGTGAATGCCTTTAATCGTAGCACTTGGGAAGCAGAGGCAGGCAATCTCTGTGAGTTCAAGGCCAGTCTTGTCTACAGAGCGAGTTCCAGGAGCCAGGACTGTTATATAGAGAGAAACCTTGTTCCGGAAACCCCCCACCCCCAAAATATTAACCAAACTAACCAGACCTATACTCTTAGATTGTGAAAGTTTAGCTTTTAAAAGATAACCACCATATATCTCTGAAAGGATTTTGTAGTTAAGTAAAATATGTCACCAGAATATATATGCCAAGCAATACATACTTGTGAAATGAGTACACTAAGGTAGTTTCTGCCATGAAGACATGCATGCATGAATGCAGCACTTTATAACTTTGTATTTTGCTCAGATCTCTGAAGGTGATGACATATTCTAGTCTATTATTCTACAATGACTGCAAGCAAAAGGAATGTTCAAGTATGCCAGAAACTGGGTAGGTAGGGATACAGAAGGAACCCACAGGGTAAGTCTCTCAGGTGCTTCTTACCCCCTGGAGATGTGGCTCCATTGGGTAAGAATCTTTGCCAACTATTTTTTTTTTAAACTTTTAATCCAATTTGGATTTCCCACCTCAAGCTGCACTTTACATTACTTCTAAATCTCAGAGTATCCTCTGAGTAGGCCAGGTATATGATACTTTAGTGGCCACATCTGTCCACAGACCTTGGCAACTTTTCACGATTTCCATCATTCCTCAGCTAAAGTTACTACAATGGTGCTCTCGTGCCTATTTTTACATGGAAATGGCTCAGACTGTTTTTCCCCCTCTTTTATTCTGGTGTCTATTTCTGTTGCATGTTTCTGGACACATGGTAACTTTACCTGGTATTTCATAGAAAAGTCATGGTTTAATGCTGGAGAACCACGGCTTTGTTTTCACAATTCTTGACTGTAACTAAGCTCTCTGGTTCAGATCTCAAGCAGAAGTCATTCCCCAGCCATCACTAGTGGAACATGCAGACTATGTGGTTTTCTCTTGGATCTTAACTCCTGATCAAAGTCAGACCATAGATTTTCTAATTACACTCTGGATTATTTTACGCTTTATGGGTTGCTTTGGGCTTGCTCATCTGTCCCATTTCTGCCCACTCAACACAATCTGGGGTACTTCTGTGCAGTTTCTTTTTACTGGCTTTTGGTATAGTCTGGAATATTTCACTGTGTTTCACACAAAACTAAGTGATTTTCCTGTGAGCTCCTGCCTGTCAATCACAGACACATAGGTGATGTGGTTCACTCAGTCTCAACAGTTCTCTACCTTCAAGATCCCATTCCCACTGTGTGTGGGGCTCACACCTGTAACCCCAGCACTCTCTGAGAGAGGCTCAGGCAGGAGGACTGCCATGAATTCAAGGACAGCCTGTGCTACGTACCAAGACCCTGCCTCAAAAAGGTTAAAAAAAATAAAATAAAAAATCTTTTCAGTTCTTGTTTTGCCTTCTGCAGTTTTTGTTTTGTTCTGTTTGTTTGTTTGGTTTTGATTTTTTGAGACAGGGTTTCTCTGTGTAGCCCTGACTGTCCTAGAACGCACGCTGTAGGCCAGGCCTAGCCTCTAACTCAGAGGTCTACCTGCTTGCTTCTCCCTCCCAAGTACTAGGATCAAAGGCGTGGGTGACCACTGCTCAGTGCCTTCTTTAGTTTTTATAAGTGAGGTAGTAATTCTAAAATTATTTAAGGTCACTGGGTATGTAGCTTTGTCAGATTTCCTAAAACATGTAATTTTTTAAAAAAGAAAACAGGTAAAAAGACTTGAGTGTAGTAGTTTGTGCCCTTAATCCTAGAAAAGATGGGCAAACCTCTGAGTTCGAGGCCAGCTAGGGCTATATAGTGAGACCCTGTCTCAAAACAGAGAACAAATATAAGGAATGCTCATAGGTGGTGGGTTGGTTTCTAGTTTTGTTCTGCAGTGCTGGAGATCAAGTCCAGGACCTCTGGCATGCCAAGCAAGTACCCCACCCCAGCACTGAGCTACACCACTGAGGTTTCTCCTCTTCATAACTAAACTTGTTCACTCCAGGAAGCTCTAACTATAGAGATGAAAACCAACTTCTTCCCGTTTATGATACCTTCAGTTATCCTCTGCTAGTCAATCTAGTGGCTGAGTCATCACTTTCAGCTCCTCTGTGAGCCAGAAAACAAGTATTACTGTTTAGTTGTACGGCACTGGGCTGTTTGCAATACATGACAGTATCACTTGCTTATGTAAAAATAAAGAGGCGTGATTACCTCTATTGGTATCGCCCCTGTTCCACACATTGGATCCACTATTACATCAGTAGGTTTAGGTTCACAGAGCCTGGAGGGAGAAAACAATTCAGCACACGTGAGATCAGCCAAAAGCTAAGGCTTCCAAAATAGAGATTCCTAAAGGTTAGGACACAGGCATGAAGGAGCAGCAATCTATAGTCTGAAAGTCAGCCTGGGGCTGGCACTCAGGAGCAGTGCTCACCTATGTGTACAAACTTTGGGTTTCAGACTCAATGCTGAAAAAAGTAAAAGAAAGAATTGTTATCCCAGCACTCAGGAAGCTAAGCTGGGAAGATTCTTTAGTAGACATTTGCTGACAACCAGGCATTCAGTATCCTTTCATTTTGTGTATAATGTAGAGATAATGTCTTTAACATAAAATAACTGCTTTAACTTTATATACTTGTTATTTCACTGAATCCTTGTAACAACCCCATTACTATTTAACAGATAAACTGATGCAAAGAAACATTTTTCCTAGAACCCAAAACGAGGTGACAGTCAGGACCACAGGTCCCGTTTTTCTATCTGCTCTGTGTAGTACCAATCCTCAGGTCACTGTTTTGTCTGTTCTAACCTTTTCATGTTTTGTTTGAGACATTACACCATACATGCTAACAATCTCCCTCATAAGACAGATTCTTAGGCAAGCCTGTAATGTCAGTCACTGCTAATGGGCCAGGACTGGGCATCTGATCAAAACATGTCACTCAAATCCTCTTAGGAATTTGTAATAAAGAGCAACTAGCCCCTGGTTCTGTGAACTAGTCATGTGCAACTGGAGGTACATATATTTAAATGCGGGCAGCCATGTGCACAGGTGAGCTGAGTCCATAAGCTTTCAAGAGACAGAAAAGCAAGCTCCTGTGTTTTCTACTACCTAGTTTCTACACTTCTTAATTTTTAACCTTTATGTATGGATGTTTTGCCTGCATGCATATCTGCATCACAGTTGAGTATTGCCTGCTGAAGCCAAAAGAGGCATCACATCCCCAGACTGGAGTTATAAACAATTGTGAGCCACCATGCTGGTGCTAGGAATTGAACCAAAGAACTCTGGAAGAGCAGCCAGTGCTCCTACAGCGCTATGCCATTTTTTCAGCCCCATAGTCTACCTTTCTTGAGATGGCTTTCCAAGTTTTTTGTGGATTTGTTATAATATTTGCTCTTCTCTCCAACCACCCCATCCTTAGCATAATTATCACTTCATGTATAGATGTGTACATGCGTACACACTTGTGTTTGCCTACATGCAGGTGAAGGCTAGAGGTCAATACTGGGAATCATTTTCTCTCTCTTTTTTGGTTTTGGTTTTTTGAGAGAGGGTCTCTCTACAGAGCCCTAGCTGTCCCGGAACTCACTATGTAGACCAGGCTGGCCTTGAACTCACTGAGATCCACCTGCCTCTGCCTGCCAAGTGCTGAGATTAAAGGTGTGTACTGTAATGCCTGGCTGGGCATCTTCCTCAATTGTTCTTCACCTCAGTTATTGAGAAAGGGTCCCTCACAACCTGGAGCTCACAAATTCAGTTAGACTAGCTGGCCAGGGGTCCTCCTCTCTCTGCCTCCTTGGTGCTGGAATTAGACGCATGTGCTGCTGGTAGGTCAAACTCGGCCCTTACTTTGTGCAGAAACTGTACCGAGTTACTTCCTCAGCCCAATCATCACTTTTTTATTCTATTTAGCTTTTTAATACTTGCACCCAAAATACTTCTTTGTATGCTGGTTTCTATAATCACAGCTGGAGACAAATAACCAATGTCTGTTCAATGAATGAAGTTTAAGAGTGTTTCTTTTAAATTTTTTGTTATCAACTTCACATGCTCCAGTTGTGAGGAACTATGAGTCCACATATGACCAGGATGAAAGAGGAAGCAAGGACTAGAAAGGAAGAAAATATATTCCTATAACTCATTAGGATATGCCAGGCACTGTACAGAAGAAGACAACCTATCTGTAGTTCTGCATTTAGTTTTCATGAACACAACTTTTTAATATTTTTATTTTTTACTAATGTGTATGTATTTGTGTGTGTCTCTGCGTGTGCACATGTGTATTGGTACCCATGGAGGCCAGAAGAAGGTATTGGAAAAGGGTATGGAGTTGGAATTAAAGACAGTTGTAAGCTTCCAGACATGGGTGCTGGGAATTGAACTCTGGTCCTCTGGGAGAACAGCAACAACTAGTAACTGCTGAGCCATCTCTATAACCCCAAAGTCAGCCACCACTCTATTTTTTAAAAAGGATGTGTATGTGTGCATGTATGGGTGGATGTGTGTATGTATAAGCTGATGCCTGCAGAAGATAGAGGCTTGAATCCCCTGGAGCTGGAGTTGCAGGTCATTATTATCTATCTGACAGTCTGAGTGCTGGGAACCAAATTCAGGTCCTCTTCAGCATGCACTCTTAAACCTCTGAGCCATCTCTCCAGCATGAATAAATTTTTTCTTCTTTTTCTTTTTTTGTTCATATGGAACACTACACAAATCTGTCTGTCATCTTTATGCAGGGACCATACTAATTTTCTCTTTATTGCTTCAATTTTAGCATATGTACTGCCAAACTGAGTACATGAATAATCTTTTGAGTCCCATGCCAGTCTTGAAATCTCAAGATTGGGTGGGGGGGCTTTAAGAAAGGAAACACCAATGACAGAAAAATGACAACAGCAAAGAGTTGCTTGCCGTGCACTTCTGAAAGTCCCAAGATGATCCCTGCCAGTGTAACATTTAAACATATGAGTAAGCAGGGTGTGGTAGTGTGTTCTATGAGCCCAGCACTCAGGATACCAAGGCTGGCCTGTGCTGCATTGCAACACCTTCACTCAATGTACCAGTTCTGTATTCACTTACACATTTTAAGGCTCTCTCTTGTCTGCTTCACTGTATAAAAACAAAGCCCAGCAAATCTGGCTCTATCTCCTAAAGAAGGATATCCTTTCTCAACAGAGACAGCCAGTCCACCAAAGACACACATGAAACTACCACTCTCACTTTCTAATCAATAATACTAATACACCAGCTAAGCCAACAACAGTGAGACTGAAGAGGAAACAGGCAACTTTGTAATTCTAACCAAGAAATTGCTTTTAGAAAATGAGTGTTTTAAAGCAAAATTCAGAGCAAAGTGTCCATTGCAATAAAGATAGAAAATCCCTTCTGTTACCTCAGCATCCCATAGGCAAGTGTTGACCTAAGAGTTGTAGGTCCAAAATGTGTAATATTTCTTCGATGGAGACTCTCCTCTGTCAATGCAATGCCGACAATGACTTCATTATCATGGATGTTCAGGAGAACCTATGTCAAATTAGATGAAAGAAACAGTTGGCACTCTTTAAGACTTTTTTTTTTTGTTTTACGTAGGGCCTTAGCTGAGTGTGGTGCTGCCTCCCAAGTGCTTTAATCCCAGCACTCAGGAGGCAGAGGCAGGTGGATCTCTGTGAGTTCAAGGTCAACCTGGTCTACATAATGAGTTCCAGAATAGTCAGGACCAGATAAAGAGACTGTCTCAAACAAAATGAAACAAAACAAAAATTAAAAGAATAAAGTAAAACATGGTTCTGAGTCAAGATTGGCTTGAATTTCTTTTTTCTTTTCTTTTTTTTTTGGTTTTTTGAGATAGGGTTTCTCTGTGTAGCTTTTGGAGCCTGTCCTGGAACTCACTTTGTAGACCAGGCTGGCCTCGAACACACAGAGATTCACTTGCCTCTGCCTCACGAGTGCTGGGATTAAAGGCATGTGCCACCACTGCCCGGCCTGGCTTGAATTTCTTTTGTAGGTTAAGCTGGACTGAAACTCAAAACCCTCCTGCATCTGCCTCATAAATGCTGGGATCATAAGTATGTGATATATGTTTGCCTTAAGTCTTTTTGAAGTCTTAAGATAAAACAAAAACAATACAACTCTCTTACTCAGGGCTGGGGAGAGGACTCAGTGGAGAAGTACTCGCAATTATAAAGACCTGAGTTTGGATACTCAGCACCCACAGAAAAGCCAGGTATGGCTTGTACTCACATATCTACCAAGCACAAAAGCTTTCTTTTTAGAAAATTTTTTATTTTTTATTTTATGTGCATGAGGATTTTGCCTGAATGTGTATCTGTACACCACATGCACACTTGGTGTCCATGGAGACCAGAAAAGGGTGTCAGATCCTTGGAAGCTAGTTACAGACCATTGTGAGCACCTGCCATGTAGATGCTGGGAATTACACCTGTACCGTCTGGAAGAGCAGCTGGTTCTTTTAACCACTGAGCCATCTCTCCAGCCTCCCAAACTATGTGATTGAGTTATACTTTGCATGCTTACTATAAAGTGCATAAAATTCATTTATTTGTGTATTTATTTATTTATGTGTATATGCGGACAGGGTGTAGAAATCAGAGGACAACTTCCACCATGTGTCCTAGGAATTGAACTCAGGTCAGCAGCCTTGGTGGCAAGTCTGTCTACCCACTGAGCCATTTCATGAGCCCAGAGGTATGTAAATCTTAACTACATACATATTTCAGTGAGCTTTGACCTATATACAGTACCCTTTAGAAGGTTCCCTTTGTTTCCTTTTTGGACAACATGCAGGGTGATCATTAATCTGACCACTACTATTATAAATTAGTTGTATAATTTTTGAACTTTACAAAAATGAAATATATGTATTTTCCTGTATATATTATTTTCATTGAATTTTAAAATGTTTTCTTTTCACTCACTATATATACAAGCTGGCTATCACTAGATTATCTCCCAGATTTTATTATATTAACATATTTTGATGACATAGCTTTAAAATATGAGTGTATGAGTGTGTGTGTGTGTGTATTTTATTGTTTTTTATTTGTTTTTTTATTTTTTTATTTTATTTTTATTTTGCAATACAATTCAGTTCTACATATCAGCCACAGATTCCCCTGTTCTCCCCCCCTCCCGCCCCCCTATTTGTTTTTTTTAAGACAGGATTTAGATGGGCAGTGGTGGCATACACCTTTAATCACAGCACTCGGGAGGCAGAGGCAGGTAGATCTCTGAGTTCGAGGTCAGCCTGGTTTACAGAGCAAGTTCTAGGATAGCCAGTGTTACAAAGAGAAAGCTGTCTCAAAAAGCCAAAAAAACCAAAACAAAACAAAACAAAAAAAAACCAAAAAACAAAAAAAAAAAACACCAAAAAACCAGACAGGGTTTCACTATGCACAATACACTCTGGCTGGCCTAGAACTTACTACAGAGAAGACCAGGGCTAGCTTTCAAATAAGAGATCAGCCCATCTCTGCTTCCTGAGTCAAAGGCATGTACCACCACACTTGGACTACACATATTTTTTAAATGACTACATTTTGGGAAACCACTTCGAACATCCATAAGTGCAGCACGCCCACTTTCACAGCAGACTCTCCAAAGCTGACACTGTGTCACATCTGCTTTATCAACTATTGTTTTCTTAGTATTTTTATATAATGTCTGCTATGACTATCTTTGTCCTAGTGTTCCTAATTCAAAAATATTCTTCTTTTGTTGTTTGGTTTTTCCAGACAGGGTTTCTCTGTGTAGCTTTGGAGCCTGTCCTGGAACTCACTCTGTAGACCAGGCTGGCCTCAAACTCAGGGAGATCCACCTGCCTCTGCCTCCCGAATGCTGGGATTAAAGGCGTGTGCCGCCACCGCCCGGCTCAAAAATATTCTATGAAGATAAAATGTTCCCCAATCTTCCCCTTAGAATGTCCTCATCAGTTTTACCAAAGACAGCAGTCAAGAGCTGACACTCCAACATGCAAGGCCCTGTTCTACACATCTTACTCACGTGGCCTCATTTCCTATAAGCCCCTCTGAGCCTAGGACACAGAGACATCAGTTCATATGCCCTTCATACCAGTGCCTGAGTTACAATTTAACCCAGGCAGTGTGGCTCCATGATTTGTCCTCTGTGTCACCTTGCTAATTTCTAGACACGTCTGTTCTTTAGCCTATTCATGCTCATGGCAGCTGTGTAAGAGAATATGGCAGGAGGAATTGTACTAGTCTGACTTTTTTTTTTAAAAAGAAAAGTTACAAAGAAAGTGATGTGCCCCAGATTTAAGTACCCCAAAGCAACAGAAATCAACTTCTTGGTAATCATGTCAACTGCTAGGGACCTATATATGCCACCAGAAATTTAAGGAACCCCAATCACTATTATCCACATTAGTCACCCAGTAGTCACAAGGATTCTCAAGCTAACTAACAGGAGGCATTTGGTTTTGAGAACCTAGCTGACTTTTTTAGCGGAGTTGGTTCTAGAAGAGAATTAGCCCTAAAACCCAGACTTAAGGGTCTAAAAATTAGATTCCACTATGGTTTAGTTGCAGATAAAAGTTTGTTTTAGGTAAACTTACAATCTAGAAGTCCACATAATATAGAAAAATACTAGACTAGAAACTAGAAAACTGGGTAGATATAACTTAGAAGTAGAGTGCTTGTCTACTATGTGCAAGGACCTGGGTCTGAGTCCGGCACTGCAATTTTAAAAAAATGACTCTTCTGCTGGACATGTTGATGCCGAGTTCAGACAGAGAGAGAACACCTGAGGGTTTTTCAAGACAGGCTCTCAACATAGTCCTAGCTGTCCCAGAACTCACTATGTAGGCCAGGCTTGCCTTGAACTCACAAAAGATCCTCTGCTTCCTGAGTGCTAGGATTAAAGGCACATGCCCCCATTACTTGAGCTCTGATAGCATCTATCCATTGAGTACTTAGCATACACTAGTATACTATACCAAACACTTTAAACCATTATTTCATTTGCCTTCCATAGTATAGACCTTCAAGGTATATACTATTATTGGCTCCATTTGAAACAGAGGCTCAGCTGGGCGGTGGTGGCGCACGCCTTTAATCCCAGCACTCGGGAGGCAGAGGCAGAAGGATCTCTGTGAGTTCGAGGCCAGCCTGGTCTACAAAGCAAGGTCCAGGATAGCCAGGACTCCGTCTCAAAAATCCAAAAAAAAAAAATTCAATCTACACCTACCCATCTATCTCCACAGGCCATCCTCCTAGCTTCATGGCCACTGTTTTACTGTCCCTTTACTAGGCTAGTGTAGAAAGTCCACAAACATGAGAACCTTTCTTCCCTTTCGTGTGTCTTTCTACTGTTCTACTTTTTGAAATAGGGTCTTGCTGTTTCAGCTGGACTGCCCAACAAGCTCCAGGGTACTGCCTGTCTCTACTTATCAGTGCTAGGGTTAACATGCACACATCCGTTTCCGGCTTCTAGGTGGGTGCTAGGGATCTCAACTCAGGTTCTCAGGCATGCTCAGCAAGCACTTTACCCACTGAGCCTTTGTCCCAACCCCGTTACAGTCATCAGTAGAAGCTGATACCCACCTCTACATCAAAGTTGGTCATATCAGCCTTCCACTTAAAATACTCTTGAACAGAACCCCCAAAATCCCTCGCAGCCTCATTGGAGGTAAAGCAGTGTTTCTCTCCTGCTCTGTTGCAGGTGACTCTAAACTTCTGTACTTGTGGTTCAGTTTCTTCTCTTAAGCTTTCGCCAGTCTCATCTTTGCAAGATGCCAAGACATCGCCCACTAAGGTTGATATTTCTTCTTTGATGGCTGGATTTTCATAATAGTCCAAGATCTGCGGTTCTGAAGTGCTGCTGGTAAGCTTCTTAGCATCTTTCTCTTCTGCTTTGTCTCCCTGTCCACAGTTGGCCTTCTCTTTACCTGCACTCTGGTTTGCCTTTCTGTGCTTTGCTTTCCTCTTCTTGAAACTGGTGTTAATTTGCCAGACTTTTAAAGGGTTGGACCATGGGAGCTTTTCAGCCAATTCTTCAAAGTCCTTTAGAACTTCTTCCTGCAAAGGATGGAGAATGAAACCCTTTTATTTCTCACCACTTCAACTGAACAAAAAAATGCCCACTTTCTTTATAGACAGCTCTGGTCCTTAGGATGGAGGTGTGGGAGTTCAGAAGCAAAGGGTAAACCAAATAATGCCTGTAATTAAGGAAATCTCAGTGTGAATGAGAAGTGAGGGTATATAAACACTACACTACTAAAGAATAAGAGAAGGCAGATCAGATATATAGCACTGAGGAATGCCGTAAGGGGAAGCAGGGGGTGGACGGCAGCAGAGGAAGAAGACAACTAGTCTAGATGACTTCTTTCAGATCTTCTGAAACTGTAGAAGTTAAAAATGTTATTTGTCCAGATTTTAAATAGTATGATTATCCATTTGTTTTGTATTTTTGAGACAGGGTCTCTTCTCTGCAGCCCTGCCTGTCCTGGAATTGGCTCTTTGGCCGGGCTGCCCTAGAACTCAGATCCACCCGACTCTGCCTCCTAAGTGCTGGGATTAAAGGTATAGGCCACCACACCTGACTCATATGATTATGTTTTTTAAAAAGTAAATTTGGCGGTACCTGCCCTCTCAAGTTCTTCTCTTCCAGTTTGACTACAGTACTAAGCATGATCTATGGTTACTATGTTTACGTACTGTTTACTAGCAAGGACACTCCTGTATCTGCATGGTGGAAGGACCCAAACTACCTTGACCTTTGCTATAGGCCACACACCTACAACAGCAGAGGCATATAAAGGGTGGTTAATATACAGCTGCCAGGGTGGGTTTATTGGCACAGAGTTGTAATCCCAGCTACGAAGGAACCTGGGGCAAAGTTGCAAGTTCAGGTTTCCTGAGCTACAGAGTGGGTTAAAGGCCAGTCTAGATAACTTATTAACACCCTATCTCAAAATAAAAAGTAAGAGGGCCATGGATATAACTCAGTGGTACAGTGTACGGGGTCCTAAAGTCAACTGCTAGTACTGCAAGAGTAAACAACAAAGAAGCAGTTACTGGATGACATTTAAATGTGAAGTATAGAATGCTGCTATCCAACAGAGCAAGCACTATCCAAACAGAGCTATATAATCTATAGAAACCACCACAGTATGGATGTTTAAATGACTTAAAGCTCCAGAAGCCAGGTGTGGTGGTGCACGTCTTTAATCCCAGGCAGAGATAACTGGATCTCTGTGAGCTTGAGGCCAGCCTGGTTTATTAAATGAGTTCCAGGCCAGGTATGGATGCAATGAGACTCTGTTTTAAAACAAAAAACAAAACAAAACC
This sequence comes from Peromyscus californicus insignis, assembly GCF_007827085.1. NCBI lineage: Eukaryota > Metazoa > Chordata > Mammalia > Rodentia > Cricetidae > Peromyscus > Peromyscus californicus. The sequence goes on along the minus strand of NW_026294584.1, from coordinate 127,794,474 downwards.
TTTAGGAAATGAAATACTCAGTTTCTCAGTCACTTTAGCCATATTTTACACTCCAATCTAGCAATTAGCATGCTGTATCAATACACTTTTTTCAAATATTTGTCCACAGTTCATTGATAAGAGTTAAATGTGTTTTTCTTGATAAACTCCAAAGCCTCTGTTCCCATGAGGCCAGAAAGGAAGTAAAGATTAAAAAAATTCATTCAGGGGAATGAAAATTATACTTCAATAAAACAATAAAAAAGAAAAAAAGGAGGAAAAGACTTGTTTATCCCCAGTCAGTCCAGGGAGAGCTCTTCTTGGTCTAGAAAATCCTCAGGGTCTGGAAAACCACCAGGACCCTCTTATAAACAGCAGGCCCAAGAGAAACTGCCTTATTCACATATGAGTAAGTTCAAAACTTATCAACACAGCCGGGTAGTGGCGGTGCATGCCTTTATTCTCAGCACTTGGGAAGCAGAGGCAGGCGGATCTCTGTGAGTTCGAGGCCAGTCTAGTCTACAAAGTCAGTTCCAGGACTACACAGAGAAACCCTCTCTCAAAAAAAAGGAAGGTCCCTGAGGTTTTCTCACTAGCCAGCCTAGGTGACAGTGATTTCTAGGTTCATCAAGAGACCCTATCTCAAAGAAAAAAAAAGGTGGGCCAGGTGGTGGTGGCACGTGCCTTTAATCCCAGCACTCCTGAGGCAGAGGCAGGAGGATCTCTGTGAGTTCAAGGCCTGCCTAGTGTATAGAATGAGTTCTAGGACAGGCTCCAAAGCTACACAGAGAAACCCTGTCTGCAGAAAAAACAACAACATCGGCAACAACAAAAACAGAACCCAAAACAAACAAACAAACCAAACCAAACCAACAAACAAAAACCAAGGTAAAGGAGGCTGGAAAGTTGACCCAGTGGTTAAGATTACTTATTGTTCCTGTAGAGGACCCAAGTTTAGATCACCCACATGATAGTTTACATTATTCACAACTTCAGTTCTAGGGAATCCGGCCCCCTCTTTTGACCTCCATGCAACAGGCATATATACCTGGTGCACATACATACATGCAGACAAAACACCCATACACATAAAAAAAAAATCTAAAAATGAGAATAAGGTGGAGATATGAGTGCTCACCTATATATAAATACCAGTAAAGGCCACACTGAAACCAGTATTCATAGATTCCTGCTGAAAAACAGTAAAGGATGTGGAGAAAAGAAAAGCAAATAGCATGGCAATGAGCAAAAGAGTTCAAAAGAATTGAAGAGAAAATGATTTAAAAAAAAGGAAGATAATTAACATGTATTTATTTACCTAGGAGATTTGAAATTTTCAGCAATTGAAGATATTTTTCCAGAAAGTTTAAGTGAATTAACAATAAGAGATACTCAAAAGTCTTCAAAGAAAGCTGGGTTTTTCCTTGTTTTTTGATCATTACATATTTATCAAGATGAACTCAAGACTCTTCACAACATTTGTTGCTAGAAGAACTACCATGGTCTTTCTAGAAGGGAAGACTAGTTCTTTATACTCCAGCTAACAGAATATACAAGATAAACATCCCTCAACTCAGGCCATTAAAAAATAACAAGAAACAGCCAGGAATAGGGGCTCATGCTAACAATCCCAGGAGAATCTCTTCAAATGCAAGACTAGCCTGGGCTACAGAACAAAACCTCATCTTCAAAACCAAACAAGCCAACAGTGAAGGAGAAGTACACCTTTATCCACATTTGGCTTTAAGACTAAAATAAAAACAAGGTGTGAATTGTGACTATAAAACAGAAGCAAAGTTAGGTACACTCAGCACATAATAGGAAAGAGAAGTAATTTAAGAATGATGCAACCCTCATTGCTTATACTTACAGGTCAAAGGACAGAAGTACATGCTGATAAAGTATATTTACAGGTCCAACAGTAAGGAAGTGAAACAATAAAATCAGAATGGAGTGAAAATGGGGAAAACATGACAATTTCATCTGCAAACATAGCAGGGATATTAAAAAATAGATGAAAATAGTAGATTAGATAGATAGTGCTAAGTTGTATTTATAAAGCTAATAGCTAGGACACAAAAATAAACGTTCTAAACTATTTAAAAACATAGCAGAAAAGCCAGGTGTGGTAGCACACACCTTTAATCCAAGATTGCTGAGCAGATCTCTGAGTTCAAGGCCAGCCTGGTCTACAAGAGCAAGTTCCAGGATAGCCAGGTCTACACAGAGAAATTCTGTCTCAAAAAATCAAACAAACAAACAGAAACAGGACCTCTCACTGAACCTGGAGCTTATTGAGCTAGGTTGGCTGGCTGAAGAGCATGGGAATCCACCTGTCTCTCTTTCTTCGGAAGTGATGAGGTCACAGCTACTGACTGTCCTGCCTGGCTTTCGCTCAGGTGCTAGAGACTGAACCCGGGTCCCTGTGCTTGTGCAGTAGGTACCGTACCAATAGCGATCCCCTCGCCTTCAAGAACCTTTTCACAGTGATTTCCAAAGCAACTCTGAAAGGTTAGCTCATGTAAATTTGTACCACAACGACCAAATTCACCTCTATTTAGATATCAGAACTTCCTCAACTATACAAATCTTAAGATGACAAAATTCCAAGAATTTAATAAATTTAATAATGTCCTGGTAATTTAAAGGTAAGAGAATTTAAGACAGGAAAAAATTTTCTTAATACCCAGTAACATTTATTCATGCATAAAACTGACCTTCAAAATTCCCAAATACTTAGCAGCATAACTTTTCAAAAGATTGCCTCTTATTTTTTTAGGTATCATTCAGTTTGTAGTAACTATGAGAAGTCTCAAGAGTTAGGGCTGGGGAGTTCAGTGGGAGTGCTCACTTAAGGTGCAAAGGTCAAAGGATCAACCCCCAGGGCATCACTAAAGAAAAAAAGGAATCTGAAGGATTATAATGCTAGTGTTTCTAAACGTTGAAAGTTAGTTTTGTAGGTAGTAAAATTTTTAGTTATTTTCAGTGGATATTTTAGAGCTGTTTGAATTGTGTGTAGGCTTTAGGGTTTAGCTTTTTTAGGCTTTAGGTTTTAGCCTTTTTGTTGCTATTTAAATTTTTTACTAGAATCTAACAAGGAAAGTGCTTTATCACTTTCTCCCCCAGATCAGTTTCTCCCCCAGGTCAGTTTGATTGATTTGGGAATACTTTGGCTAGCCAAAATAATCTGGAAAACTAATAAAGACCAGAGAATTAGACAGCATACCACAGTTCTTTTAAGAAAGGTTACCTCTAAGTTAGACATTAACATAACATAGACAGAAAAAGTTTTAAGCACTTGATTCTGGAAACCTGGCCAGAAAGAGATGTAGGAAAAAACCTTAAAGTATTACTGAGGCCTATTTTCACCCTTCAGATTAAACAGCAGCTGAGTACTTAGGACTCAGATGATAAATACAGGCTGGAGACAAGCTGTTGTCTTAACAACTTAAGGGTAGTAAATGTTGCTTCGGCTTCACTTCAAAACATGAAGCTAAAACAGGACAAGAGCAAAATGGGGAGGGAATGCTATCTGTGATCTCTCCTTCACGTGCTAGAAGCAATTCCAGTTTCAAACTGAAATTTCAAAATATGTACTACAGGTCAAGCTAATCTAAGACTTGCCAGTCTATTATTTTCTACTGTAACTTCAGGGTTTGTTTGTTTTTTTAAACACTGACCTTTAAAAGCAGCTTTTGGGATGGACTGCAAGAGATCTCTGGATTTTAATGACAAAGCTTGTTGTGATCACATATTTCGGTACGTGCCAGGTTCTCACTTTATCTTAACATTGTAAACAAATAAACCAACAGCAGAGCTACTGACAGGCAGTAAACAGTAGAAGACAATCTCTTTGGGAAAGATGGCTGAGAATCAGCCACCACACTTAGAATAGCTCACCTTTGTATTTTTGAACTGATAATCTTTAAACTCCTGAACAACCACAAACAAGTTATCAACTGATCTCAGACAATGAACCTAGGGAGGAAAACAAACGTTAGAAACAAACTTCAGAAAATACTTTTGAATAACACAGCTAGCTACAGTTAAATATTTAAAAAAAGAAAAAGGTACAAAAATGTTTCATTTTTGTTTTGAGACAGGTCTTGCTATTGTGCTCTGGGCTGCCTCAAACTCACAACTTCCCTGACTCAGTTTTCCAGTACTGGGGTTACAGGCAGGTTTTAAAAGTACCCCATATCTGTACTTTTGTTGTTGTTGCTGTTTTGAGACAGTTTCTCTGTGTAGCCCTGACTGTCCTGGAACTCACTCTGTAGACCAGGCTGGCCTCGAACTCAGAGATCTGTCTGCCTCTACCTCCCAAGTGCTAGGACTAAAGGCGTGAGCCACCACCACCCAGCTCATATCTGTATTTTATATTTAAAAATTTCCCCATCCATTTCTTTGGTTAACCATCAGTTCTGCTTTTTCCAGGAGAAAGGGCCAGTGAGATGAAAGTTTGAAATGTCATGTTTGAAGAAGGGAAAAATGTAAACATAAAATTTTCCCATCCTAAATGTTCCATTCTTTGGTTACCCATCAGCTCCTGCTTTACTCCAGAGAAAGGGCAGTGAGATAAAAGTACAAGAGTTTGATGGACTGGAGAGATGGCTCAGCAGTTAAGAGCACTGACTGCTCTTCCACAGGTCCTGAGTTCAATTCCCAGCAACCACATGGTGGCTCACAACCATCTGTAATGAGATCTGGTGCCCTCTTCTGGCGTGCAGGCATCCATGCAGAAAGAACGCTGTATACATAATAAATAAATAAATCTTAAAAAACAAAGTATGGGCTGGAGAGATGGCTCAGAGGTTAAGAACACCGACTGCTCTTCCAGAGGTCCTGAGTTCAATTCCCAACATCCACATGGTGGATCACAACCATCTGTAATAAGATCTGGCACCCTCTCCTGTATACATAATAAATAAATAAATCTTTAAAAAAAAAGATTTGTTGTTCATTTAAACATGTATTTAGAACTGCACTCTGTCAGAACCCTCCCTTCTCTTTTTACTCCCCAGTTAACTGAGGGTTTTACTGATTTCTAGAGCAGTTCAAACCCTAAGGGCTCGAGTGCTTAGAAATCCCCTCTGGTGCTTGGTTGAACAAGGGACTCACAAGAAAACGAAAACGCAGAGACTGAACTTGGGGGTCGTTCTGTGCCTTCCAGCATCTTGTACAGCAAACCCTGACTTATCTTTTTACCCCTAAAATATCGTCTTCATTAGCAAATGAATCTGCCACTGTCAAAATACTTGCATTTGTTCCAAATAATCTTGTTTACTCTTAACTATTTATGCAAATTGTACAACACTTCTTATGCCCAAGCTTAAAAAATGATTTCCTAGTCGACAAGAGGCCACCACCCATCCTCTAGTTGTGTTGTTTACATGAGAAGATCACACAGAAGCCCTCCCTCTGCTCCAGTCCTGACAGGGCAGCCGTGAGCTGAGGGAGGTGGAGATGGCTCATGCAGGTACAAGACCTCAAGGACTCTTGCCTGCCTGTGACTGGAGACTGCTAAGCCCTGACACTCGGTGCTGAGGTTGTCTGCAGGGTTTTGCCCTTGTTTTACTGTGGGGGGCTGGGCTGCTGCCAGGTCTCCCCTTCTGAAGTGCAATGCAAAAGGGACGTCATGTACATGCAGCGTTTATCTGGAGTTTTTTCTTTGGCTTTTTTTCCTCTCAGTTATGAAACTTGTATGCATGGATTTCACATCTCCATAGCTAGACCCACCCATGGGCATTATGACCGTGTCTCCTAAAGGGTCAGTTTTGTTATGCAACATGAAGAATGCTGTTTAAAAAAAAAAAACAACAAAGTACAACAGTTTGAAATGTCATGTAGAAAACAATCCTGGTTTGGAGAAGGGAAAAACGTAAACATAAGTGGGGCTTTATTATACTTCTTTCATGGCTTGCAGTGGTTTGTTGTGTACTGCAGTGGCAAAGAGCATGGGATTTGAAAGCTGATGTACAGTGCTCGCCTGCAATCTCAGCATTCTGGAGGTAGAGCAAAGGGGAACAGGAGTTCAAAGTCATCTTCAGCTGTGTAGTGAAAGTCAGGCTAACCCTGACTATATCAGACTATTTCAACCTTTTTTCTCCCCAAAAAACCACATGGGGTTTAAGCTCTAATTCTGTGATGGCTGAGTTAATGAAGACAAACTACTACTTTACTTCTTAAGCCCCATGATTAATGACAAGAGTAATACTGCTCAATCATCACAAAACTGCTGAAGGCATCAACAAAATACTCGTTTACCAACACATACCACAAATATTATGTGGGTGCCTACTACAAGCCTGGGATACACTGGCAAGATAAAAACAAAATCTAAAAAATCTCCAGGTGATAATCTATGCCCTATGTCACTTGTATAGTTATAAGAAAGCTTGTAGCTTTTGTTAGAATGAGAGGTCAGTTTGCAGACCTCTACTTCTCACCTGCAGGAATGCAGAATTACTTTTGATTATGAATGTCTCTGACACAAATGAAATGGAAAACCTCTGCTTTTGTACTTACCCAAACTTCTGCTAAAGTAAATTTAAGTGTCACAGACAGTCATGTCCATTTCATTTTGGTGAATCAATCATCAGGAAATGCTATGATCACTTCTAAAGCATAGTAAACTAATGCTAAAATGTACTAAACTGAATGCACATTATAAAGACATTATAAACCTTTAACACTGTGCACTAAAAAATAGTCAGTTTCACAAATCAGGACACAACAGAAAACCCAGTGATACTTTTGAGCAGAACAAAGCAAAGGACTGCCAAGGTGTCTACAAACCAGAAAAGTAATCAAAAAGTAACCAAGTTGAAAGACTAATTTAAATACTCTTTTGTTCAAACCTGAGCCAGACTTTCCACTGGAATGTCAAAATATATCTTGCCCCGGTCTTTGCTGATTCTGCATGATGACTTCAGTTTCTCTCTGACTTCATCTGCAGCTGTTTGCTCAAAGCCGGTAGGTACAGTGGCTCCAATAGTGACCTGGAGCTGCTCAGTCTCACTTCGGATGCCACTTTCCATCACTGGCACAGACTTCTTGTTCTCTTGAAGGTTCAGATCCAGGAGTTGGCTGGTAACGTCTTGAGTGTCAGACATGATAGAAATGTTTCTGGAAGGCCTAACAGTCTCTTTAAAGGCAATGTAGAAAAGAAAGAGAAATAAACCCCAGTCTTTTCATATTTCAAATGTATGTATCAGAATTAAAACTGTCATATAAATAAGGGCAGGGATTGCAGGCAGTGAAACATGACTAAATAAGCAATATACAGGCACGTAAGAGAAAGGAAAACAAACCAGAGCGTTTCCACAGCATGCAGTGTTTGGTTTGGGGGTCATCTGTGTGGCAAGCACCATTTTACAACTATATTTGTTAACATAAAAACAGAAACTCCTCCCACCCTGTCCTTCTAACTAGCAATTCAGAGGGTTTGAATTCTTGCCTCCCACATTCTCAGGTCCAAATGACCCTAAAGCAAAATTAATCGTGCCTAGCCTCAAACTGGGAATTAAATAATATGTCTCAAATTTGGAAGATTTTAACGAGAACAACACAATTCTGGACTAATGATCAAAACTTTTTAGTGTGTGGGTAGGGTATCTATTTTCCTCTCTCTAGTCAAGTGGGCAGTGAGTTTAATAAAGATTAACTCAACTTGCACTATGTAAATGACAAAGCTCTGAAAGCTCAATACATGGTGACGCTGAGATCCAATGATGAGCATCCAGGGGAGATCTTGGAAAAATACCTGAAGTTAGGAAAACAAACTTCCTGTATGTGTGTTTGTGCAGGCTGAAGGGGCTGGAGAGGTGTTACCGTGATGGAGGATCCACACCTCCCATTATATTTTCAAAGGAGTTGTGACTTTGGCTAACACCTTCGCTGTCCCTGTGCTGTACCAAGGACAAGCCACAGAGGTGACTACGGTGACACCGTGTCACTGCTGGCCACTGGGAACAGAACTAACTCCACCTTCTACAGGCAGGTTGGAGAATTTGATAGGTGGCTCGGGCTAGGAGGGAAGTCTCCCATTCCCACCCGCGATGAAGCCGGGCGAGGGGCCAGATGCTCCATCCCGGCACCGACTGGCACAAAGCCAACGCTGCCCTCCCTCCATCCCGCCTACCCGGCCACTCCCACCCGGGCCAGTTACCGGCTGCAAGCAGACCCTTCCGGCCGCCACACCTGCGGAGAAGGCGCGCTCGGGGCACGCCGCCGGAAGCCGAGTTGCCGCCCCGGAAACGGAAGTCAGGCCTTGGGAGTCATGGTTCTCCCGCGCTCGGGGAGGGCGCGTGGTGAGACGAGGGTGCGCATAACGCTGTGCGCAGTTGGCTGCACTCTGAACCGGAACAGGAAGAGCTGCCGGCGGGTCACCTGCCCTGAGGTAACCTCCGCCGAGGGCGTAGCCAGAGCTAACGCTGAGTCAGCTCCTCAGTTGTGCCCCGGTATTTGTGTCAGGCGTCAAACACTTGGATGGTACTATGACTTAATTCCCGTTTTAAAGTCAGAGGAACTAGGTCTAAAGAGATTATCTCTCCCCATTCCCGTCTTGCATAGCAGTTTTTACTTGGAATTCGGTTCTGAGATGGAAGTCTCACTATGTAGCGGTGACTGGCCTGGAACTCGCAGAAATCCACGGTCTCTGCCTGTGCATCCGGCGTGCTGGGATTAAAGATGGGTGTCACCAGACCCGGTTTGGTTTCTGCAAGGGGCCAGCAAGCTGGGCTGTAACTAGAATATAGCCCACAGCCTGGTCTGTGGTTTTCATACTGCATTTTTATGTTGACTATTACTACACTATTGTGTGTTTCGTGTTTTTTCTTTATATTTCAAAGGCTACATTTCATAATTTAGTTACGTTTATTTTGTGTGTGTGTGGGGGGGGGGGGCGGGAGCATGTGCCAAATCTGAGGTCAGGACAACTTGCAGGAATTGGACCTCTCCTTCCACCACGTGGGTTCTAGTGATCCAACTGAAGTCATCAGGAATGGCAGCAGTCCTTTACCCTCTAAAACGTCTCAGTAGCCCCAAATGCAACATTTTAAAAAGGAAACTTACAACTCAACAAAAAGAGACAACTGAATTTTTAAAGTGATGGTTGTATAGAGAGGTTCTCAGTGATTAAGACCTGATTTTCCAGAGGATTCAAGTTTCGTTCCCAGCACCCACCCAAATCAGGCCACTCACAAATGCCTGTAACTTGAGTTCCAGGGGCTCTGACACTTGAGTCTGAGTACCAAGGGCACTGTGACACTGCATGAATGATGTGTACGTGCATTCTCCCTCTCTCTCTCCCTGCCCCCAACTCTATTTTTTTTTAATTAAAATTGTATTGTCTGCCAACCCTGAGGTCAGTTGTGCCAGTCTGGAGGAGCTCTCATCTGCCCTCCAAGAGCGGCCCCAAGGCCTCAGCTTCCTTGGCTTGTCAGGCTGCTGCATCCAGGGGCCCCTGAACTCCGACCTCTGGGACAAGACCTTCCTGCAGCTGTGGGAGCTGCAGTTGTGCAGCAGACACCTGAGCAGGAGGGACCGAGACGCCGCCGTGTGTCAGAGACGGCCGGCCGGCGTGTGCTCACTAGACCAAGATCCCAAGCTCTTCTTTTTTTTTTTAAAGATTTATTTATTTATTATGTATACAGCATGTATGACTGCAGGTCAGAAGAGGGCACCAGATCATTACAGGTGGTTGTGAGCCACCATGTGGTTGCTGGGAATTGAACTCAGGACCTCTGCAAGAGCAGTCAGTGCTCTTAACCTCTGAGCCATCTCTCCAGCCCCCCAAGCTCTTCTTTAAATGCCTCTGACCCTGGCCCTGTCGTTTCTGCCCGCCTCCCCCCCCCCAAAAAAAAAACCTTAAGAAAAAAAAAATTTTAGTGGCCGCAGCAGCAACAGACGTGGAGCCACACTATTCCTATCAACAGGGACAATGAATAAGGTAAAACCAGATCTTGGGCTTGGATGCAGCACAGATGTTGGAGACCAGCCAATATAAAGCAGTATTGTAGTTTATTTAAAAAACAGAGGTCTGATATAGATGGCTTAGCTGGTAAAGTGTGTCCTCCACCAAGCCTGACCATCTGGATTCCATCCCCAGAACCTACATGGTGGAAGAACAGACTCCCACAGGTTGCTCCCTGACCTCCACATCTGTGCCAGGAAAGCCCCAACCCCATAAATAAATGTTTAGGGAGAAAAAAAAAGAGCCAGGAGGTGGTGGTGCATGCCCTAATCCCAGCACTGGGGAGGGCATACTCATACTCTGAGAATGAGGCTTGCCTGGTCTACAGAGTGAGTTAGTTCCAGGACAGCCAGGGCTACACAGAGAAACCCTTTGTGGGGGTCGAGGGTAGATACTCCAGGAAAAAATAAAGCACATCTGAGAGTATGGGTGTGGGCTTCTCAAAAAAGGAACACACTTTATTAAATAAAGGCAGTTTTAGCATAGACTTTAAGCCTAGGAGTTAAGAGTAATTTAACCACTTAGTGGCTCTGAAGTTACATCTCAAATGAAAAAGAAAGCTTATCCCTTTTTATTTTTCATAAGTGAGATTATAAGATGCTTCAGAAGTGCCTTGGATGGGATTACAATCTGATAAAACCAGGAGCCACTAGTATTGTACAAGGAGTTAGGACATGCGCTTTACTGTAAGTGGAGTTTCTGATGAGAGTCCTAGAAAATTATACGTTTATAGATGGAAAGGAGAAAGGCCTCAAGCAGTTGCTAGTTGTTTTTGAATTTGTGATTCTCAGCTGTGAGAAAGAGGCTCCTTTTGCTTCTCAGGTCCCTGTAATTTCTCCTTTCCTACTTCACAAAGGACTTGCATCAGAGCTTTCTAAAAAGATATACAGATGACCAATAAGTTTGTGAAATGATGGTCAATATCAGTAATCATTAGAGAAATGTAAATTAACACTAACTTCATGATACCTCTTCAAATCGCAAGTTTGAAAAGCAAGAATCTTCTCTCGTGTTCTGGAAAGGATATGGAGCAATGAAATGTTGCTGCTGTCGATGCAAATGTTATAGCATTGTTAGGATTCAATTTAGCTTTTCTGAACAGGGTGTAACATATAATCACCACATTTCCCCTTCTACCAGTGTATTCTCAGAAGTGGAAACATGTTCAAACAAGAAGTTGTTCATAAATATGCATTGTATATAGGCCCAAAGTAGAAACAACCTGAATATCCATGAGATGATGGACAGATGTAATATAGATGCACAACAGGTTAGTATTTAGTCATAAAAAATACTATTCAATTTTTTTAAATTTTGTGGTATGTTATATTAAGCCCAGTGCTTTGCATGTGCTAAGTAAGCACTCTACTAGAAGCTACCTCTATAGTTGCTCATAAAAACTGCTGAAGTACAGATATATGCTACAGTATGTATGAACCTTCATAACATGTTAACTGAAAGAAGCCAGATGCAAAAGACCACATTTAGGTTGTGGGTGTAACTCAGTGATAGTGTCCTTTGTTTCCTAGCATGTAAGAGGCCATAGGTCCAATCCCCAGTAACATGGGTGTACACACACACACACACACACACACACACACACACACACACACACACACAAGAGAGAGAGAGAGAGACAGAGAGACAGAGACAGAGACAGACAGAGACAGACAGAGAGACAGAGACAGACAGAGAGACAGAGACAGAGAGATCACAGAAAACTACAGGTACAATTCCATTTATTTTAGTGTCTAGAAAACATAAATATATAGAGTCAGAAAGCAGATTAGTATTGCTTAGGGTTAGGAGGGAAATTGGAGGTGATAAGTAAAGGTTATTGGCTTTTCTGAGTATGAGCATGTTCTGCAATTAGGTAGTAATAATAAGTTATACACCATCATAAGTATACTAAGAGACACGGAATTATACATTTTAATAAAATAGCAAATTTTATGTGAAGTTTATCTGGATAGAGGACGCTTTGGATCTTATGGGAGATTCACGTACAGTTTCTTCATTTACAAACTTATACTTTCCTCCAAGAATTGTTGGGAGACTTAAATGAGATTAACACATTGTCAGCCATGTGATAAAATGGATGGTGTTCTTAATGATAATTGGAACAGAGGCTGGTGAGATGACTCAGCAGGTGGGGTTCCAGCCACCAAGCCTGGCAATCTCCATCCTCTGGACCCACATTGTCTGGGGAGAGCACCAACTTCAATAGGTGTCCTCTAACCTCCAGTACTGATGGAGCTATGGCTTGGGTACACACAGGTACACACACACAAATAGTAATGAAAATTAAGCATGAAAATAAGATAAAATTACTAAATTCTGGTCAGATAGTATTCTGTGTAAAAGGCTTGTATGTTGTTTGTTTTTTCTAAAAATGTATTCATTTGATTATTTATTATTACTTACCTTAGGACTGTAAAAGGCTTTCAGTTGGCTATGAATCTACAGTCCACTCTCCAGTTGTGAAAGATGAGGTAATAGAGACAACCGAGCACTAACAGAGACTTTCTTGACATAATGAAGGGTTAGAATACTGAAGAGATACTCTCTGGGTCTAATTTAGTGCCGTCTCATGTGTATCTTATGTGTGTCTTCATACTATCTAATAAGGTTCAGGGTTTGGGGCTGGAGAGATGGTTCAGTGGTGAAGAGCACTAGCTGCTCTTCTGGAGGATCCAGGTTCAATTTCCAGCTCACAACTGTCTGTATCTCCAGTTCCAGGGGATCTGGCATCCTCACACAGACATACATGTAGGCAAAGTACCAATGCATATAAAATAAGTAAATTTTTATTTTAAAGCTCTACCAGTTGTATGCTGGGTCTCTCAATGTAGGCAATAGAAAATATTGACCATTTGTTATATGTCAGACGTTCTTAATTTAGGCTCTGGGTATACAGCAGTGGAGGCATCAAGGGAGAGATCGTTAGGTGTCTGCATTTATATTCTAAAGAAAAATGATAGCATAGTAAACAGTATGCAGTAACATTCTTTGAGAATCAGTAATATGCTGAAAAACTAAGGAAAGTCAGGGTTGGGGCAGGTAGAGAGTGCAGGAGAGATAGGGAATAATTCAATCTTATGTCAACAGGACAAGAAAGGTTTCTTTGTAAGGTCACAGAGCAGAGCCTAAGGAAGAGAGCAGGCTGTTTAGCAATCTGAAAGAAGAGTATTCTAGAGCAGGTTCAAAATGTTCAAAAGGTCTAGAATTAGATAGGAGGCTCGTTCGGCAAGATGAAATAACCAATAGTTTACAAATTCTCACCATGCCTTACAGTTAAGAATACCGCTCCGGGGCTAGAAAGATGGCTCAGTGGTAAGGAACGCTTGTTGCTATTATGAAACCAAAGATCAGTTTCCAGCGCCAACATTGGATGGCTCACAGTCATCCACAGCTGCAGCTTCAATGGACCTGGTGCATGGAGTCTCCTGGTCTACACACACACACACACACACACACACACACACACACACACACACACACACACAAATAAAATAAACATTTTGAAAAGTTCACTACCACTCTGGGGTTAGGAGTGTAGCTCAGTTGTCAGAGTGCTTGCTTTGCATGCAGAGTTCCTGAATTCATCTCCAGTATGTGGTGATGATGCAGGTTTGTCATTCTAGCACCTGGGAAATAGACGGTCAAGGTCATCCTCAGCTACATGGCAGTTTGAGGCAAGCCTGAACTTCCTGATAGCTTGTTTCAAAGCCAAAAATCAAACAACACAAACAGCATCACTCTGAATCCCAGAAGAAAGCAGTAACTAGACATTTCAGTGGGCCAAGTAAGAGGTGGTAACAGTCAAAGTAGAGTGCCCGGGTTGGGTATGGTGAGAGTTGTCAAGTTCTGGTACATTCTGAAGGAATAGCAGTCATTGCTGGGAGACTGGATGTGGTTTTTAAAAGAAGATAAAAAAGGAAGTGTATGGCCAGGGCCTTCCAAATTTGCTGCTTTAGGGCAACCACATTCTGCTGATAGGTCCATGCTGAGGAACTCGTGCCGAAATGTCACCAATGAAGCCAACAGCACATTTTCTCTTTATTTTACTTTATTAGAGAGGACTAATTTTTTTTAGAAGCATAAATATTTATTTGCAACAAAGGAATTTGTGTACAGTGTTGAAAATCTACAACTTCTTGTTAAATTCACATTTGCACTTCTTTTTAAACAAACATTTATAATCATTATTTTATACAGATATAGATATGTAAATACAACATCGAGTTGGAAAGGACTATTATTTTAGTTTATCATAAAAGAGCCCAAAGATATGCCACGAAAATACTGACTAAAATGGATCCTTAGTAGAAAATGCCTATTTTGAACAAGTTACATATGTGTATGAAAACTGAAGCCTCTATTTTTAATTCATAGCAGTGGTTCTCTTTTTGGAGGCAGAATTGAGACAGTTTCTCTGTGTAACATCCCCAACTGTCCTAGAATTCACTCTGTAGACCAGGCTAGCCTCAAACTCACAGAGATCTGCCTGCCTCTGCCTCCCGAATGCTGGGATTAAAGGTGAGCATGACTGCTCCTGGCAGAAGTGTAAGCTAAAGTCATCTCCAAGGAAACAAATGTTTTGAAATGTTTTAACATTTTTATTAGGGTGTGTGTGTACATGTTTATTATATTTGTGGAGGTCAGGGGACAAATGGCAGGAATTCATTCTCTCTGTCTACACTGTGGGTCCCAGCAAGGAACTCAGGTCTAACCACTTCTTAGCCTTTCACTTCATTCTTTGATGATGATGATGATGATGATGATATGGCGATGATTTGTGCATCACACGCTACACATTTGGAGGTCTGAAGAGCACTTGGAAGAGTTGTTTCTCTCATTCCATCTTTACGTGGATTCTAGGGGTAGAGCTCAGCTGCTAAGGTTCGCATCGCAAGCACTTTACCTGCTGAGCTGTCCCACACTCCCAGCCCCGCCCCCCTTTTGTTTTTCAAGAACTCACTCTGTAGACCAGGCTGGCCTTGAACTCACAGAGATCCACCTGCCCTTACTTCCTAAGGGCTGGGATTAAAGGCCTGCGCCACACCTGGCTGCCCTAGCCCATTCTTAACATAAAGCAAGGTCATGGTAGAAAATCACACAGTACAGCTACTCTACTGCCTAGTTCCTCATTTCTCTAGACTTAAGGTCTATTAACTCTTTGTGTTTTTAGGGTTTTGTTGTTGTTGTTTAGTTGTTTCTTTTTCTTTCTTTCTTTTTTTTTTTTGGTGCTTACTTTCATGCTCCAAATAACATGTTCACAGTACTATTTCTTGCTTTTTCAGTTTTCCATATTTTCTATGGATTGTGCTGAGGTACTTAAGTTGACCCTGTTAACTTTTCATTCATCCATGTTCCCCTTCCTTCTGTCCTTACAGCTGCAGCCCCAAAGAGTTTGTATCTTAATGTTACGTTTAACTTTAAATGAGATGTTAAATACCTGTTTATTTATTTATATTACAGTCTCATTAAGTAGCATTGGTTGGTCTAGAACTCAAGATCTTCCTGTCTCCACTTCCCAAGTAATGGAATCACAAGTGCATACTACCACACCTGACTCTATATCTTGTCCTGTCAACTGTACATGGCATTCTTGTTCCTCCATGCTGTAAGGTGAGGATTTTATTAGCATTCTGGCCTTCACATCTCCCCCCTTCTTTGTCCCTCCTAGTCCATTATGTTAAAAGACTATCCCACCTGGCAGGTTGGAGTCCTGTGGGGATGTAATTGAAAGAAGGATGTGCCTACACTGGCTTCTATCTCAGCAAGCAGCTGAAATTCCATCTCCTCCAAAGAAACCTTCTGGGAACCTCACTGGGAAATGAGAGATGCGTCTACAATCCTATTAATGAAACAACAGCCTAATAGTCCATGAACCCTTAACCCAAAGACCTTTGTCCTGTTGGGTGTTGACAACTGCAGGGAAAACAATTAGCTTTGGCCCTGTGCTGAACAAGCACTGGTTTATTTGCTTTTCCCACGCCCTTTCAAGCCAAAGGTAGTAAGACTTCTTCAGTAATATGACCCCTGTGAGAACTCTGAAAGGAATTAGTGACAGCACAGTGGATTTTCAGAAGAAAGTATGTGAATTTTATTAGTTCTTCAGCAATTGCATACTGATAAGTAAGTTGATTTAAAAGCAACTTAGTCATTTAAAAGAAACTGTAGTTTTGCTGCAATTGATGTATAGAAGGGAATAAAGAAGGTGATGAGCCAGACAGTGAAACACCCCTGCCACCTAGTGGTTCTTTACGCTGGAACATTTTGGCTCTTTGAAAGCACAGAAAACAAAACAAAACAAAACGAAACAAAAAAAAAAAAAAAAAAAAAAAAAAACAAAAAAAAAAAACAAAAAAGAAAGAAAGAAAGAAATTAGCTAGTACAGGAAACAAATGCAGCAAATGTCCTAAACTGGAAACTTCCATTTCCTCCTCCAATTGTCTAGTTAGAGCTGAGAGAGACTGGAAATGGTGTAGGTAAACATGGATGGCCACTAGGGCTCTAGCACCAAGTGGCAACTAGTTGCAAAGGGAATAAAAGGTGCAACAAAAGAGCAGACACAGGGTCAACAGTGTGACAGGGTCCCTTGGGAGTAATCACTGCAGCAGCATTGGGGTCAGAGGCAAATCTGATTCAGAGACAGCGTCCAAAGGGATGATAGGACGATAATGGTGAAGTCACGAGGACTTTAGTATCATTAGGCCACAGGAGCTCTGGACACTGTGGTCATGAGACTGCAGTATAGTACTTGACTGAAGGTGAATAATTAGGACACCCATGTCAACAATAGTAAAGGGACAGTGGTCCTTAGATGTGGCAGTATATTCATTCCATGTACCCCCATAGATTCCCACATTCAAAGATATTGAAGTTCCTGTATAAAATGGCAGAAGTACTGACTTGTGCACCTCAGCTTGCATACTTTAAGGTATTCCTAGGTTGTCTATTATACCTAATAAAATGTAAATGGTATGTAAGTAGTCTGTACATGTGTAGTACAGGTGCAATTAAAAATCTTTCCTATCTGTGATTGGTTGAATCGGTGAGTGCAGAACCCATGGGAAAAGAGGGCTGGTTACGTGCGTCCAGGCAGGGCCTTGTCTCACCACTGTTTTAACTGTGCACATTGTTATAAGTTCCATTAGTAAGGTGGTGAAACTGAGGCTGACTAGCCAAAGTCATGGAGTCAATGAATCCGAACCAGCATTCAAACACAAACTAAGGTGATCTGAGCTCCAGCTTCTGAACTCTTGAGTACTTTGCTTTCTTTCCCATCCTCTCAGAGAAAGGACACTGGGTTCTGTTCATTCAACCATGGTCCTCCACTGAAGGGCAGCTGAAAGCTGGAACTCTGAGGCAGTGAGGAGCTACTCTAGATCTGCTGCCTGCTTACAGGGGCTATTTAGTCATCCCAGACCGAGTCTTCCTTAATTATACAATAGGAGATAAAATGATGACTGTCTCATAAGTGGCTATGGATAGTCATTGAGGTAATATAAAGGTTTTACAAAGATGGCTTCCAACAGTTCTCATAGCGTCTCAACAAGGGGCACAGGGTTTATGGCTTGCTTTTACCTCTAGATTTGACTTAGTGTTCTGGAATGTGGCAGTGTGTCACAGAGCAGCTCCAAGTGTGAGTCACGAGAGGCCTGGTAGCCTCCACTTTCACTCTTTGCACTGCCCTTGCTACTGTTACTATGTGAAGCAGCCAAGCCTGGAGAGTCTGTTTGTTTTGGGACAGGGTCTGATTTCCTTTAGAGCCTCTTCCCTTGTGCTGGTTAGGATTTTGTCAACGTGTGGAACAAACTAGAGTCATCTGTGAAGAGGGAACCTCAATTGAGGAATTGCCTCCATCACATTGGCCTGTATACCTCATCTCTTTGGGGGTCATTTTCTCTTTCTTTTTTCCTTCCCTTCCTTCCTTCCTTCCTTCCTTCCTTCCTTCCTTCCTTCCTTCCTTCCTTCCTTCCTTCCTTCCTTTCTTTCTGTTTTTGGTTTTTGAAAGCAGAGTTTCTCTGTGTAGCTTTGGAGCCTGTTCTGGAATTCGCTCTGTAGATCAGGCTGACCTTGAACTCACAGACATCTGCCTGCCTCTGTCTCCAGAGTGCTGGGATTAAAGGCATGTGCCACCATCATCGCCTGGCTCATGTTCTTGATTAATGATTGATGTGGGGAGGTCCCAGCTTAGATCAATGTAGTTGACATTACTCCTGGGCAAGTGGATCTGGGCTGTATAAGAAAGGAGGCTGAGCAAACCATGGAGACAAAGCCATTAAGCCACATTTCTCCATTGCCTCTGCTTCATTTTCTGCCTCTGGGTTCCTGACTTGAGTTCCTGCCTTAGCTTCCCTCAATGATGGACAGTGAGCTGTAAGATGAAATAAACTGTTTCCTCCCCAAGTCATTGTATTATCACAGCAACAGAAACAAAACCAGGAGATCCCTCAATGTTTTTTTTTATCTCATATAATTGTCCCCGTTTTTCTGTTTCTATGTATTGTTTTCCTGTTCTTTCCTTACCTTTTCACTTTTCACTCGTTCCTGATGCTGGGGATCAGAAGCAGGGCTTTGTGCCTGCTAAGCACGTGCTCTGCCACTGCAGTACACCTCAGACCTCCTGCTTTCCTGTCTTCATTCTTTATTGGGATAACTAGATAAGCTGTCCCCTGAGATGTACACTCCAAGGAGGGAATTTTCTTGTATTTTGTTGTCTATAAAATACTCTTTCTTGCCGGGCGGTGGTGGCGCACGCCTTTAATCCCAGCTCTCGGGAGGCAGAGGCAGGCGGATCTCTGTGAGTTCGAGGCCAGCCTGGTCTACAAAGCGAGTTCCAGGAAAGGCGCAAAGCTACACAGAGAAACCCTGTCTCAAAAAACCAAAAAAAAAAAAAAAAAAAATACTCTTTCTTTAGAACCATGACTAGTATATAGAACCATGACTAGTATATAGAACGTGTGTGGTGACTATGCATTGAATTAAGCAGTGGTACAGAGCAACATTTAACATAGGTTATGCTCAATAGCTGGAACAATCCAGTACTATAATACATGAGATCATTCACTTTATCTTTTAAAATGTTTGCTTACTTTTAGCCTGCTTTCACTTAGTTTTATTTTTCTTCCTTCTCTCTTTCTCTTGAAACAGGTCTTGCTATGTAGCACAGGGTGGTCTCAGATTCACTCTGTAACCCAGCTTGGCCTCCTATTTGCAATTCTCCTCTGTCAGCTTCCTGAATACTGGGACTATAGGCATGCACAGCTATATTTAACTTGCCTTTTCTTTTCTTTCTCTCTCTATCTTTGGGTATTCTATCTTTCCTGTGATACAAGAATAGATGCTGGAATCACAGTATATGTCTGTAATTCATGGTTGCTTGCAATTTTATTGCATATAAAACTCCACTGTTCAGAGCTGGAGAGATGACTTAGTGGTTAAGAGCACTGGCTGCTCTTCCAGAAGACCCAGGTTTGATTCCCAGCATCCACATGGTGCTCACAACTATCTGTAACTCCATTTCTAGGGAATGTGACACTGTCATCTGGCCATGTGGTGCACAGGCATACATGCAGACAAAACATCCATACACATAAAAGGAAATACAAACTTAAAACCTCTGCTGTTGAGGTGAGCCCTATTCTGGTGCTTGGGAATACTTCAAACAGAGGCTTCTATGAGTGGAATGGAAAGCTGCAAAAGCCTGACATGGGCCTGACTGTACATGTCTGTTAGCATGTGGGTGTTCCTAGTGTCTGTTGGTGAGTAACTGCTACTCTTGGCAGTAGAAATGTGAACAGAATCAAGTAGGAATAATTAGCCAATTTTCTCTTCTCCTTTTTCTAGATAAAGAAATGGAAATGTACTGAAGTGCAGCAGAGCAGTCCTTTGTCAGGCAGTTTCTGTTAAGAATACCTCTTGATATGCAAGCTGGGATTGAAGAAATCAGACTCCATATTCTCTCCTAAGTTGATTGTCAGGGTAATCACATACATTTTAGAAGCATGATTTCCCAGGGCTAGATGGGAAAAGACATGTTGAACTGATAGCTGGAACCAATTGCATAGATAGCTGTGTTTTCTTGGATAGTCACCGATATAGGAAGGTCTTGCTTCTCTTTCCTACTAGTGATTCATCTTCACATCCACAGTATTATGACTCTGTAAGCCAATGGCCAGAGATAGCTCAGCCCAGTATGAAACAGTGTTATTACAGTTCTCAACTCAGACTTGTTTGCGTTTGCTAAGACTCATCTCTGACTTCTAAGCCCTGCTAATGTTAAAAACGTCCCATATATATTATTCCATCATCTAAGACAGGTGCTTCCAAAGCCAAGAGTTGGTAGTATAAAGGATAAGTCTCTGACCTTCCCTCAAGATTGCTTTCAGCTCCTTCCATCCCCAGAACATCTGATCATCTTATGCGTCAGACCTCTTTACAAGTAAACCAACCTAGTTTCAGAGAAGGAAGATTTTGAGCCATTCAGACCATTGGTTCTGATTTATTTATTGGAGCCAAAAGACCCTAAAATGTGCCTGGTGCTTCCATTCTGCCTAGGCTAGGATCAAAACTTGGTGATAACAGAGGAATAAGAGAGGAGCAATAGCCAGGTGGCAGAGGCACGCGCCTTTAATCCCAGTATTGGGGAGACAGAGGCAGGTGGATCTCTGTGAGTTTGAGGCCAGCCTGGTCTACAGAGTGAGTTTCTGGACAGCCAGGGCGATGCTGGAGGAGTGGGGGAAAGAGGGAGGGAGCACATAATGAGGAGGAGGAGGAGACAAAGACAACAGTGACGATGACGATAGTAGAGAAGGCAAAAAGATTCTTCTGGAAGACTGGAAACTCCCACAACCATGTTCTCACATGTGCAGCAGAAAATTAGCATCATTGCCAAACTTTCTGAGCAGTCCAGAATTTACAACACTTGGCGGTACTTCATTTTTTCTCTGTGAACATAAAAACTTAATCACCTTTAATAATTAACAAAGGAAGCTATTAAATACTTAGTTGTGTATAAAAAATGAAAGTCCTTGGTCTTGCATGTTGTTTGCTTTAAGAATCAAATAAAAAAGTGCAGTTTTGAAAGTTTGGGGGGGGAGATAATTAATCCTAGGGGCTCATGCATACATATAGGCAAACACTGCTGAGCTATATTCCATCCCTTTTCTTGTGTTTTTCTTTTGAGACAAATTTCACTAAGTGGCCTAGACTGAATTAAACACCCTGAATATTCAAGACAGGCCATACATTCTCAATCATCTTACTTTAACTTTCTAGGTAGATAGGATTACAGGCCTGTACCACTAAGCTTGGCTGTATTTTCACATCAAAAATATTTTATTTACATGTATGTGTGTGTGCCTGCCTGTCTCTGTATGTTCTAGTTAGGGTTACCATTGCTGTGATGGAACACTATGATCAAAGCAACTTGGGAAAGAGGGGGGTTTATTTGGCTTCCACTGCCACATCACTGTTCATTATCAAAGCAAGTCAGGGCAGGAACTCAAACAGGGCAGGAACCTGAAGGCAGGAACTGATGCAGAGGCCACAGAGTGTGGCTTACTTACTTGCTTCTCATGGCTTTCTCAGCCTGCTTTCTTTTCTTTCTTTCTTTTTTTTATTTTTTTTTTTATTTTTGGTGTTTTGTTTTGTTTTTCGAGACAAGGTTTCTCTGTGTATCTTTGTGCCTTTCCTGGAACTCACTCTGTAGCCCAGGCTGGCCTTGAACTCAGAGAGATCTGCCTGCCTCTGCCTCCCGAGTGAGGGGATTAAAGACGTGCGCCACCACCGCCCGTCAGCCTGCTTTCTTACAGAACCCAGGACCACCAGCCCACGGATGGCACCACCCACAATGGGCTGGGTCCTCCCACATCAATCCGTAATTTGAAAAACATTCTACAGGCTTGCCTCCAGCCGATCTTATGGAAGCATTTTCTTAATTGAGGTTCCCTCTTCTCTGATGAATTTAGCTTCTGTCAAGTCGACATAAAACTAGCCCACAGTGTGTATGTACATGCAGGTACCCAAGGAGGCCAGAAGAGGGCATTGGATCTCCTGGAACTGGAGTAACAGGCAGTTGTGAGCCACCTGATGTGGATGTTGGGAACTGAACTCTGTAGTGGGCCACAGCCATGCTTAGAGACACTGGCCTGAATGCCTGATTTCTGAGCCTTCTCTGCTTTTCTGTACTTGAACCTATAACTTTCTTCCCAGTCTTCAGCAATAGTCTGAAGCACATTACAGTGATCATCCACAGTGGGAATGTGATCAGACCAAACCCTTCTGTCAGAGTGTTTGGTGAAGGCTTCAGAGCTTTAAAAATATGCAGCATCATTGGCTCTTCTAAACCTGTAAGAAAAAAAACCATGAATATGATCAAGATCTATGTACAAAAATGTTTACCACAGCGTATTTTTTAAGATGAGGAAATCCAGAAAGAAACCTAATGGTCCCAATAATAGGATGCTATGTTTTCACTAATAATGAAAACAAAGAGACTTATTGACATAAAAAATTATACACAAGACTAATTTTAAAGACAGGACATACCAGAATGTGTATTATATAATTCTTTTCATCTAAAGAGGTATGCCCATTGAGGGAAATTGGCTGGAATATATGCATACATGCATGCATACATACATACATACATACAAACATGTTAACAGTGAGTATCTGTAACAATATTTTTTCCAAGATATCCACAGTAGATGTTTTCTTACTTCAGCAAAATGAAAAAAAAAACTTTAATTACTAGAAACAAAAAAACCAAAGAAACAAAAATAGCTTGGTAGAAGTTAGACGAACATGAACAAGGGAGGTTGGTTGAGAAATGATTACAGCAGTTCAGGTGAGAAACAAGATGATGTAGATGACTCAGAAGGCTGATTTGGACATACTTTGTACTCCGACCTGTGAGATCAGTACTCCTATGAGAACAATAAGCATAGGCCACACCTTCAAGCCAGTGATAAAACTGGTCTTTCAAAAGAGCCAATGTGATTCATTCATCATTGCCATGCTTCAAATAAGTGTTTAAAGAAACATAGGTAGCTTTGATGACTTCGGCTTTCAGGCCTGTATAACTGAATTGATGGAGGTACAGCTGACCACTGGAAAGAACATATGAGGAAGCCTTGACTGGAAGGAGGTAATGAAGTCAGTCTTAGAAACACAGGATGTAATGGGTTTGTGGGGCCTGTTCCAAGCTGCCATGAGTCTGGAACCCAGGTGTCTGGTCCATAGACATGGAGCACAGAATCAGCAATCTAAATAGTCAGTGAAAATCCTAATTCAAACCGAGGTGATAGTCAGGTATCTTGGAAGGAGGCCATGAAAGGAGCTGTGCAGGAAATGATGAGCTGTGCAGGAAATGATGCTTCTGAGTGGTCAGTGATTCAGGCAGCAGAAGTCCAGGCAGGGCAAGGCAGAGGAGGCCACTGAGAAAGCCAAATACGATTGGAAAGCCAGGCCAGCCTGTAATGGGCCAGTCTGGATTTAAAGCGTGGCAAGACTGACCAGTTGGGCCAACTCAATGTTGCGTTCCTTTCAGCTTACTAGGACACCAGCAGGTTAGCTATGCAGCAGGCACAGGGACCAGCACTCAGTGAGGAGAACTGAAGGTTCACCATATGGAACTGTGACCACAGTACCGGGGCAGAGCAGGCCCTTTTGTGTCTGATATTCCATTTACTGCTTTTCAGATGGGGATCCCTCAAGTGTCTAAGTGCTCAAGGCAGTTCCTGGTAGTGCTACAGGTACATATGTGGTTTTAAAAAGTCCTGCCTTTCCATGTGTGCCTAGATTGACAATGGCATACCAACAGTGGCCAGAGAGTTGAGAAGGAAAAGGAGCTCACCAGAGGGGAGTGTGATAGGGAATTGTCCACATAACAGGTGTTGTTGGAGAGGTCAAGTACCACAACTTTGAAAAGTTCCCAACATGGCCACATAGAGGCTGTTGACAGTTGTAAACACAGCATTCCATGTGTGTGCATGTTCATGGTAAGCCAGAGAGCAATGTATCATTTTCAATTGTTTTTGCACTTTATTCATTGAATTTAAGTCTCCCAGTCAAACCCAGAACTAACCATATGGCTAGTCTTGCTAGCAAGCTTGCTCTGGGAATCCCTGTCCCCACCTTCCCAAAACTGCAATTACAGGCAGGCTACCATGCCCTCCTGACATTCACTTGGGTTCTGGGAATCCAAACTCCGGACCTCACACTTGTACATCAAGTGCTTAGCCACAGAGCCATCTCCCCAGCAGCATTTCTCATTTTTATAAAAGAGAAACACAATATTTATTTTAGCTTCTTGACTTAACTTTAAATTTAGACATAGCAAACTCTACTATTGTTAGCAAAGTGTTAAGAAAATCTGTATTTAGAGACTCAAGCAGTTTGGGAAAATGGATTCCACCAGTGTGTGTTCTCTAGGTTGATGGAAAATGCAGGTAGTGCACATCTTGTGGGCTCACTGGCGAATATAAGTGTGACGTTTGTAGCCATATTTCAATCTAGGATTAGCAGAAAGCCTGGTGCTCACTCCTCTTTTCTCAACGGATTCCCTCTGAATGGGAGAGGGGAGGTGTTGGAAAGCCTTGAGAGGGGAGAGGAGGCTTTTGGGTATATTTGAAGCAGCAGACTTTCTGCTTGGCATTTCCTGCTTCTAACATTTTGAATTCCCTTTGATCACAGGCATGGCGCTCCACATCACCAGCTTTCATTGGGTCACTGATTTCCAGACTTCTCATCATTTGCTGACCACCCTACTAGCCTTCTCTAGATGCTGATTTTCACATAGCTCATTGGCTACAGCCTGTGTTGGTGGCCGCCTCTTCCCTCAGAAGCCAATCTCCAATCTCTTCCTTGTCCTTAAGCATCTGGGAGACACTTAAACCTTCTCATGGGTATGTTCTTGTAGCTGAGCTCTTAGCCCCAGTGACACAGCTTCCTGCTTTATGCTTTTCTTTCATAGAGCCAAAGAACATTTGAACATGGGGGCGGTGTCTTACTGGGTTGGGGAATAACCAGGTGATGATCCTTGAGCATCTAATCATGCTGCTCTAACTAGCTCATTGCTATGGCTTAGTTGTCTGCCCCTGTCCATATTATCATTCATATGGTGAAGTCCTAACTCGCAATGTAACTCTCTCTGGAGATAGTATTTTTAGGAGGTAATTAATGTTAAGTGATGTGAAATGAGGTAGTAATTGTATGGGCCCCTAACTCTGTAGAACTCCTATACTCATGCTTTAAGACAAAGATATTCTCTCTCTCTTATCTCTCTTCTCTTCTCTTTCTCCCCTGCCCCCCTCTCTCCTTGTCTTCTGCAAGCCAGAAGAGAGCCCTCACCAGAAACCAATCTCCAGAATTGTGAGAAAATAATTTCTCTCACTGAAGTTATTTGGTCTATGGTGTTTGGTTATGGCAGCCCAGGCTGAATGAGACATTCATTTGCCAAACTCTTTCATTCATGGTGGACTCTGCTGACAGCCTTTTTCTTTTTGAGGAACTCTTATGAACTATTAGTTTAAGATGTGTTACATTTGTTTATGCTGTGGATGTTTGTTTAATGATGCAAAGATGTATTGCATTCTTTTATGTTGCATTTGTTTAACTCTGTAAGGCTGTGTTACTTTGCCTGCTTAAAACACCTGATTAGTCTAATAAAGAGCTGAACAGCCAATAGCTAGACAGGAAGGAAATAGGCAGGGCTGTCTGTAACACGAATCTTAAAGGGTCTTATTAATAAAAACAAACCCAGAGCCAGGTATTGGGGTGAACGCTGAATGATCAGAGAAATAGAACAAGCCACAGCCACCTCACCTTGCCAATTCCTCAGCTGATCCTGTTCCCTCAGACTGGAAGCCTCTCTCTGAGTCCTCATCCAAATGGATCTCAGCTAAACTGCTGCTAAAAGCCTAAAAGCTTAACCAGGCTCTAGTTAATGCTTTTCACACTTTATATACCTTTCTGCTTCCTGCTATCACTTCTTGGGATTAAAGGCATGTGTCACCATGCCTGGCTGTTTCCAGTGTGGCTTTGAACTCAGAGATCCAGATGGATCTCTGCCTCCCAAGTGATAGGACCTTCGTGTGTGTGCCACCATTTTCTGGCCTCTATGTCTATCTATCACCGTTCTGTTCTCTGACCCCAGATAAGTTTATTAAGGTGCACAATATATTGGGGGACACAATATCACCACTGCTGTCAGACAGAGAGAATAAATAGGAGGAGAAATCTAAGGAAGAGAGTGAAGGGGGAGGAGTGAGAAAAGGAGAAGGAGAGGAGGATGCCAGGGGCCAGTCACCTAGCCAGCCGTGGAGTAAGAAGGAAAGGAAGATATATAGAATAAAGAAAGGTAGAAAGCCCAGAGGCAAAATGTAATTCAAGAGAAACAGGATAATTTAAGTTAGAAAAGCTAGCTAGAAACAAGCCAAGCTAGGGCCAGGCATCCTTAAGTAAGTATAAGTCTATGTGTATTTATTTGGGAGCTATGTGTGTTTATTTGGGCTCCCAAAGAGTTAAAAAAAGAAAGCCAACTACAGAACTCCTTAGTCCGTCACCCAGAGTTATATATTCCAGTTGTGAATTGAGTTCAGCACCTCGTCTATAGGACTCATGTATCTCATGCATGTCAAGGAATGGGACTGGGGACCAGTGTTATTGTTCCCACACTTCCAGTATATGAGACACATGTATTATCTCAAGTCACATGATGGAATGGAGGGGAGCACTCAGGTCTACAGGATCATATGGTCTTATAGAACATCCAGTTAATCTTACATGGTTGAATACAAAGAAAACTTTAAACTAGGTCATATGAGCACAAAAGTATACTTACTGGGTTTCTGTGAAGAAGAATGACAGCATTAGGAATGCTTAGACTCTTCTAGAAGGAATGAGTCTGCTTCATTCTTGCCTCTTAAACTAGCTTCATTTAGGACTCCACACCAAAGCAGCACAAATATCCCTATCTTTTCACATCTGCTGTTGTTTTATTATGGGCTTTCCATCTGCCCTGCTCTGAAGCAGGAGGGGAAAGAGAGAACAGAGGGAAATAGTGAGCTCTTTCAAAGGATGGAACCAGATATTAAATCCATAAACAGAATGGATTGAAGTGGAAAGAGTGAATCAGAGATGATGAAAGCATGAGCTTCACACTGGTGGAGGACCACCTTACAGGGATTGACTAAATGTTCCAGTTCTATGCGTGGCTGCCCCTCAGTGATGCCTTCAGATCCAATCAGCATGATTGGATTCTTGAACTGCCTGTGCTCCGCTGCTCTCTGCTGGGCCTCCTCCCACTGTTTGCTCCCATCTAGCCCTTATAGTCATTTATACAATGCAAGCTGATGACCCGTGGTGAGATTTCCCTTTCCTCTGGTGATAATGATCCTGTCACTCCAGGTTCCTGTTTCAGTGGAGCGTGAAGAGTGTTAGGCTGATTGATTGAGATTGAGCTGGAGTGAAATAGGATTTCACTCGAGGGTCCATTAGCTTTTCAGCATAATGTCTCAGTGAGAATAAAAACCGAGACTTTCTTGAGGACCCTGCCTGCTCAGGGTCAGCTTGCAAACCTGAATTTCCTGGGTCAGATATATTGTATTTGGCCCCCACTAGGTTTGAAATATCTAAAAACGGATTTTCCCTGCTTTTCTTTAAACCTAAAGAATCCTGGATCCATATCTGTTCCTGGGACAATGGACTGGTGTTGAGTAGCCCTTGCCCTTTGGTGAGGACAGGGGCACTACAGATGACATTGCCATCGTTTCACCGCTGCCCATGCTCATGTTGGCTACCACAAACACTTGAATTTGTGTGCTTTGATCTATCAACAGATACAAAGAAATCAGCATCTGCTGAGTGCATTCTATACACGAACCACTGTGCCTTGTAATTTGCACAGATTATCTCTAATTTTCTTAAGAATCCAGTGATATTTAAGCTCCATGACTACAAGGACCACGCCTGCATCTTTTGCCACTGTGAGAGGACACCATGTCTGACATAACTATAGCTACAAGGCAGGAGCTCAGAAGCATTTATTGAATAAATGCATGAATGAATGAATAAATAATCAAAGAAGACATTTTCATAAATAAGAAAGCCAGGGCCCAAAGTAATTAAAGAAATTGATCTGAATTCATACAGCTGATGGGGCAGTGGGGAACAGCTAGGATTCAAATACAACAGCATGGAGGAGAAGGGAAGAGGCCTTGGACCACTTCAGGGCTAACTATACAGAAAGCATCTGGTAAGTACCTGCTGAATTGATTGACAATGATGCTCAGCATGTTCTCATTAGTACAAGCATCAAGGAGATTGCAAGAAGACTGTTTTCAGGTTATGAAATCTATCTGAAAGTTGCTGGTGTTGGGTACCTAGAACTTTGGGATTCTGTAATATGAAGGCCCCAGAGAGAAGGTTATGTTTTACATGCAACAGGATGAGTGTAATGTTTCTGTCTACAATCAACTTGGGCTCTATATATGGAGTCTGAGGCTTCCTTCATTAAAGGGTGATATTTCCTGCTGCCACAGTGCACAGAGATGTGTCAGAAAGCTTCTTTGGACAACCCACCAAGAAGACTCAAGGCTGGCTTAAAAGCATGGCTGTTCAAAGAGAAGGGGTTAGTCTGGCTGTAGGAAAGAGGGTAAAGGTGATTTAATTTCCAGCTCTCTGCTGATGAGTCTCAAGTTGATGAATCATTTTGATGTCTTGCAGACAAATCTCAGAATTCAGAAAACTGCTGCATATTTCTACTGTGACCCTCAAACTAACACATCAAAAATTGAACGTATTTTGTGTGTGTGCATGTGTGTGGGTGTGCATGTGTGTTGGGGGTGTTGGTATGGAATTCAGGGCCTCCCTCAGCTAGGCACATACTCTACCACTGAGCTACATCTGTAGCCTAATATGCCATACTTTTGTTTTTGAACCGGCTTTTCTTAACATTTTTTTCTTATCAGTGACTATTTAGTCTTTCATTTCATAAGCTCCAAATTTGGGGATTTTCTATTATTTTCTCTTTATAACCTATATGTGCAAGCTCTTTTCTATTAAATATCTCATCATACTCCTTTTCTGCCCATTCCCACTTAACAAAAACAAGCCTTTATCATTATAGACACGGCTGGACTCTCTTTTTCTAGACTCTTTTTTAAAAATCTCAGTGCTGTCAAATTCCTCTAAAACATCATGCCCCATCCCACGTTCCAAATCTGTATTATCTTCTCATGGCTTGGCATAGCATTTCCCAATATGTGCTACGCAACACCTTAGTTCCGTGGGAAATGAATAGGTGGTAAGTAAAAAACAGGTTCTGGGATCAAACACTAATGTTGAGAAAGCTATGAGTCACTTCTTTCCTGTGGGGTGATTCACAGCTTTGATATGTTAATATGCCTTATTACACAGCGTTCCCCAAGATTTGTGTTTTCACAGAGGCCTTTTTGGTGGAGAATTTCATTGGCCTAGATCCTCAAGAAAAGCATTTGGGAAATACTGGTCCACAAATTCGAGTCCATATTCCCTGTGATGATTTATTTTCTGTGTCAATTTGACTGGGCTATGGAATGCTTAAGTATTTGGTCCATCATTATTTGGGGTGTATCTATGAGTGTGTTTCTAGATAATATTAGCATTTAAATTGGTAGACTTAGTAAAGTATATCCTTCTACCTAAATTGAACAAAGAAGACTAACAGGCAACTTCACCTGCCTGGCTACCTTTGGACAGGGATCAGTTTTTTCTCTTTGTACACCCATTCCTCTTGGGCCTCCAACTCATCTTACAGATCTTTTACTGTTTATTATTATTGCCTGTGTTTTGTGCAGGTGTGTGTACTGCAGCATGCGTGTAGAGGCTTGAAGACAACTTTGTGGAGTAGGTTCTCTCCTTCTACCTGTACGTGGATTCCAGAGATTGTTCTCGGTCATCATGCATGGCAAACACTTACCTGCTGGGCCATCTCCCTGGCCCTCACCGTGCAGATCTTGAGCCTCTGTGACCATGCAAGCTAATTCCTACATATGTATTTATACACATGGACAGTCTCTGAATTATGAGAATTAGGCTTGTAACTGTTTGACATTAAGATGAGTTTATTTATCAGGATGTAACTCCCATCGTGCTCTATGGAAGGCAACTGTTAAAGAGCTGTTGTTACAAGAATGAGTCTCTGACTGGGATGTAGCTCAGGAGTAGAGAGCACTTGACTAGCATGTGGGAGGCCTTGAGTTAGAGCCATAGCTTTGGGTGTGTGGGGGTGGGCCTGGGATGGAGTGTGGGTAGGGGTATGGCCTAGCCTTCCAATCGTCTAGTACTTTCCCCTCTGAGATATCCCTAGCTCTCTTTGCCTCCCTCCCCATGTTTCAAGGTCTAAGTGAAGTCCCATGGCTGCAGCTTTGAGTCTTTTGCAGAGCATTTAAGTTCTTGAAGGGAGAGCTGCACCCAGGGTATGTAAATCAGAATTTCTGTGGCGCGAGGCTCTGGCATTGGTAGTCTGTTAAGGTCTCCAGGTATTTCCAGTGCATAAAATAGTTTAGAAGCAATCCAGGTTGTCCTGATGCCTGGTCCTGTCCACAGTGTCTGCATCAGTAGATTTGGGGTGGGGCCAAAGAATTTGCATTTCTAACAAGTTCTCAGGTGCTGCTGATGCTTGGGGTCTTGGGGGGTCTCACCTTGAGAAGCTCTGTCCAGGAGGATCAGGACTGAGGAGCAGAACCCAGGTCCCTGATTCGGACTCCTTGGACTGAGGAAAACCTGGTAGAATGCACATTGAAGGATTAGCTGAAAGCATTGCTTTGCATAAGCGGCTACCAGTTGGTGGCCCAAGTTCCAAATTTAGGGCCTTGATGTGTTTTGTGGTGTCACACAATGTTTTCTTTCCTTTTTTTCTTTTTCTTTCTTTCTTTTTTTTCAAAACAGGGTTTGTAGCTTTGGAGCCTGTGCTTGCCTTGAACTCACAGAGATCCGCCTGCCTCTACCTTCCGAATGCTGGGGTGCTGGGATTAAAGGCATGCACTACCACTGCCCGACTACACAATGTTTTCTTTAAAACTCGCTCTCTGTGAGTTCAAGGCCAGACTGCTCTACAAAGTGAGTTCCAGGACAGCCAGGGCTACACAGAGAGACCCTGTCTCGAAAAACAAACAAACAAACAAACTTTTTTTTTTTTAAATTGCATGTGCTCATGAATGCAGGGCATTGAATTCAGGTTGTCAGGTTTGGTGGCAGCTGCCTTTACCCTCTAAGCTGTCTTGCCAGTTCCACACAATGTTTTCTATTGAAAATTAGTTAATATTTTAAGATCAGAGATTTCTACATAGCTCTGAGGATGTAACTTAGTTGGCAGAGTGCCTGCCTAGTATGCTAAAAACCCTAGCTTTTATCCCTAGCCCTGCATAAAACGGATGTAGTAGTACACTCTTTTAATACCAGCACTTGTGAGGTAGAGGTAGGAAGTCCAGGAGTTCAAAGTCATCCATGGCTACAAAGCAAGTTGGAGGCTACCCTGGCCTACAGGGTCTCAATATAAATAAATAATTAAATAAAAATTAAAAACGCCTAAAAAAGAAAAAGGGCCTATGTCCCAGTGAACCTTCCAAATGAAGATGGTGATATCAGTTAATACAGAGAACTATCTAATACACTAGTAAAACAGTGAAAAGTAGTATACTATTTTGATATCAGCTATTAAGTTGTAGGGCCCTTTGTTATGCAGCAAGAGCTAGCTGGTATAATTAGCAGAATCCTCATGTAACTACAGTTTATATGGCAAAAGCCTGGGCTCTGGCAACCTTGGCAGGCTAAGGTCAAGTCATTGGTAATGAGGGGACATAGCCCAGTACTGCTACCAAAAGGCAGAGGAATTGCTCCAATAAACAAAGACACATTTTTGACTATGTTGCAGAAACGAATTTCAGGATGAGTCATCCTGAAGCTAAGTTAGCGAGTTTATTAGATGGAAATGATAAATACATGCTTCAGGTTTAAAGAGAGTGAGAGAGACACTTAAGGACAATGCACACCTACAAGAAATAGGTGTGAGCTATGCTTTACAATGATCCTATTTGTATGCTTTGGTGGTTTTCTAAGTTACATTATTTAAAAGATGTAATTTAAAAGTGACTTAGTTTTATTATTTTAGAATTATATGTATAAGTTTGTGTCTATGTATGGGTCTCTCTGCCTGTAGGTGCTGGTGTCCACAGAGTCCAGAAGAGATTGTCAGATCCCCTACAGCTGGAGTTACAGGCAGTTTTGAACTGCCAGGTGTGGATACTGGGAACTGAACTCAGATCCTCTCTTAACCACTGGGCCATTTCTCTAGCTGTTTGAAGGATGAGGTTTATAACAAGGCTTAATTGCTGTGGGATGTTCTGTATGTTAAATGTGTTGCTCTGATTGGTTAATAAATAAAATATTGATTAGCCAGTAGCCAGGCAGGAAGTACAGGTGGGACAAGGAAAGAAGAGAATTCTGGGAACAGGAAGGCTGAGTCAGGAGACACTGCCAGCCGCCAGGATGAGAAGCAGATGTTAAGATACTGATAAGCCACAAGCCACGTGGCAATTTATAGATTAATAGAAATGGGTTGATTTAAGACATAAGAACAGTTAGCAAGAAGCCTGCCACGGCCATACAGTTTATAA
The DNA here is from genome assembly GCF_007827085.1 of Peromyscus californicus insignis. Lineage (NCBI taxonomy): Eukaryota > Metazoa > Chordata > Mammalia > Rodentia > Cricetidae > Peromyscus > Peromyscus californicus. The sequence goes on along the minus strand of NW_026294584.1, from coordinate 127,761,849 downwards.
GCAATATCTCTGTGTATTTACTTGGTTGGGTCTGAGCGGCTGCAGGACTGGCGGGTGAGAGAGATTTGTCTTGACCGTGGGCCAGGCAGGACCAGGAAAACTCTAGCTATACTTAATCATCAAACAAAGTTTAAAAATTAAGTAAAAATATTAGAGCTGATTTGATTATTTCTCTTAAAGAATTTTCTCCAGTAAATGAAGTGAAAAGGTGTTTTTGTGAGGTATCTGTTCAGACTTTCAGATGAGAGAGGAGTGCTAAAACAGTTAAACTCATGGCCACAAGCATTCTGACCCTCAGCCATCGCTGCTGTTTTCACTAAGTTTATTGGGTTTATGGGAATGTGGGAAACCCCCAAAATAGCTGCTGCTGCTTTCTTTTTCTTTTTTCTTTTTTTTTTTTGGTTTTTCAAGACAGGGTTTCTCTGTGTAGTTTTGGTGCCTGTTCTGGATCTCACTCTGTAGACCAGGCTGGCCTCGAACTCACAGAGATCCGCCTGGTTCTGCCTCCTGAGTGCTGGGATTAAAGGTGTGTGCCACTGCTGCCTGGCCCAAAATAGCTTCTTTCAGGAGTGTGGGTGACCCCCAAATAGCTTCTTCAATGAAATGTCCTGTCCCAGCATGGATAATGAGCCCCCAAAAGCTGTGCGGATGGAGTACCCTTTCAGTTAACTTTGTACTTTGTATATAGTCTCACTCCTTAGGAGACCACATGCAGGGTGGGGGGAGGGGCAGGCAAGTGTGGTTCCTAGGGAAAGGAATGCTTGGAATCTCGGTTGAGGGGTTGAGGGACGCTTGCTGGCTGTCATAGCTGCTCTGATTTTGATGGTGAAGTCCAGCCCTCCCAGTAAGCAGATGGTTAATCACCAGTCTGTCCTTACCTTGGTGGACACTGAATGGAAGGCATTACAGCTTTTTCTTTTCTTTATTTCTTCTTTTTATTTATTTATTTATTTATTTATTTATTTATTTATTTATTTATTTATTTATTTATTTATTTTTTTTATTTTTATTTTTTTTTTTTTTGAGAACAGTCCTGGCTATCCTGGAACTCACTCTATGGACCAGGCTGGCCTCAAACTCACAGAGATCCTGCCTCTGCCTCCCAAATGCTGAGATTAAAGGTGTGCTTCCAAGTGCTGGGATTAAAGGCCTGTACCACCACACATGACCTTCTTTTCTTTTTTACAAACTCAGATTTATTCTTTTTATTTTGTATATGAGTGTGTGGCCTGCATGTATGTTTGTGTACCACGTGCATGCTTGGTACCTACAGAGGTCATAAGAGGGCATCAGATCCCTTGGGACTGGAGTGATGAATGGATATGAAACACCATGTGGGTCCTGAGAATCAAACCTGGGTCCTCTGCAAGAGCAATAAGTGATCTTAACCACTATGCTTTCTGTCCAGCCCCTCAAAGCATTTTCTGTACCCATTATCCCAATGACCTTGTCAGGTCCAGTGGAATTACATTACTGTGGTATAGATGAAGAGTCTGAGCCATAAGAAAGCCAAAGGACACTCTAGAGCCACACAGTAACAGAGTAGGACAAGTATTATCACTCCTCACTTAGTCTGGGGCTTCCTCCTTTTCATCTGGACAGCCAACTGTTAATCTTCCTGGGCCATGAGACCTGGCGGCCATAAAACCCAGCTCTGCAAATCAATAAGTGGGATGTTTTCAAGAAGGGGAGCCCTTGAGCAGCAGGGAGATGGCTCAGCAGGTAAAGGCATTTGCTGCAGAAGCCTGGCAACCGAGTTTGTTCCCACTAACCAACTCCATAGAGTTGATCTCTGACCTCCACACGTGTGCCCACATGTACACATCATGCCCCCATGTAATAAATAAATAAAACTGAAAAGAAATAGGGTGGCTGTGAGATGGCTCTGTAGGTAAAGGTCTTTGCTGATGAACTAACTGGAGGACCTGAGTTTGATCTCTGGGACCCACAATGTGGAACTGACTCCCATGGCTTGTCCTCTGACCTCCACATACATACAGTGGCATGGGCTTGTACACACACACACACACACACACACACACACACACACACACACACACTATATATATATATATGTTTAAACATGTATATGTATATATGTGTATGCATACACACACACACACACATATACACACACATAACAAAAAACTTAAAAAGAAGGGGAACCCTATGTCCAGTGTTTCTTTTTGAGAGTATTGCTTGTCATATGCCTGACTTCAGACATCTAGCACATAGGCCTTAATGAACCAGTGCTACTCTGTTATTATCCTCTTTCCAAAGCATCCCAAGAGGTTGCTCTCCTTCCCTGGCCTGGGTTATGTAACCTCTGATATACCATCTGATATGTCGTCTGGAGCTTTGTCCCAGCACACAGCACACCATATTCCATCTCCTCAGTGTCTCTCCCTTCCTTGGCTGCTTTATTTCAAGGTTCATGGGTTACCTTTTTCTTTGCAGTCTTCAGTCTAGGATCTGGTTGAGTAAATGCTGAAATTGAATGATATAGTTGCAAGACACATTAAATTACATTGAAGTTTTTCTTTTAACTCTTTTATTTTGGAGTAATTATAGACTCCCTGGACATTGCAAAATCCAAACAACAGACACCTTCTGGTTGATCCCTACAGTGATAAGGCTGAGAAGTCAGTGTTATCATCCATCTCGTTATCTTCATATTTAAATGGGTACCTGAGAGTTTCTTTGTGTTTGGAGATGCTGAGATGGTGTCTGCCATTTTCCATCCAACAGCTGATTGTTGTTTTTTTGTGGTGCTGGGGTTGGAGCCCAGGGCCCTGTATACTATGCAAGGGTTCTACTATGGACCACAGCTCCAGCTAGCAAGCAGCTGGTGGGGCTTTGCTTTTCCTTGTTACTTCGGCTGTATTTTCTCTAAATGACAGAGTCCCAATCTTATGCTAAGGTCTGGCAGGTGGTAAACATTCAGTAATTGTTGACTTAAATTGAATTTCTACTTTAGCATCTGAGAAGATATATGACTTGTCTGGGGACATGTTTGAAAACGTCATTTGGAAGTTGTGTATGGACTGACAAGATGGCTCAGCAGAAAAAGATGCTTGCTGGGCAAGCTTGGTGACCTGAATTCGATTCCCAGAACCCATGTAAAGGTGTAAGGAGAGAGCTGACTTTACAAAGTTGTCCTTTGACCTCCATAGATCTGTCCCCTCCCCCAACTAACAATACATAATAAATAAGTTTAAAAGTTGTCTATGAGTGGGGTGTGGGGTGTGCTCAGTGGCAGAGTGCTTGCCCTGTGTGCAGAATGCTCTGAGTTCCATCAACATCCCTAAAAAACCAGAAACAGAACCCTAGTAGTTATCTAGGATTCAAATCTCCTGTACTACTCTGACTGGTGACAGAATTTACCCACATTCTTTAATCAAAACATATTCAGGGACAGGGTGGGAAAGAGAGGCAGAGAGACAGAGAGACAGAAATCTTTGAGAAAAGACAGATGTGAGAAATGGCGGCATAATGCGACCCTGCCCGAGAGCTCTTCCTCTGTGCCACCACGAGAGAAATGCTGGGTGTCCTGTGGGGAACAGCTTTGCTCTTGGCATGGCAGGCAGAAAGTAGGGGACTGAAAGTCAAGAAGAGGACCAACCAGGGGGTCAAGTGATTGAAGCCAGCAAAGCAAGAAGGCCTAGAAGGAAAGGCCAAGTGGCTGTTGGGTTGAGGAGCCCAGTGACAGCATGAGGATTTATCATCCCATCCTAAGCTACTGCCACAGCATTTTATTGGTGGTTTTATTATTGTTTGTGTTTCTCCTTTATAAAAACAGGAAAGTTTTTTTAAGCTAATGAGGATTTTATTTTTAAGGCTATCATGATTGACATCAGCACGTGCTGGTGTTTTATAAACTGACCATAGATATCATCCCCTAGTAAGCAAGAGTGTTTTTTCCTACTGCTGTGATTCTTGATTTTGAGAGGGAACTACCCATGTGGAAGAAGCACCTTCTGGAATGGGTGGTGGGTTCTGAATTGTGTCTGGGGAGAACAGGATTTCCTGGGGTCTAGAGCCGTTCATATGGGATAAGAATGCCAGCTCCAGTGGCAATCTGTCACATGCCTCTTGCAGCAAGTTCCTCTTGCTTGGCGGTGTGTTATTCAAGAGACATTTAATTGTAGGTAAATGACCCCTGCCTTCTGTTGTAATTGAAACTTGATCTGCTATACTTAATACATCTCACAAACCAGTAAATCTTGAGGGGCAGGAGCCCAATGTGCTGTAAAGACAAAGGAAAAAGAAATGGTCTTATCAGGGGCTTTTCTATACAAACTGTTTGCTTCCAAGCAGAAAGAGCTCTTTTGACACAATTTTTTGTTTCTCATAATCTCCTCTTTTTCACCAGAATCTGTTTAGTTGCAGATTGCTCTGTTTAGAGAAGAGTATTGGGAAGGGAGTGTGAGACTATGTTCATTCTTTGAGCATGGAATTTGGTCTAGATTTGTGCACGAGGCACACTGCAAGGTCTTGTACCATATCATGTAACTTTAATAACCATGGCAACCACAGGCATTTGGAACTTGACAGCTTGCTCACTCATAAATCCAAGTTGTATCAGTTAGACAATGCTGCATAATAAATCCCTTCCCCACTAACTGGCCTCAGTCAACAATCACTTGTCACTTAATGATGCAGATGTAGTCTGAGAAGCTGTTTTATTGTGTGACATCATCCAGTAGTATACCTACACACACTACTATTTCTCTGGACAATGCAATCTTGTGAGATCACCATCATATGCTGTCTGTTGCTGACTGAGACATCGTCAGGTGATGCTTGATAGTACTTTCCATTATTTTGTGGGTTCTCTGGGTAGATTTTTCTGCTGGTTTTGCCTGGACTCATGGCTGCGTTCACTTGGAAGGTTGGCAAGGGGGCTGAGTTCATTTGGGATACAAAGCATAGCTGAGCTTCTGCCTCTGTGAGGTCTTTCATTTGGGGCTTTGTCACAGGATGGTGGTCTTGGGTTTCCAAGATAGAATTCTACCTGTGAAGGTAGAATCTGCAAGTCCTCTGGTGCTTACATAGTGTCACCTCTCCCATAATCTGTCCATCAAAGCGACTCTCAAGGCCAACTCAGATTTGAGGAATGGGGAGCTTAAACCACCCACCTAAAACTCCAGTTCCAAGGGACCTGACTCCATCTTCTGGCCTCTGTGGATACCAGACACATACATGGTACACATATATACATTTAGGCAAACATTGATATGCATAAAATAAAAATAAATAAAATTGTAAAAAAAAAAAAAAACGAGGAGGAGATGCCCCAAAACATTTGGTCAGTTTGTTTTTATCTCCCACATAACTAGGTACCTAAAAGAGAATTCTTATTAGGCTAGTAGTGGGTCTGGGGAAGGTGACCATTCTGAGTTTTGAGTTTTAAATAGCTGCCTCCTCTCGCAGTTACCCTTAGAGTGGATGCAACAGTTGCCATATGATGGTAGCCAGGCATATTTGTGCACATCTGTACAGTTGTATTCCTTAGTCAGTCTGTATGGCTTCAAGCCTCATTTCTTCATCTTTAAAATGGCTCAGCAATAGCATTTCTCAGATACATTGTGAAGTTTAAATTAAACCCATCATATATGGAAAATGCTTTGCACAGTATCTGATACACAGTAGGCATTCAGATGAATAATGAATTTTCTTACTATGTTGCTCAGGCTAGCTTAGAATTTACTCTGTAACCCATGCTGGTCTTGAAGTCATAGGAATCCACCTGCCTCAGTCTATTTCTGAGATTATAGGCATGATTCACCACACCAAGTCCAATTTTACTTATTATGTTTCTTATTTTATTTTTTGAGATACTGGTGATTAAACCCAGGGCCTCATGTATGATAGTCATGTACTATGCCACTCACTGAGTTACATCCTTAGCTTACATCCTTGTTTAAAATTCTTCACTATGTGAGGCTGGGGAAATGGCTCAGTGGTTAAGAGCACTGGCTGTTCTTCCAGAGGACCTGACTTTGACTCCCAGCTCTCAAATGGAGGCTTACAACCATCTGTAACTCAAGTTCTAGGGATCCAATGTGTTCTTCTGCCCTCTTCCAACACCGCACAAATGTGGTGCATAGACATACATGCAGACAAAACACCTATACACAGAAAACAAAATACTTCCCTATGTATATATGTTTATTTTATAAGCAAACCACATTCCTTTTAGAAAATTGTAAAATATAGAAAAGAAAACCAAGAAAAAAATTCAAATTACTCAATATCTTACCTTCTAGATTTAGTTACTATTAATCTCTTGGTAAAATCTATTTGTAGTCTAGCCTTTCCTGCACATAGGCACACATTAATGAGTGTGTAGGGAGAGGAATTGGAAGAGCGGGAGTGATAAGTATTTGTAGTTAGATATAAAATTGAAAGGAAGAAGCCAATAATACCCATCACTTCTTTGTTGTGGAATATTATTTTAACCAGGCAGATGTGTCACGTTTGCTTACGTTGCAGAATATTGCCTTAACGGTGTAAAGTTGTTTATGTTTATTTGCTTAATGATGTCAGGGTGTGGGTTTTTTAAATTTTTTTTTCTTTTTCTTTTTCGAGACAGGGTTTCTCTGTGTAGCTTTGTGCCTTTCCTGGAACTCACTTGGTAGCCCAGGCTGGCCTTGAACTCACAGAGATCCGCCTGCCTCTGCCTCCCAAGTGCGCCACCACTGCCCGGCCTAGGATGTGTGTTTAATTATGTAAAGATGTGTTGCACTTGTTTCACCTTGTCTGCCTACGGCACCTGATTGGTCTAGTAAGAATCTGAACGGCCAATAGCTAGGCAGGAGAATAAACAGGAGAAATCTAGGCTCAGGAGAGGAGAAGGAGAGAGGAAGGAGAGGAGAATAGGGGAAGAAGAGAGCGACATGCCTGGGACAAGAAACCAGGCAGCTGCCAGCCAGCCAGACACAAGGAGCAGGAAAGTAAGATACACAGAAGGATAGGAAAGTAAAAAGCCCCAAGGCAAAAGGTAGATAAAGGAAGCAGGTTAGTTTAAGTTAAAAGAGCTAGCCAGAAATGAGCCTAAGCTAGGCCAGCATTTATAATTAATAAGAAGTCTCCGTGTCATGATTTGGGAGCTGGTTGGTGGCCCAAAAGAAAAAGCCTGGTATACTTCTTGTCTGCGTTTCTCCTTATCCTGGTACAGAAGGCAGGACAGAGCCTGCAGGGTTACTGCCATGCCCACTTGCCAAATTGGCAATAGTGATTCCCAAATGATAATTTGTGTGCCTTCAATAAATGTATTTTGCCCACTTTCAAGCATCCTTCTGTTATGCAGTTCTCTTCATTTGAATAGGCAGACCATTCTGTGCTATTGACTCAGGGGGAAAAATATCAGAAAAGAAACAAAATAAAGCATGGATTTTTTTTTCCAGCTTTGGTTTTCAAAAACTTGAAGCCTTCAGAGGAACATCAAGATGTGGATGGATATGGAAGTTAGGTATGGTAACCCACACCTGTTTTTCTGGCACTTGAGGCCAAGTGAGGTGGGAGGATTGTTGGGGGTTTGAAGTCAGCCTGAGTTACAGTGTGAGAACCTGTTCCAAACAAACTGGACTGGTGAGATGGCTCGGTGGGTAAGGGTGCAGGCTGCCAAGCCTGACAATCTAAGTCTGATCCCCAAGACCTGTAAGATAGAAGGAAAGCATTGACTCCTAAAGGTTATACTCAGACCTCTGCACACACTGTGGCACAACTGCATCACACACACACACACACACACACACACACACACACACACACACACAAACATGTAATAAAGGTATGGACATGCCCAATATGATCAGAACAAGTGGGGGGAGAGAGAAAGAGAGAGAGAGAAAGAGAGAGAGAGAGAGAGAGAGAGAGAGAGAGAGAGAGAGAGAGAGAGAGAGAGAGAGGAAGCAGGGTGGTAGTGGCAACATACACCTTTAATTCCAGCACTCAGGAGGCAGAGGCAGGTGGAGTTTTTGAGTTCCAGGACATCCAGGGCTACACAGAGAAACCCTGTTTCAAAGAAACCAAAAAACTAAAATCCAAACCAAAAGAAAACAAAACGAGAGATTCTCTTTCAGACTAGCAAAGACTCCATCGTTTGGGGCAGGAAATGGGTACAGATGGGGAGGAGGAGACATGGAGAAGGTGTAATGATAAGTAGAACATAGGAAGTCAAAGAGAATAGGGAACCTGTGCTTTGTTTTCTGGTCAGAGTTCTTGGACCACAAAGGACTAGGCTAACAGATCTGGGATTCCTGAAGTGCCTAGTCTTTGTGCCTCTCTAGAGAAGTGCCTCTCTAAAGGTGGTGGGACCTGGGAGAATGGAGCTGACAAGTGAGGTGGACTGAAGTCCCATGCAATAGGCAGCTTTATCCATAGCAGTGGCTAGTTTATACTCTGAAGGTTGAGGAGTCACATGAGTAAAGTGTCCAATCACAAGGACAAGTCACATGTGGCGAAACCATGTTTTTCCATAGGGGCATATAAACAGATAACAATAGCCAGTTGTGATGAATAATCTGAAGTAGACTCACTCCTCTCCACTATACCTGGGAGGAACACGATGCATTCCAAGAACAATTCCATGTTTTGAAGAAACTGAGGTCACAAGACTTTTGTTTTCTTGGAGTTTTCTCACAATCACTTCAGAATTCACTCATGGCTCCATTCCTGGACCGTGTTCCCACACCCTAGAATGGGTGCTGGTCTGGAAGGGGTCAGGCAGTCTTGGAGGTGAGGCATGTTTCAGTGGTGATTAGTGAAGACTGATGCCTACCTATGCACCAGATAAAGTGATTATATTTCAACTGACTATTGCAATGGGCAGACCTCAGTAGGGATCAGAATGTACTCCTTCCAGCTCCATGGTTTTCCATAAGTACCAGAACTTGTCATTTTTCACCTAGATGACATGTTTGCTATCCTGCTTGGATACAGGCTAAAAATGGATTTGCACAACTGTTTTATTTTATAGTCAAAAATGATTACATAAAACCTGTGTGAGATGGAGAATCGTAACCAGTGCCTGTATAAAGCACTTAGCCTGTGTCTGTTGCTGGGTACCACAGTGCATTTACTGACTCTGAGGAAGATGTTGTTGAGCCTTTGATTATGTCATGTCTTGATGTCCAAGGCCTGGGATAACTAACCCTTTCTGCATCAGAGGCCCTCATGATGTAGTACAGGGAGACAGAAATGCACATTCTCAGGCTCCATCTCAGAATTACGGAATCACAGTCTATAGATCGTCCCCAAACACAGTAGGGTGTGAGAACAAACCACTGTTTCACACCATTTTGCTTTTTTATTTACACCCCAGTCTCTCAGACTCTAACACAGTCAAGTTCCCTTTAGCTGTTTGACTGGCTTCAGCTTGGGGCATCTGCACATTATAAGCTTCTGCTGGGAAGACAGGTAGCCTCTGTTTTCCCCCAGAATCTCCTTCATAACAATTCCAACTGCGTTCTGCTTCACTTAGGCTTCAGTTTGGAAAGGAAAGTGGGGAGATGAGAAAAAGACCCTTTAGTAAATAAATTCAGAAAAGGAATTCACTGCAGGCCAACATGATCTTAAAGCTTTATATACGAAATCTCTGGGAGCTTGTGAGCCTCGTGTGGTCTGGCACATCTCCTAGGGAAATGTGTGGCCAAAACCTCTCCCTGTTTCTGGGTCAGGAAGTGATAGCACACAGATGGAATTTACAATGGGGCCCAGCAGTGGCCCCACCAAGGCTGCTCAGAAAAGGCCCCTTTCATGGGCTTCATTCAATTATAATGAGCGTTCCCCAGGCTCTCTGAAGGACGCTGCTTCTGGCTGGCCCCTTTTCTTTTTCCTCGACTGCTTTCACTTTTTCATAGAGGGCTGCCCCTTAAGGTCCACTGGGATTGGTATGAGCCTTGATTTGGCAGGAGAAAGGGAGAAGGAAGTACATGGTGGCCTACAAAATTGAATTACTCCGCCTCCCTGGCCCCTTGCCTCAAAGAATAGACCTTTGTGCTCTGAAAGACAGGGAAGCCCCAGTTTCTCAGGCTTTAAAAAAACCAAACCAAAACAGCCTTTCTGCAGCCTCCTCTCCTGCCTTAAGATGCTTAGTGGGGAGTAGTGGAGAGGCAGAACAAAGATGGAGTCAAATGTGCTTTACTAAGTGTGGAAATTGCTTGGAAGGCAGGCTTTGAAACAAACGTATCTGATGCATTCCTTCCCACAAACAAGAGTATTGGCTTGAGTTAAACATCCAACTTCTAAAACTATGGTAAAGATTACCACACATTAAAAAAAGAAAAGAAATACCTTGAAAAGAAAAAGCTTTTGGCTGTAGTCAGTGACCCACTTTCATGATATATGTGACAGAGCAGAACTGTGTTACCAGAGGAATTTGGTCTTTGGAATCTGTTGAGGTGGCTTTTTGATAATAGACACAATTCATTTCTGTTTTCCTTTCTTTAATTTTTTTTTTTTGTTATTAAATGACAAAACATAGAGACTTAACAATTTCTCACTGTTCAGCTGGGATTATTTGCAAAAGACTTGTACAAGATTGGGCCTACCAACAGTCCCTCCTGGAGAGGGGAGGGCTCCCTTGAGCATCTACAGGTAGTTCATGATGGGGGAGGGGAGCACAGGCACAATCTTCAGGGGCGTAACCACTGGTAGAATGCCCATGCTCCTATAAATAATTCCTCATCCGTACTGCTGGAAGCAACCCTGAATAATTAAACACACTGGGGTTCTGCCCTCCCCGCCCCCCAGCATGGAAGTAGAAGGGTGACTGTAAGCTTTGGGCTACAGGGACTATTTGGGAAGAGAAAGGGATCAACAGAGTGAGATGGGGACAAGAGAGGGTGATGGGTGACTGATCAAAACACATTATGTCATAATGAAACCCACTGGTATGTATAGCTGATATATGTTAGTAAAACCTAGAGAAGGGCCACTGATGACTCTGTGGGAAAAGAAGCTGCTGAGCTTGACTACCTGAGTGTGATCCCTGGATCCCACATGGTGGAAGGAGAGAACCTATTCCTACAAGTTGTCCTCTGACCTCACATGCACTGATCAATCAATCAAGGCAAAAATATTAAAAAGAAGACTTTCCAAAATAGTCTCTCAATGTTTTCTAAGTTGCAAGTGTCTGCATAGCAATAGATAGACTTTAAACACAGGATATTTTTATTAAGGAAAGATGGATTTACTGGAGTTTGACCTTTTAATAAAAGTTACTTCATTTTTTTTTAGTATTACAAATTACTGATAATGGGATTTCTCTTTTAGTTTCTTTAAAAAAGAACCCAATATTTCCCCCAGAAGCCAAGCATTCTGAAGAGATGCATCCAATGCTTGACTTTTGTTTTGTTTTGTTTTGTTTTTTTGCACCTTTCCTGGAACTCACTCTGTAGACCAGGCTGGCCTCGAACTCACAGAGATCCGCCTCCCTCTGCCTCCCGAGTGCTGGGATTAAAGGCGTGTGCCACCACCGCCCGGCTCAATGCTTGACTTTTATGACTGAAGTTCAGCCATAGTCACCTCAGGAAATACCCTGTTTGTGGTGGTATTGTGTTTCCTAAAATATTGTACACCCTAATAAACTTATCTGGGGTCAGGGACAGAACAGCCACAATATTAAACATAAGGATTGTCAGTGATAGCACACACCTTTAATCCCAGGGAGTGATGGTAGAAAGCAGAAAGGTATATAAGGCGTGAGGACCAAAAACTACAAGCATTTGACTGGTTAAGCTGTTTGGCAGGATAAGCTTCAGGCTTTCGAGCAGCAGTTCAGCTGAGAGTCATTGGGATGAGGACACAGAGGCTTCCAGTCTGAGGAAACAAGACCAGCTGAGAAGTTGGCCAGGTGAGGTTAGCTGTGGCTTGTTCTGTCTCTCTGACCTTCCAGCATTTCACCTCAATAACTGGCCTCAGGTTTGATTTTATTAATAAGAACTTTTTAAGATTCCTGCTACACCTGTTCATTTATTAATAGAAAGTACAAGGTGGGAGCACACCCCCACTTTTTTTATTAGATACGCTGTGGTGATCCATCTTCCCTGCTCCTCAGTTCATTTTTTGACAGCGGAGACTCACACCATGGTGTTCAGAGTTTGGTACCCTGCCCGGTGTCTGGCTCAGTAGAGTTTGTCGAATGAACAAAGGAAAGCCTGGACACTTGACTAGATACCTGGGTGTCAAAACTTCAGTCCAGCTAATTATACATTTCTCAGAGAAATTTTGGAACATTATTACTCATGTGATCTTTTAATATAACAATAACAAAAATATCATGTGTTGTTATGATTGAAATAACCCATCCAAAACTCATGTTGAAATGTAATTGTCTGGGGCTGGGAACATGGCTCAGTGGTTAAGAGCACTGGCTGATCTTCTAGAGGACCCAGGTTCAGTTCCTAGCCCCTGCATGGTGGCTCACAACCATCCATAATTCTAGTTCCTGGGGATCCAGGACCTCTTCTGATCTCCATGGGCACTACACACACATGATACACAGACCTATATGCAGGCAAAACACCCATACCCATAAAATAAAGTTAAATCTTAAAAAAAGACACTTAATTGTCATTTCAAGATTAAGAGGTGGGACCTTTAAGAAATGATTAGGTAATAATAGCTCTGCCCTTTAGAGTGGATCTCCCTGACTGTAGGAGTGTGTTCAGCTTCCTGGGCCCTCCTTCTCTCCCTGTATTGCCGTGCAATGTCTTCTGCTGAGTTATGACCCCAGCAGCTCTCATGGGATACAGCCCTTCATCTTGCTTGGACTTTCCAGCCTAGAACCACAAGGCAAGTGAGCTTCTATTGTTTATTAATTACTCAGTCTGTAGCATTGTTTCAACAGCTTAAAGCAGACTAAGATAAAGATCTCCTCCTCTACTGAAGATCCTCCATTACTCACCAGCTATGAGTCTTGGGGTGTTCTGCAACCCATTCAACACCCCAAACATTACCCCACCCTAGTTGCATTCTGCTTCCACACTGACTTCCCTGCAGTTTCTCCAACATACTGGGTACCTACTCCAGGGCCTTAGCAATTGCCATCACATTCACTTGGGAACCCCACCTCCACCCTCCCACCCGACACCTGAAGGGCTTGTGTACTCCTCACCTCTAGGTCATCTCTTTTCTGTGGATTGAGACCTCTTTGGGGTTGAATGATCCTTTCACAGGGGTCTCATATCAGATATCCTGCATATGAGATATTTACTTTACAATTCATATAGTAGCAAGATTACAATTATGAAGTAGCAGCAACAAAATAATTTTATGGTTGGGGAATCACCACAACATGAAGAACTGTACTAAAGGGTCGCAGCATTAGGAAGGTTGAGAACCACTTTAAGTCTTTGCTTAAAATACTACCTTCTCCATGAAGTTTTGCAAATATTCTCCCTGATGGTTCTTACCCTCTTTCCTGGTGTTCTCCCATTGCATTTACCCACTTTGAATGCATATGGGTTATAATTGATGCATTTTGTTTACCGTATACCTCTGCTCACTAGAGTGTAACTCCTTGATGGCAGGGATTTTTGTTTGCTTGTTTACTTCTGTATTATACTGGTCAGTGCTGTGCCTGGCACACCACTTGGCACATTGAAGGAACCTGAAGGAACTTAAGGCTGGGGATGTAACTCAGTTGGTAGAGTGTTTGTCTAGCATGCACAAGGCTCTGGGTTTGATCCAAGCTCAAACAAGTAGGAGTGGATGTGCACACCTGTAATCCCCGCACTCCAGAAGTGGAGGCAGAAAGATCAGAAATTTAAAGCCATCTTCAGCTGTGTAGCTAGTTTAAGGCCCGCCTGGGTTACATGAGATCTTATCTCAGAGTTGTTAATGAATGAATAAATGAATGAAAATACAAATGATAAACATGATGGTCAGAGCACAAGGGAGCATGGGAGACAGATGTAAGTGACAACAAAAGGGTAGAAAGATGTTCAAGTCCAATACATTCCCTGGTCATGGGGCCTCAGAGAAGGAGGGCATAAAGTGTCCCTGCAATGAAAAAGATAGATAGAACCCACATAGGGATTTATTTTATTGTAGACCCTTCAAGCGAAGAGCTTGTCCTTTTCCTACAGTGGGAAGCCTATGGTTCCCCCACCTCCAAGTCTGGTGCTTCCAGGTCTCAGGCCAGACCTGATGGGTATCGGGGACTAAGGGGGTCCAGCCCCTTGATAGTCTCCTCCCAGGGTCTGGAAAGAATCTGTACAACCAGCTGATAATTAATCTTTGATGAAAAGATATGAATCTATGTACACGAAACTCCTTAGTTCATACACTTTATTATTCTATGATAGTTCTCTCTCTACACAGCTTCTATTCTGCTCTCATGTCTAGCTCCTTTCTTGCCTGATTTCTCTCTATATTTATCTACTGTCCCCTCTGGGTTCTATCTTAATTCCTTGATCTAGTTCTATCCCTTCTAGGTTCTCATCTATCTAGTTCTTTCCACCATCAGCTCCTCTCCCATCTCCTTCTCTTTCATCTGGGTCTTCCTCATCTTGTTCTTCCCCATCTGACTCTTCCTCATCTTCCATCTCGTTCCTCTAGTCCTCTCTTCTAGCCCTTCAATCTAGTTCTTCCCCATCTCAGTTTGTTTCTCTCAAGTTCTTACCCATCTAGTTCTTTCATTCTCTTTTCTCTTCTCCGTCCCGTGCCCTGGAAGTCCCGGTATATAAAAGGAGGGTCCGAGCTAAATTGTGTAAAGCTATTACTTAACGTCCACCTCTCCTAGGCCGTGTCTCCTTGTGGAATTTACCTTAAGTCAGGAGACTTGCATGTGGGCTGCTATCACTGTTAGTCCTTGAAAGTTGGGGCCTACCTGTGCCGCATCTCCTTGTGGAATTTAAGTCAGGAGACTTGCACGTGGGCTGTTATTATTGTTAGTCCTCGGAAGTTGGGCGCCCCCTGGGCGGTGTTTCCTGTAGTCCTTGAAAGTGGCTAAGGGAGATATCTGATTCCAGAGAAAGTCTTTCCCGAGGCTGTTTTCCAAATACCTGGAATGTGTATGTCCAGAGAGTGATCAGTCCACACTGTTAGCCCTTCTTAGGGAAAAGTCAATTGGGAAAACTATGAAGGCACACATGGTTTTCATAACAGAATACAGCTGATATATAACAAGCCAAGTAACACCAAAAACTCCTTGGGATTTGGCTTCCTCTGGAGGAATTCCCTGATCCCTCCAGGTAGTGACTTTGCCATAACCAGCTGAGTTCTTATGATATATTCCTGTGGCCTGCAGCAGATGGGATTGCTGTAGAAATCAGCATTGAGTTATCTCTTTCCTGAGCAGTGTTGAGGAGGTGGCCTGGCCCTGTGCCTGGTCTGATAGCCCCCAGTTTCTCCCCCAGTGCCTGAGGCTTGGCAAAGGCAGATTTCATGCTCCTCGGGACTCAGGTGACCATGCATGTTAGATGTAATGTCAGAAGGTTTGCTGAACTTCCAGCGACAAAGGACGGCTATGCTCTATGCATTGGTGTACAGGGGTAGCAGCAACTCATGCCCATTATGCTAGCAACAGTAGAGTATTGCAGTTCTACTTCACTCCTGATAGCAGAGGGCTGACACACACAACATATGCCCAGTGTATAGCAGGGTAGATAATGGCAACCCACGGCTGCCCCTTCCCACTCCTTTTCTCAAATCCTCAAGTATCATTGACTTTAGGAAATCTTTCAGAAGGGGCAGATGAAACTATGTCCTGAAAAGCCAAATCCACCCTGTGGTCTGTTCTGAATTTTTGTTACTGTTGGTTTGTTCATTTTTGGTTTTGTTTTTGAGACAGGGTCTCATTATAAAGCCTGGATTGGCCTTGATGGTTCTCTAGACCCTGTCACAGAGATCTGCCTCCTCCTGTTGAGTGCTTGGATTGCAGGTCCAGAACCACCAATCCCAGATGAGGTTCTTCTATTGAGGTACTAACTGGTTGTCACAGCCTCAGACCTTGCCACTTCGTACTACACCCAAGCAAAGATGGGCTGTCTCTTTGATTAGCTTCATAGGACTGTCTCTTCCCAGAAAACTAGGAAACATCTCATTAAGTGCCATTGGCTTTACAGAATTGGAATATGTATGTGGTAATCAGCTTTTCATTTCTGTGACAGAATACCTTGGAAAATCAACTTATAATAAAAGGAGGAAATTTATTTTAGTTCATGGTTTCAGAGGTTTTTTTTTTTTTTTTTTGGGTTTTTCGAGACAGGGTTTCTCTGTGTAGCTTTGCGCCTTTCCTGGAACTCGCTTTGGAGACCAGGCTGGCCTCGAACTCACAGAGATCCGCCTGGCTCTGCCTCCCGAGTGCAGGGATTAAAGGCGTGCGCCACCACCGCCCGGCTGGTTTCAGAGGTTTTAAGTTCTGGTTGCTTACCCACAATGCCTTGGGCCTTTAGTGAGGGAAACTATCATGGCTGAAGCATATGGTAGAGGGAACCTGTTTACCTTGTGGCAGCCAGGAGGCAAATGAGAGATGAAGGGGCTGGAGTCCCAATATCTCCTTCAAAGGTATGCTCCCAATGACCCAGTCCCCCCATTAAAATTTACCTCCTAAGGGTTTCATCACCCCCTGATAACATCATAGGCTAGGAACCAGGCCTTCAACACATGGCCTCTGAGGGATACTTAAGTCTGTGCTCCTAAGCCAATTACTGTAGCTAGTGGTGGGATACTCTGATGTTGGGGTCTCTGTGACCATCAGGGCTGGCAGAGTAACAATCTGAGACAAGACGGAAGTCAGGTTCAGCAGGACTCAGTAGCTGGTATTGGTTCAAACTTCTACAGTTTGACACTGGGCAGTTTATTTTAGGCATATTTAAGAACAGCATAATTTTGGGAAAAAAAAGTTTCCTGATGATGATGAACTCAGTCTTGTGTGTACAACAAAGCTCAAGACATATTTACATCGAAACTCTTTACAAAGAACATGTGGCCTTTTCCATAAAGATGGTTCTGTTGAATCAGAAACAACGCTCAAGATAAGGGTCCAGGGAGAATGACTGAGATAAACATAAGAGTCTGTGGGAGTCAGGAGTGGCCTGGCCCAAAGGTAGCACAGAGGACACTTAGGCTGTTTGTAAAGTACATGTGATATCTCCCATAAGGATGGGTTCTATTGACTGAGAATACTCTAGATAAAGTTCTGGAAAGGAAGAGTCTCAGAATAATAGTCTGGGGGATTCAGGTGTGGCCTGGCACTACAGGGAACAGAGATCACCAGGCTATCAACTACATCCATTCCCAGATCACTAGGCTATCAACTTCATCCATCCCCAGATCACCAGGCTATCAAACTACATCCATTCCCAGATCACCAGGCTATCAACTTCATCCATTCCCGGATCACCAGGCTATCAACTAGATTCATTCCTGGATCACCAGGCTATCAACTTCATCCATTCCCGGATCACCAGGCTATCAACTACATTCATTTCTGGATCACCAGGCTATCAACTACATCCATTCCCAGATCACCAGGCTATCAACTTCATCCATTCCCGGATCACCAGGCTATCAACTAGATTCATTCCTGGATCACCAGGCTATCAACTACATTCATTCCTGGATCACCAGGCTATCAACTTCATCCATTCCCGGATCACCAGGCTATCAACTACATCCATTCCCAGCTTTCTGGGTGGAAAACGGTACACATCTCCGCTGAGGACACAACCCTGTGTATTTAACATTCCTGGTTTCCCTAGTGCTTATTTGTGAGCACAAGGACCTCGTGCCTCCTACACTCTGACACCTTATACTGGCCAGACTCACTCACAAAGTTAGAAGTGTGCTAACCCCACACAAACTAACTAATCAGAAGAGGCAGCAAAAATGAGACCCTGAGTGGAAAAAGGGAGAAGTGGGTGCTAAAGGTGAAACAATGAATGCTCCCTAGATTGGGCATTATACTTTCTGCCTATTTTTAAAAATAAAAATCACACTATAACAAGTGTCCAGAAAAATATTGTTTGCATGAATGGGTAACCATTAAATTTGAGGTTAACTGTACCCTGGAGTTTTATCTCACTTCCTTCTGAATTTAGGTGAATGCCATTGCTCTAGTTTCCAGGATTTTCTCTGAGAGCCCAGCTTTGGTGGTTTCTCTGTAGAACATTAAGAAGGTGTCCTAGGGATGACAGCCAAACAGAGCAAGAAGGGACACCGTTTCTAAGGTTATCTGAAGTGTAGGAAGCAAAGGAGAAAAGAATGGTGAGGTGATGGGATGTGTAGGGGTGAGGTGATGGGATGTGTAGGGGTGAGGTGATGGGATGTGTAGGGGTGAGGTGATGGGATGTGGAGGGGTGAGGTGATGAGATATATCATGCAGAGGATGTTTCAGTACTCATTATTTGTCTTAGTTGGGTTTCTATTGCTGTGACAAAACACCATGACCAAAAAGCAGGTTGGTGAGGAAAGAGTTTATTTGGCTTACACTTCTATAGTACTGTTCATTATCAAAGGAAGTCAGGACAGAAACTCAAACAGGGCAGGAACCTGGAGGCAGGAGCTGATACAGAGGCCATGGAGGGGTGCTGCTTACTGGCTTGCTCAGCCTGCTTTCTTATAGCACCCAGGACTACCAGTCCAGAGATGGCACCCCCCCCCCCACAATGGACTGGGACCTCCCTCATTATTAACTAATTAAGGAAATGCCTTCCAGCTGGGTCTTATGGAGGCATTTTTCTCAATTAAGTTTTCCCCCCTTTCAGATAATTCTAGTTTGTATGTCAAGTTGACGTCAGACCAGCCAGCACACTATCACACAGGAGCTGCTTCAAAAATTAGTAGTGTAATACAACAGCATTTTGTTTATTGTAATTCTTTGGTTTGACTACGAGTATGGCCTGGGGCTCCTTGTAGGCTGCTCAGTCAGGACAGGAGGCTGGCTGAATCCCTATCCCCTTGTGGTTTCTGATCCCTACTGTCTAGCCTGTGCTCCTCGCACACTAAGTGGACCTCCAAGGGAAACCTTCCATGGGGTCAGGCCACAATGGATAAGTGCTCATCCAGGCTGGGTTTACTTTACGTTCAGTCATGTTTCATTGGCCAGAGTAATCTTATGGCCATCCTGAGTCAGGATGGGATGGGATGGTGTACAAGGATGCAAAGATCGACATCAGTGTTCATAGGGAACCACCAATGGAGGCTTAAAAATCCTGGTTTTAAACACAGAAAAAAATAGGACAAAGGTGGACGTGATTGATGAGTTTCAGGGGATCTGACACCCTCTTCTGGCCTCCATGGGCACTGAGCATGCAAGTGGTACACAGACATACAGGCAGAACATCCATAAAATAAAATAAGACATGCAAACAACCCAGACAGGTTTAAAACTTTCTGAGGTTCTGCCACCCAGAGGGCACATCTGTTATATGTTAGTGTTTATCAGCCATCCTTCAAGTGAGTTTGCACACAAATGCAAGAACTAGGGTGGTGCTGTGCCTGGAAAAAGAGGGCATTGGATCCTCTGGATCTAGAGTATAAATGGTTGGGAGCTGCCTGGTGTGAATGCTGGGAATGTACTTGGGTTCTGTTCAAGATCAGCAAGTGCTCTTAACTGCTGATCTCTCTCTCTCCAGCCCTCAGCCTAGTTATTAAACATAACCTGCATTTGGTTAAGAAACAAGTTCATCCCTACGAGATGGGATTGTGAACCAGACATATCCCTTGGATACCTGAGTTGGATTGTATGTAACCATGGTTACCAGGTTGCCATTCCCTCCTTAAAGAGATACCATCCCATTAGCATTTCCAGCCCCTGTGCCCTCTGGCTGACTTGTGTGTTCAGAGGTTAAACTCCCTCCAGAAGTTTTATGTGGCTGAAGTGGGGAAAGGCGAGTAGTGACAGAATCTAGCTGGAACCATGAAGGCTTCTGCCATACTCCTTGGCCCTTCTCTTACCAGGGACTTAATACTGAGCCATGCAGTGCTACAAAACAGTCACATGTCACACTTGCTCTTTGTCATGTACCTGCCTCTTTGCCCTTGATGGTAAACTTCTCAAAGGGAGGGACCTTTCCTGGTTGTTTTGCATCATCCAAGTACCCTGCAGTAGTACCTGGGTCAAGATACTACACATGTATTCTGCTTAATGAATGGACAAATGAGTGAGCGAGGGAAAAAGTTGGCAGGAATCCTGAATAGCCAGGTAATGTTGGCATGTTCAGTGTGGAGAAAGAGGAGTGATATGGAGAAAGCTAGAGGACAGTATGAAATTTGGAGTGAGAAAACCTGGATGCAAATCTCAGCAAGGCTACCTACCAACTGCGTCCCATTGAACAAGTCAGGAAAATTTTCTTTACCCAATTCCCCTTTACACAAAAGGAACAAGAGGCAGAGTCAGCAAGTATTTGCCAAGTGCTTGCTGTGGCCTGGCCTGGGGCTGGGACATCAGCAGGGAATGGAGTCTTTTGTCAACTGTGGGTGAGCACTGTGCAGTTCAATTTCAAGGGAGAGCTTCTGCAAGGGGTGCAGTTAGTTGTGGCTGCCTGAGCCTGCCTGGTGGCATGCACGCTGAGGCCACTCTCTTCTTGGGCTATCTTCACAGTGATAGAGCTTGAAAGGACACTAGAGCTCTACAGACTGAAGCTCTTCCCGCCCAGCCTCTTGCCCCCTCTCTATAGTGTCAGGCCCGATGGGCTGAGGCTTTCCTCACGACTCCTGCTCCCTCCCCTCCATAAGTGCTTTGCCCAGTGTCTCTTGTATGTTTAATTCTGTCTTAACATCTTCTTCTAGAAGGCCCAACCTGACAACTTACTCTTTAGAAGTCAAGTGGTGGTGGGACAACACCTGTTTCCGAAGGTGGCTGTGAGGACACAATGAGATTATGTTGAGGGGGCTCTTGTGGAGCACTGTCCTGTGAACAATCAGCCATCAGCATTGCCATCAGAGCAGCTGTGGGTACTGTTTATGCTACCTTATAGAAGGAGCAGGTGGGGTGGGTCATTGGCCCTCACCTGAGGTTTCAGCCACTCCTATGCCTGTGTCTCTCCACCAGTTGTATCTAATTCTGTCCCAGCTGTATGTGCTCTCAGGAGGCACTAGGGTATATAGAATGTGGAAGGCAGGGGGTGGTGGGGAGGTGACTCCATCTCTACAGCTATGAGGAAATCCCTGTAGTAATGCAGCTACTTTGGGGGTAACCCATGTTTCTGTAAGTCTGGTAAACTGGTTAGCTCACCAAGCCAGAGCTGGGTAGAATCGTTACTTTGGCCTGCCACTGGGGCTCTTGTCGCAGTTTGCTTTCTACTGCTGCGAGAAACTTCAGGTCCAAAAGGCACTTGGGGAAGAAAGAGTGTTTTTGGCTTACGTGCTCTGATCATAGTCCATCATAGAGGGAAGTCAGGGTAGGAGCGGAAACCAAAGCCTGGAGGCAGGAACTGAAGCAGAGGCCAGGGAGGAGTGCTGCGAACTGGCTTGTTCCCATGGCTTAGTCAGCCTGCTTTCTTATGCATCCCAGGACCACCAGCCCAGGGGATGGCTCCGCCCACAGTGGGCTTGGACCTCCCCCATCAGTCATTGTCAAGAGAGAGGCAATATGACAGAGGCACTTACTTTTTCATTTGACATTCGCTCTTCCCAGATGACTCGAGCTTATGTCAAGTTGACAAAATCCTAACCAGCACATACCCTATTCGGGGGAGCAGTCCTTTGGTCATGTCTCCCCAGGAAAGGTTCATGCAACAGGGGCTTAGCAGTAGGCCAGCAGAGTGTTGGCCCAGTGCGGTTGTCAGCTTTACTGTCCTTACTGACCCTGTGCCAGGTGAGCCAGTGCAGAACTGCATCTGTGAGGCGTCAGTGCCATTAGCTTGTTTAGGCTGGTGGCTGCCTCTGAATCCCCATGTCCTTAGATGGCCCTTCAGGAACTAGAAGAAAGGAAGACAGAGATGAATTAGAGGCCTTTTCTGATTAAATATCTACTTAGCAGCCATTGTTCTGCTCCTTGCTGGGCACTGGTTATTAGGTGATCAGGACACACATGCTGTTAAGGAGCTGAGGTGTCAGAAGGGAAGATGGGGGACAAATAGGTCTGTGGGCAGTACGCAGCTTTCGTGAAGGATGCAGACACTTGGAGCAGCATCACTCTGGGCATCGACATTTGGACAGTTTTTCCCTTCGAACAAGTCAGCTCTTCTGGCTTCTAGATGCTTCCATACAGTAATTCACCCTTTGAGTACTTAGTCATATCTCTGTTTGCTGCCAAATGGACAGTTTTACAAGCACCTTGGTCAGGTGCACCTCTAGATGCTAGCACAGTGCTCGGCACACAGCAACTTGTGTAGTCAGCTTTCGAGACAACAAACTTGTCAAGAGGAAGGATAGTTCCTGAGCCTCAGTGAGGCACATCATGGTGGCAACATGCAGTGTGGAAGGGAGTCCTCTACCTTAGGTGCCGAAAAACCAAGAGACCAGAGTCCCACAATTCCCTTTGAAGTCTTGCCTCTCCCCATGACCTAAACCTTCCCACGAGGGCTCTATATCTTTTTGGTTTTTTTTTTTTTTGAGACAGGGTTTCTCTGGGTAGCCCTGGCTGTCCTGGAACTGTCTCTGTAGACCAGGCTGGCCTTGAACTCACAGAGATTTGCCGGCCTCTGCCTCTAGAGTGCTGGGATTAAAGGGGTGTACTACCACCACCCAGTTTAGGGCTCCACATCTTGAAGGTTTTCCCTCCTAGCAATACCACAGGCTGGGGACCAACCCTTTAATATGTGGGCCTTTGAAAGACATTTAAGGTCCAAACTGCAGCACATTTATAGTGATATATATATCTCCACCTGGCTGTGAGAACAACCTCTCTCCTCTGAGGTGGTCATATGGCTTTAATCAGGGCATGTTTATCAAGTGTAATTTACATTGCACATGCTATTAGTGTGGACTTTTCAAGTTGGCAGAGTCTTAGGTGCTGATACACTGAGTAGTATAGTCTTCCAGCTCCTTCCCTACTCACCTGATTACTTGGGGGAGGGGCCTAAATGAAGTCGTAAGAATAAAGCAATCCCAACAGGGCTAATCATGTAATCAATACTCAGACAGCATTCAATGAATGACAAGTATTTCAGTTATCCAGGATGAGTAAGCTCTCAAGAGCTGTACAATATCATGCCTAGAGTTAGGACCACCCTACCTTTACCTAGCACCACACTTCGAGGAAAGTCTCATGTTGTGTGCTTACAATTAAAAGCAAGTAGCCAGGGTGTGGTGGTGGCGGCAGCACACACCTTTGATTCCAGCAATTAGGAGGCAGAGGCAGG
Source organism: Peromyscus californicus insignis (assembly GCF_007827085.1). Classification (NCBI taxonomy): domain Eukaryota; kingdom Metazoa; phylum Chordata; class Mammalia; order Rodentia; family Cricetidae; genus Peromyscus; species Peromyscus californicus. The sequence goes on along the minus strand of NW_026294584.1, from coordinate 127,738,588 downwards.
TGGATCTCTTTGAGTCCAAGGTCAGCTTGGTCTACAAAGAGTCCAGGTCAGCCAAAGCTGTTACACAGAGAAACTTGGTCTCGAAAAACCAAAACCAATAAACAGATAAACAAGTAAACATAGAAGTCCAATATAGAGTTGCATGACTCTAATCCCAGCACTCAGGAGGCAGAGACCAGCAGATCTCTGTGAGTTTGAGGGCAGCCTGGCCTACCGTAGCCAGCCTTGGGTATATAGTGGGACCCTGCCTCAAAACAATAACAATAACATCCATCCAAAATCCGAGGAAACAAAAATGAAAGGGGAAAAGTAGAGGTGGCATTGTGATTTATTGACATGTCCAGAATAAAGGATTTCGTGGCTGAGATTTATTCTTTGCATTGTTCACAACTCATTACCATTTTGAAATAGATTGGTAAGAAGACGTGTTGGCAGCAGGGGGCTTAAGGATTGAAGATATTATCATCATTACCAGCTTCCAATGCCTTTACTGTTTTAAATCTGATATCCGAGAGTGGAAGCATCTTCCTTGGGTTACAAGAATCTGGTAAGAGCAGCTGCTAGGAATGTTCTCAGAATGCTCACCAGATGGCGCTCTTTTACCGGGATAGGTTCAGACAAAAATCACTCCTCCCCTTTCCCAGCATGCAGTGGCCTTTCCCTGCTAGGACTGCCCAGCACTGTAGAGCTAGCAGGGATGTTGTGTCTAAGCCTTGTTTCAGACAGAGAGAAATAAAATTGTGAGAAAGCATGTCTCTGGGCTCAGAGGCCTCCTGTCACCAAGGAGGTACTAGGGTGGAGTCCCAGTTTTTCAGTTCTGAACCTCATTTGCTTCCTACCGCCATGTGGCATCCCTTACCCAGCTCTCCACAGACTCTTCTAGATCTTGTCTTGCAGGCATCATTTCACACTGGACCCCAGTGGGCAGAGCTAGTGCTTCTCCGCTGGGCATTTACCAATTTCTGCCACTAAGGATGGAGAAGGTGTTTGGGAGCAGGAAAGGATGTAGGCAGACTCCTTGTCATTTCGTCTGCTTCTGAAGGCATCCAGGGGCAGTGTGTGTGTGTGTGTGTGTGTGTGTGTGTGTGTGTGTGTGTGTGTGTGTGTGTGTGTGGCTAGGGGCAGGGACCCTGGAGCCAACTGCCTTTGTTACAACTTGTCCTCTTTTCACAACAGAATACCTGTGAGTAAACTTGTGTATCATGATTCCATCCATAAAGTGGGGGAATAAAATATTCCAGGAGGTCATCAAGAGGACGAGCCAACAGAGCTCAAGTGCTTACTGCAGTGTGAAGCACTGGTAGGAGCTATGAGAATGTGAGCTTCATGGCTCACCAGCATCCTGCCTGGACGGAGGAGCTTCTGGGAGGATACTGGGCTGCCCGTACTGCCACAGCATCCTTTCCTGATACCTGTCTCGTATTTCAGTTATACTGGGCGGTGCGCTAGCTACACCGAGGCTTTCATGCTTACCATGAACCTGCAGCCCAACCCAGGGAAGTGGGTACTAAGTTTGTTCTCACCTCATGGAGGTGACAGACATGACCAAGTCATCTCTCCAGGGTCACTGCCTAGTGACGGGAGGGTGCCTCACAGTCAGGCCCATCTAATGCCAAAGATTAAGCTATACTTCTGCACTCTACTGCCTCCTTTGTAAACTGGCAAAAACAGTAAACACATACCCTTCAACAGTGTGGGCCTCATCCATGCTTATGAGAGTCCTGCAGGGTACACCCTCCCCGGAAACGCCCATCTGTAGGGTGAGGTTTCTTACCCCATTAAAAAAGATTTATTTATTTGTTGACAGGGTCTCTCAATGTAGCAATGGATGAGCTGAAACTCACTATTTAGACCAGGCTGGCCTTGAACTCACAGAGATCTGTTTGCCTCTTTTTCCCCAGCGTTGGGATTAAAGGTGTATGCTACCACACCTGGCTAGATTTATTTCTGTTGTTTTTATTATATGTATGTGTCTGTGTGAATATATGTCACCCGGGTGGGGGAGGTGCCCGGGGAAGGCAGAAGAGGTGTTCCGTCCTCTTGGAACTGGAGTTCTATGTGGTTGTGAGCCACCTGATGAGAGTGTTGGGAACCAAACTTTGATCCTCTGGAAGAGCAGCAAGTGCTCTTACGTGCTGAGCAGTTTCTTACTGCTCTAAACCCGGGGGACAAAGAGGCAGATTTCCGTCATGACTTTCTGTCCCTCCAAGCTGCTTTGAGTGACAAATACAAGGACTCTTGGATTATATTTAGTCCTAGAACCTTCAAGGGTCACCTTCCCACATCTAACTTTTTTGTGCACCTCAGGCCAGCCAGGCAACCTGCATCCCCAACACGTGAGGTCCGTTGAGCCATCCAAGATGTAACACAAGCACTCTGTGACTCAGACCAGACTCTGGGATTTTTCCTTTCCGGGCATGTGACGGAATCTGTGCAGCATCGACGGTTTTCAGCAAGGAGAGAAACGGCAGACACCATGCTGCCACACAGGATCATGAGTGCCAGGCAGGGCCAGAGGGACCGTGCATAGAAAATGGGTAACAGGGTCCTGATGAGCGAAGGGTGAGCCCAAGGAAGGTGGCCAGTATGTATATATACATTCAACCGTTTCTCACTCTCTGACTATCTGCTTGTCTGTCTGTCGGTCTCTTGCATGTGATGATCTTCTAAACAAGACTTCTCAATCTCAACTCTATCAAGGTAATGGCTTGCCCTGTGCATTGTCTGGTGTGAGCATCAGCTTTGTCTGCTACCTGCCAGAGAGTATGGAATACCCCAGTAGTGCAACAGCCAAATAGTTTGGATGTCTCTTGGGGGAGAGAATTGTCCCTTCCCTCCCTCTTACTGAGAATCACTGTTGTAAAAGCAACTACTTCCTCATTCCCTTCCTGAAACATGGATTAAATTTTTCTGAGGGCTAGAGAGATGGTTTACAGTTCGTAGCATAGACTGCTCTAGCAGAGGACCTGAGTTCATTTGCTAGCACTCATGTTGGACCACTCACAATCGCCTGTAATTCTAGCTCCAGGGGATTCAACCCCCTTTCTGGGCTCTACAGTTATCTGCACTCACACACGCACACACCTACACACAAATGCACACATATACACATAATTAAAATTAAACAAATCTTTTTTTAAAGGACCTTTCTTTGTGCCACGGTGTCTTAGTTAGGGTTTCTACTCCTGTGATACTGGTCCCTTTTTAGGCACTGCTATTTTCTCTGGTCCAGCTAACTGCCATCAGTTGTCTCATTAAAGCCAAGGTTTCACTTCAGTGGTGCTGGTCTCTTGTTAATCATGGCTGAATCTTTGGCCACAGCTGACTAGAACCACAGATTCTATATTCAGAATATCAAATGGCCCTGACAGAGTCTTTGCTTCCCTCTGAAACTTTGCAAGCCAGCCTCCATCCTCTGATGTTTTAAGGTTCATCTTCTAAGTTCTCACAACAGCTCACCAAGCTTTGAATACTCCCTGGCTTTTCTAGCCCAAAGTTCTAAAATCCTTCCACAGTCCTCCCCAAAACAACATGGTCAGGTCTTCCACAGCAATACCCCACTTCCTGGTGCCAGTTTTTTCTTCATTAGGGTTCCTTTTGCTGTGATAAGACACCATGGCCAAGCAACTTGGGGAGAAAGAGTTTATTTCTCTTATTATATTTGATCATCTAAGACAGTAGGGGCAGGCACTCAAAGAGGACAGGAACCTGGAGGCAGGAACTGATGCAGAGGCCATGAAGGCATGCTGCTTGATGGCCTTCTTTTCATGTCTTACTCAGTCTGCTTTCTTACAGCACCTAAGACCACTAGCCCAAGGGTGACACCACCTACAATGGGCTGGGCCCTCCTAAGTTAACCATTAGTTAAGAAAATGCCCATAGGCTTGTCTACAGCCTAATCTGATGGAGGCATTTTCACAATTGAGGTTTCCATCCCTCAGATGACTGAAGCTTGTGTCAAGTTGACATAAAATGAACCAGGATACATGCTTTGCTGGCTTGTGAATCAGATGTACACACTCCATCCGTCAAGAATTTGGATTCCAGCTAGGGAGGTGGGGGTCACGTAGGTTGCAAAAGGGAAAACCCTCAACAAAGACAGAAGAAGGTAGGTGCTCAGAGAATCACAGGGACAAGTTCTGTAATGAGTGGGCAGATCCAGAAAGTTTTCTCAGAAGGATAAATGGCAGGCGTGGTGAGTGAAGGCCATTCCAGGATACCTACGAGGAGTGTGAAGTGTGACATGTTAGGAGCAAATGTATGTTAGAATGACTGTGCCCCCAGAGCATGCATAGGAGTGACTAGGGAGAAGGGTTGGGAGGTAAGCAGTACAAGGCAGTGATGGTGGTGGTGATGGTTAGCATGCACTGAGCACTTTGTGTATGCCACTGTGTTTACCTCACCAGCCCGGGAGTGTCTGGCACTCAGCTGGGTGATTCCTCTCCTGGTTTAGCTTGTAGTCTCTCACGAGGTGGCACTGACATGGTTGGGGTGGCATGTCTGGCACCTGGATGACTGTCCCTCATTCCTAGTCTTCCCTTGTAACCACTTTCTCAGCCTGTTCTTCCTGGTGGCTTGGAAGTCGCCAGGTCTTGATGCCTAGACCTAGGAGTCCCCAACCTAATTTCCTGTGTATTGTGCTGGTCAAAGTGCTCATGGGCAGATTCATGGCGAGGGGAAATAGGTTGGACTTCTGACGGAGAGAGAGGCATGTGCATACAGGGAGGGCATAACTGAGGCCGTCTTTGGATAGCTATCACAATGGAAATTTTGTTTCAGAAACAGCTTGTGGCAGCCTTGTGGAAGATGGATTGAAGAGGATGATTAGAGAGACATTCCTGTTGCTGAGATAAAACATTGACCAAAAGCAACTTGGGTGGCAAAGGGTTTGTTTGGTGTAGTTGGTTGTTTTCTTTAACTCTTTCGCTCTTTACTGTACTCTTTTGGGGGGGGGGGCTGCCACCCAGTTCCCAAATATACAGAGTCTTATTAGTTTCTTTTCTTTTTTCTTTTTAAGCTTCAACATGAATTTTATTTTATTAAGGTTTATTTATTTATTATGTATACAGTGTTCTGCCTGCATGTGTCCCTGCAGGCCAGAAGAGGGCACCAGATCTCATTACAGATGGTTGTGAGCCACCATGTTGTTGCTGGGAATGTAAGTCAGGACCTTGTGAAGAGCAGTCAGTGCTCTTAACCACTGAGGCATCTCTCCAGTCCCTTATTATTTTCTTATGAATGCCTAGCCTTAGCTTGGCTTATTTCTTGTCAGCTTTTCTTAACTTTAAATTATTCCATCTGCCTTTTGCTTCTGGGCTTTTTCATTTTCTTACTTCTATATATCTTACTTTCACTCTTACTTTGTGGCTGGCTATGTGGCTCTATGGCTGGGTGGCTGGCCCCTGAAGTCCTCCTCTTCTTGTTCTCTTGCTCTTTCTTCTTTCCCTCCCAAATTTCTGCTCCTATTTATTCCCTCTGCCTGCCAGGCATACCTATCCTTTATCCTGCCTCACTATTGGCCATTCAGCTCTTGGTATTTTAGACAGGCACAGTAACACAGCTTCACAGAGTTAAACAAATGAAACATAAAGGAAGGAGACACATCTTTGCATCGTTAAGCAAATGTTCCAGAGTGTAAACAAATGTAACGCACCTTAAAATAATATTCTACATTTGGTTTACAGGTTATAGTCGTCATTGGGGGAACAAGGGCAGGAACTAAAGGGAGGAACCTGGAGGCAGGAACTGAAGCAGGCCACGGAGGAACACTCCTTATTGGCTTGCTTCCCTTGGCTTGCTTTTTTATACAACTCAGGACCACCTGCTCAGCAGTGGCACCACCCACAGTGGGCTGGGCCCTCCCACATCATCAATAACAGAAGAATGCCCCACAGTCATGTCCCACAGGCAGATCTAATGGAGGCAATTCTTAGTTGTGTTTCCTTATTCCTAGGTGTGTCAAGTTGACAACCAAAATTAGCCATAGAAGTCATGAAGATTAATCACGAAACCACAGTAAAAAACTTAGATAATTTCAACTGAGTTGGTCATGAACTTACCTTTTGATTATATTACTGTGGGAAGACCAGTGCAATTGGATTTTAACATTAAGACAACACTCATACTAGCCTACATTTAATGAGCACAGAATATGTGACAACTACTGCAAACATTCACTGTGACAGGAGCTGGCAGATGTGATGTGTGCCTGCAATTCTAGCACTTGAGAGGTAGAAACAGCAAGAGGAACATGAGTTCAAAGTTAGTCTGAACTATCTGTCAAGGCTCTCAAACAAAATGAGTTGCAAAGTTGGGGCTAGAGAAATGGCTCATTGGTAAAGAACCCTTACTGCCCTTGTAGAGGATGTGGATTCAGTTTTCAGAACCCATATGGTAGCTTACGACCATCTGGAATGCCAGTTCCAGTGTTTCTGGCGCCCTCTTTGGGCCTCTGTGGGTACTGCATGCATGTGGCACAGACTTCTGTGCTGGCAAAACAGACATTTGTACATACAAAAGAAATTTTTTAAATGAAAGAGTGACAAAGTCAAGCTGAATATTTGGCCAGTATGAATTAGAAACCTGTATTCTCTTTAAAAATATTTAATTTCCTGGGTGGTGGTGGCACCCACCTTTAATCCCAGCACTTGGGAGGCAGAGGCAGGTGGATCTCTGTGAGTTCCAGGCCAGCCTGGTCTACAGAGTGGGTTCCAGGACATCCAAGGCTATACAAGAAAACCCTGGCTCAAAAAACTAAAAAAAAATTTTTTTAAATTTATCATAATGATGATAAGGTGGTGGTATGTGTGTGTGTTTGTGCCTCTGTGTGTGCACGAGTGTGTGTTGGGAATGTGGCCATGAGCATGCATACCACATATGTGTAGAGGTTAAGAGACAACTTCCAGGAGTTGAGTCTCTCCTTCCATCGTGGGTCCCAGTAACTGAACTCAGGTCAGGTTTGTGTGGTGAACTGTCTCACCAGCCCCCAAACTCGTATTCTCAATGGTTGATTCCCACATTGTCCCTGGAAACCAGGTAGAGAATGAATTTATGCCAGTTCCACAGAAAGGATCCAAGTCACTAGGCCTAAAAGTTCTAAACTGCAGTCATCAAAGTATCCAGTGATGCATACCAAAGGAAAATGCTAGCAAATCTGTTGCTTAATAAGTCAGTGTAGACATCATCTCTTAACTTGCTGATATGCAAGATAAAACTTGATACTTGTCCCCTACCCTTTCTTGCAAATTCCTGTGACCAAATCATAACTTTTAGTCAAATGAACATATTGAATGTTGTATATTGAATACTGTATTATATCAATCACAATTACATTTTGAATATTGTATAATGATTATCTGCCTAAAATCTAAAAAGTATGCTATGATTACATCTCCTTACTTGTATAACTTTTTGTTTTTCTTGGAGTCAATTATGTCTTTTCATTTTCTTTCTCTTATTTTTTGCATTATTTCCTAAATCTGTCCTTTTCTTTCCTATTAGAACTTCCATGGGCCTACCAGTTGTTTTTTTTTTTTAAAGTCTCAATTTTTTAAAAATCTCAATTACCAAGCCACATGGCTAAACATAAATAAGAATTATGGATTAGTTTAAATGTAAGAGCTAGTCAGTGAGTGGTAGGCCTGAGGTAATGGCCAAGCAATTTTAATTAATATAAGCCTCTGTGTGTTTACTTGGGTCCAAGTGGCTGCAGGACTGGTGAGTGAGAGAGATTTGTCCTGACCATGGGCCAGGTGGGACACAGAAAAAACTTCAGCTACAGAGTTCATGTAGTGTTGCTTGTATATATGTGCTTTTAGGGCTGACCGCTTGGTATTGGGTAGCCCATTGTGAGTCTCATCCCTGGGGAAGACTGATTCTCCCTCTCTCTGTAGTCATTAATTGCCTGTAGTTCTTCTAAGAATGGAGCTTTGTGTGATTTCCCCCATCCACATTGGTGTGTCAACCAGTGTTGTTGTTGTTCAGATCTTGTTTAGGCAGCCACACTGTTGAGATCTCATGGGTGCAGCTTCCCTGTCGTTTAGAGAAGACATGATCTCACTGAAGATGTACTGGTCCTCTGGCTCTCACAATCTTTTCATCTCCTCTTCCAAGATGTTCCCTCAGCTATTGGTGTAGGGGTTGTGCTATTGATGTATCAACTGGGAATGGGCACACCATGGTCCTTTGTCAGGAGGTGGATGCTAACACTCAGTCCAGTCCCTCCTTCTGTATGGTCCAGGGTTCCTAGCTCTTGGAATGGTGTCACCCTCATTTAAAGTGAATTCTCCAACCACAATTAACCCAGTTTACAAACCTCTTCATAGACATGTTCAGAGATTTGTCTCCATGGTGATTCTAGATCCTCTGAAGTTGACATTCAGTACAAGCCATCACAGAAGCTCTGACCCCTTATGAAGTAGGGGTCCCTGCTATTGGGTTTTGGTAGGCAGTCTTGTTAGCTTGTTCTGTATCTGTGGTGTATACACACAATGGAATATTTCCAGCCTGAAGAAAGAATAAAATATTGGTATAGTCCACTACATAGCTCAACCATGAGGATGGCAAATGAAAGAAACCATATACAAAATGGCTGAATATGTGTTCAGTATGATTTCCCTTACATGAGATATCAACAGCAGCAAAATACAGAGACAGAAAGTACATGGCAGTTGTTATGGACTGGGGAAGGAGAAGACTGGGAGTTAGTGCTTCATGGGGACAGATTTTCAATTTGGGACCATGAAAGTTCTTGAGAAGGTTGCTAAGGGTCCTTGCACATTATGGGAATGTATATCTTGCCAGTGAACTGAACATCTAAAATGGCTTCACAGCTTCTCTCTCTCTCTCTCTCTCTCTCTCTCTCTCTCTCTCTCTCTCTCTCTCTCTCTCTCTCCTGTCCCCTCTCTTCCTGTCTCTACAGTCCTTGGGATTAAACTCAAGGGCCTTGCACTTGCTAGCTCAGCAGTCTGTAACTAAGCTATGCCCTCAGCCCTAAAATGGCAAATGTAGTATTATGCATAATTTGTGTCATAAGAAAGGAGCAAAGATTGGAGGGAATGAAAATCTCAGGTTCACCGTGACAGTACTTTTCACTTCCAGGTCCATGTGAACATATCCCCTTTTAATTTCTTTAGTTTTGTTTTGTTTTTCAAGATAGGCTTTCTCTGTGTAGCCCTGGCTGTCCTGGAACTCATTAGGAACCAGGCTAGGCTCAGACTCAAAGATCTGCCTGCCTCTGCCTCAGAGTACTGAGGTTAAAGGCATGCTCCACCACTGCCTGGTTTTCTTTTTAATCTCTTGATCATAATTTAAGTAGGGTCTTAGGAAGAGAAAGGAAAAGATGTGCGTGGTCCATCCAACCCACCAACTGTAACTAAACCCCATAAGATTTTTTTTTTTTTTGTAGTTCTTGATACATGGAGGACATGATGGTAGAAAATGTAAATACAATTGGTTTCCACATTGGAGGAAAAAGGAGGGTCACAGGCATAACATTTTGAATATGTACAGTATGAAGCACGGACTGGCTCTGAGGGCATTAAAGGAGAGAGAACATAGATGGAGCAGTGTGTAATACGTTTGCTGTCTTCCTGGCTGGAACCCTAAGTTGCCGTAGCAACAGGCCAGAGCAGGAACCTGATTAGAAGAAGGGCTTCTCAGGTTCAATGTACGTCCTTTAATCAGGCACAAATGGTGGGGCAGATCACCACATGGCACCCATAAGATCGTCTACGTTGATAAGCTGCATAATTAGTAAAATCTAATAACTCTTTAGAACAAGTAAAACAACCTCCCAAATCTTGCTTTTTGCATTTCTTACCCTCAGAGTCATCAATAGTCAGAAGAATTTCCTGGGATTTCTTTGGTGAAATCTTTGAGGCAGAGTTAGTAATATTATTGAAGTGTTCTTCTCACCAGTGTAGGGCAGGAAGACACATGAAGAAATTGAGAGATAAAAGCCTGCTGTCATTGGCCTTTCACATTTTCAAGATGTCTAGTATGTGCAAGGCCATCATATAAAGAAATTACTCTATAAAAGTCAAGTTTTAGGACACTGTCATGGGCTGCAGGAAACAATTTTGAAATTTCAATAGCAATGCCATGCACTATATTGCCAGGGGAGTTTAGGATAAAGTGTGGCTAGAATCAAGTCGGTTTGTGTGGTGGCAACCACCACTTCTTGGCTTCTGGGAGACAGGAGTTGTGTTAGCTGTTTTTTATTGCTGTGATAAAATATCATGACTAAATACATCTTCTGGAAGAGTTTATTTTGTCTTATAATCCCTGAGGGATAAGAGTTCACCATGGTGGGGAAGCAGGGTAGCAAGCTATAGGCCTGGCTGCAGGATTACAAAGCGGAGAACTCACGTCTTCAGACACAAACATGAGGCAGAAAGGGAACTGGAAGTGGGGTGAGGCTTTAAACTCTCAAAGCCTGCCCCTGGTGACATACTTCCTCTAGCAAGGCTGTACCTTCCTATATATGACCTCTCCAAGCAGCACCACCAGTTGGGGACCAACGGTTAAATGCTTGAGCCTATATGGAGATTTCTTTATTCACACCAGCACAGGAGTTTTAAATAGAATTGTCGAAGTCATCCCTTGAGGAAAGCAGATTGGATTCATTAAGATCTTCGCATTATCCAAAGACTGTTTGTCTGGCTTCTGAATAAGTTGGGCTCATGTCAATTGGTCTCCTTTACCATCCTTCTTCTAGAAGTACCAAGCACAGTTGTCATCTGGAATTACATCTTAGTTATTTCCCCAGGCAAGTGGTTATTTTCAAGTCTGTAACAATCCTAGAAGGTGCGTGGTTTTTGCTGACTGAAGATTTACTTTCTCCAGCGCAGGACTGTTTTACAGCAGAGGAACTTAAATCGAGTTGTTCTTCTCTGGATGCAAATGTCCCAAAGTCAAACATATAATCTAAATCAGTAGTTTGGTCCTGCCTTTGTAATTTTTTTTCAGCTGTTGCTATTCTATAGTCCCAAGTGAGGTATTACACAGTTTAAAAGCAAAGGTCAATATACTCCCTTTGTGCTCTTTTGGGACAACAGTAGAAGAAATGACAGAAGACGAGTGATTAATCACCGCAGGAGTGATATCTATGAGGTGGTCCCAATCTGAGCACCTTAGGCTCCCCGGGGTCCCAGAGAGCAGTGATGGGGCGGGAGGAGAGGAGACCTATGTGCTCTTTCCAGGCTTCAAAACAGACTAAACCCAGCAGTGCCTATTTACCAGGGATGACATGCTCCGGCTAATTAAACCAAAACATCGGGTTTCTTTGCTTGGGGGCTAGAATTATATCAACTCAGTATAGAAACACCAGTTACCCCATGCTGACTGGAAGCTCTGATTGGCAGTCTTTGATTAATAAAACATGAGAAAGTGAATTCGTTATCAGCTAATAAATGTATTTTGTTCGATAGAAAGTGTTTCAAAGCATGGTCTTTGTGGAGTGAGGAAAAATAAGATGTTCCCTTTGGGTGGAAACAGTGAGAGGGGTGTTCTTACTAGATGAGAAGATTAAGGAGGGCAGAGAGCAAAGGAGGCTGCGTGGGGAGCCGAGAAGTTGAGACTTCCTGAGGAGGGTCTGGGAGAGAGATGGACAGGATTGATGTATTCAGTGGCTCTCAGAGAGTGGCCTGCAGCAACAGCACCAGCTCCTTATGGGAACTTGCTAGATAGAAACACAGACTCCCAGGCTTTGCCTACCGAGGTAGCCACTCTGGAGACAAGGCGCAGCCATCTGGATTGTAAGAAGCTTTGGAGGGGGCTCTCATACTCACACAGATTTCTACCTTTGTCTCCCCCAAGTCTGAGATGCTAACATAAAAGTCGCTAAATCTTAGACCACCTGGTCAGTTGAAGGTCTAAGAGAGAAGAGGAGGTTGCTGTGGTAAGTGCTTTCTTCCCCAAGCTCCCCTCTGCTGACATTCTCCACTCCAACTGGTCTTTAAAAAGAAACACCCAAGTCTTCCTCTGTCTGAATGGTTTTGAACAATGAGAACAGATTTCATTCAATTTCAGAGGTTGCTCAGTCGGCAACAGAATTGAACCTGAGTGTGATCATGTTTCTCTCTCCTCACATTTATTTTTACAGATGCCCTTTTTCCCCAAGTGATACTAGTTTTCAATTTATAGGGATGGCATAAAGTATTCCTTTTGAAAACTTTATTTGTGCCACTCAGCTTATGGGAAAGAGGTAAATGGGCTGAGGAGACAACTTAGCTGGTAAAGTCACTTGCTACACAAGCCTGATGACCAAGTTTGACCCCAAGAACCCATGTTAATGTGGAAGGAGAGACCCACTTCAGGAAGTTGTCCTCTGACATCCATGCACATGACATGGTACAAGCACATTCAAACACATGTTGTACACACACAATAATAATAAGTACAATATGAAAAAGATAAAGAATTGATCAGAAGTTTGTGGGAATTAGAAATACAAGGTGTGACATGAATGATTAAAATTTGTAAGGAATATTGAAGATAACTAATGTTTGTATGTGCATGTATATGTGTATATGTGTGTGCATGTGTCTACATGTGTTTATACATACATGTGTGACTGTATGTGTGTATTTCCATGTGTGTGTGTATGTGCCCATGCATATGTGTCTATGTGTGTGTATACACACATGTGTGTCTGTGTATTTCCATGTGTATGGCGTGTGCTTGCGTGTGTATTTGGTATTGATGTTCGACTGAGTAGATCTGTTCATCTTTCCTTTTTTCTCTTTTTCTTTCTTTCTTTCTTTTTTTTTTTTTAAGAAAAGACTGCAGAAACATTTGACTGCAGCAAGCATCAGGACAAGGAAGGAAGATTCCCACACATGCCAAAGTACTCCAGTGGCAACCTACAACCTACTTGTGGGAGCAAAACTCGGTACGACAGAATCTTACACAGAGCACTTTGCCAGAACTTTGTGGTCCTCCTTTTCCTTTGGTACAAAGCTGCTGAGATGTAATGATATCTGGAACACAGGCTTTGTGCTATCTTGACAAAAACCAGGAAGCATCCCTGGGGAGGTGGCGATTAACAGCATGTTCCCAGCCACACACACTCAGATGGATGCTTCATTTGCTCACTCTACCTGGAGTCAGGGAGTGCCAGAATGAACTGGTACATGCACACACATAGATATGCTTTAGATTGTTGTGGGAATTCGATCCATTCAGCCAATTACACTGGATCCCCCCCCCCCCCCCCCCCGTTTTTTAAGTTATGGGTAGGATCTGATTGAAATAATGGAGAGACATCCTTTAAGGCAGGGCCTGTCTAACTTTTTAAAACTCAGTATAGAAAACACAGTTTAGAATGCATGTGCACACACACACACACACACACACACACACACATACAAACACACACACACAAAACATACATACACTTGCACATGCACACACACATACAAACACACACAAAACACACACACACACATATGCACACACTTGCACATGCACATACACTTTCCTACCTTAACAAGGCTTCATTCAGCTGTCTTTATCCTTTAGAGTTTTGACTTTACTCTAATTCATAAAAATGGATTCCCCAGGGGTTGGGGATTTAGCTCAGTGGTAGAGCGCTTGCCTAGCAAGCACAAGGCCCTGGGTTTGGACCTCAGCTCCAGAAAAAAAAAATGGATTTCCCAACCCACTGGTGGTCTCAACTGTTTGGAAAGCTTCACTCTGATGCATAGATTCTAAGTTATTGTGCATAATGTTTGCTTGCAAGCTGGTTAAAATTCAAATTACTACATTCTGGAAATTTTTTCTCCCTATTTCCCTCCCTGGGGATACCAGTTTGGTGTTGTGGGGGTATGGCTTGAATCTGCAAGTTTTGATGGGTCACTTAGAGGATGTTCATGTAGGCAGAGCTTGACCACATTTTGAGAAATACTATTTAAAAGGAAACTTAGGATGAAGGGGTGGCTCAGGGGATAAAGCACTTGCTGTGCAAGCATGAGGATTGGGGTTCAAATCCCCCAAACTTATGTAAATGCTGGGTGGGCATGCCATCTGCCTATAGTTCTAGCTTCCAAAGGCAGACAGGGACTCCCAGAGCAAGCTGTCTCATAAGACTAGCCACATTGTGAGCTCTGGTTTGACTGAGATCCTGCCTCAAGGATTAAGGAGAAAGAGTGATGGAGGATGGTTCCTGATTTCAATCTTGGGCTTTTCACATACATACATGTGCAAAAATCCACATACAAAATACACATCATACGCATCATACACACATATGGAAAATGAGAAAAGGGGAAAAAAGAAGCCACAATAAACTACTGAAATGTTAATGTGAAAAACCATGAATCATTGTCCAAATTTGGAAGTTCCTTCATTACTTGCTGGATCAAGTTCAGATGCAGAATGGCAGTCAGTGCTCCTCACTGCACAGTCCCTGCTGAGCTGCTCAGGTGTGCCCACAGCTTAGGCTGTAGTTCCAGTCTCACCGCCCTCCTTTTGTCCTGTTGTGTATAAGAAGGCCATGTTAATCCCTTTATTATTCACATGGTGGATGCTTTTGTGTGGATTTGTGTTCTGGCAGCATGCCAGAATAGGTCCCCTTACTGACCTTCCTGCTGCAAGCAGCTAAGCATGCTGACTCGTATTTAACAGCCACGTTCAGGAGCTGGAGAGATGTCTCAGCAGTTAAGAACACTTGCTGCTCAAGCACAAAGGCCCACGTTTGGACCCAAGCACCTGTGTAACAAGCCTGTAACCCTAGCACTGGGTATAGGGGCAGGAGCATTGCTGGGCCTTGATAGCTGCCAGCCTAGCTGGAAAAAAAAAAAAAAAAAGGGAGCTCCAGATTCAGGAGAGACTCTGCCTCCCAGGAATAGGTGGCGAGCTATGGAGGAAGATGCCGGACTCCCTCCTTTGTCCTCTGCATGTGCACATATGTGTATGTATGCATCTCTCTCTATCTCATGTACAAAACAACCAAAACACTACCTCCATTAAAAAAAAAATACACATGAGCCAGGTGGTGGTGGCACATGCCTTTAATCCTGGCACTCAAGAGGCAGAGGCAAGTGGATCTCTGAGTTCAAGACCAGCCTAGTTTACAGAATGAGTTCCAGGACAGCCAGGGCTACACAGAGAAACCCTGTCTCAAAAAGCCAAGATAGATAAATAGATGATAGATAGACAGACAGACAGATAGATAGACAGACAGACTGATAGACAAACAGATGATAGATAAATACACGTGAGCCAGCAAATTAAGGAGTCCTCCTAAGTAAAAAACTAAGAAAAGTAAAGCTGTCTTTTGCCTTTTAGACACTTTCTGAACTTAGTGAGTTTTGACCTTTGAGTTTTTATGGCTCCAAATCTTAAACTCTGCTCAAGGGAAGGATCTAATATAACCTATCTTATAGTTTTGATCTCAAATGGTCATGGTTTGGGGCAAAGGTGATTTACTGTAAGGGTGAATGAGAATCCTCTCTGCGGAAAATTATTGCCTATCTTAAACAGTTAGGCTAGATGGAGGTCCCCCGCAAAGAAATCTTTGAGAATTAGAATTGTAACCACAGGTCAAATCTCTTGATGACCCAAGGAAGACATGAATTCATGCATGTTAGATGGGCAGTAATCCAAGGGAGCACAACAAAACCAACTTCACTGGACTCCTCCAGGCTTACAGGAGTTTGTTATGACAGAAGTTTAAGAAATGTTAGCTCATTGGCTTTTCGGTGTCCACCTATGGTGGGACACTTTGCGCAGCCTTGATGCAGGGGGAGGGGCTTGGATCTACCTCAACTGAATGTACCAGGCTCTGCTGACTCCCCATGGGAGACCTTACCTTCTTGTAGGAGGGAATGGGGGGGTATGAGGGAAGGCTGGGGGGTGGGAGGAGGGAAGAGAGGGGGTTCTGAAGTTGGTATGTAAAATGAATAGAAAATTTCTTAATTAAAAAAAAAAGAACTGTTAGCTCATGATGAGAAAGAATAATAATACATAAAAAAGCAAGACAATAGGAGTGTTGGGGCAGCAGACTGAGACTCACAGAGATGACAAATCGTAGACTCATCAGTCGCAGAATATAGGAAATAAAGTTGGAAGTAAAGACACTTTGAAAATGACAAGGTAGATTTTAGAAAAAGAATTTCTAGAAATGAAATATAGATTCAACAGTTAATTAGACGTAGTCAAGGAGACAGTTGGTAACTTGGGTGAAATTCTGAAAAAATTAGAATATAAGGCAGAGAGACAAAGAGATAGAAAGCAAAAAAGAGAGTTTGGGAGATGTGGAAGACAGAATGAAAGGATCTAATTAACATGTATATAAATAGTGGCTGAGAATTTTTCAATATTGACGAAAAATATCTTTCTACACACTCAGAAAACCCAGTGAGTCTCACATAAGAGAAACAACAACAACAAAAATGCATACCTGTACATATTACAAGTGAAACTGAAGAACAGGGCAAGACAGAAGACCTTTAAAGAATGGTGACAACCACTCCCCTCGGCCACCCCCACACCTTTGTCTTTGTGTCAGCAATAGTAGAAACAATTAAAAATCTTAAATGTGCCAAGAGAAAAGAAATCTCTTGGGATTGGCTACGCAGTAAAATATTTTTCAAAAAAAAATGGAGGAAATGAAAGTATTTACAGGTGAAGCCTGAGAGAGTTCATAACTAGTGAAATTCTGATTTAAAAAAAAGGTTTGTGTGTGTGTGTGTATGTATGTGTATGTATGTGTGTGAGTGTGTATTTGTGTGTGTGTGTGTGTGTGTGTGCACATGCCCATGGTGGCCAGAAGAGGGCATTGACCCCCCTGAAGCTGTAGTTTCAGATGGTTGTGCCTGATACATATATTCTCAGTGGTGCTGAGAATCACACTACTGTCCTCTTGTAGTTGAAATGCTAAATGGTCTTATTAATGAAAAAAACCCAGAGCCAGATATCGGGGTTAAAACTTGAGAGATCAGAGGACTAGGAAAAGCCACAGCCAACCTCACCTCACCAACTCCGCAGCTTCCAAAGAGACCTACTTCCTGTATACCCATGCCTATATGCCTTTCTGGTCTGCCAACTCACTTCCTGTCCTGGCCCAGCTACATTGCTTCCTCTTCCTGCCTAACTCTGTCACTTCCTGTCTGTCTGTACAGACCTCCAGACCTTTATGGTTAGTGCTGGGATTAAAGATATGTACCACCATGCCTGGCTTTGTTCCCAGTGTGGCCTTGAACTCACAGAGAGCCAGACAGATCTCTGCCTTCCAAGTGGTAGGATTAAAGGCGTGTGCTACCATTGCCTGACCTCTATGTTTACTTTAGTGGCTGGCTTTTTCCCTCTGATCCTCAGATAAACTTTACTGGGGGACACAGATAAGTGGAAAACCAGCAAGTGCTCTTGACTGCTGAATCACTTTTCCAGTTTCCATAGCAGTGAAATTCTGGACCTTATGTAGAAGGAGAGTCCACAGTGGAAGGCATGAGGACCAAAGAAAGTATCAGTACATGAACAGAGAAAACAACCTTTAGAAGGCAATACCTGTGTCTTGAGTTGTTGAAAAAATAAGAACTTAAAGATATGAAAACAATAATTTGGAATTTGGAAGAGGAAGTGTTGTGGAAAATTTGATCAAACTGTGAAACTCTGAGACTGTGTTAATAAAATTAACCTTGGCTCAGGGGGCAGAGCCAGAGACTATTTGACAGGAACTAGCCATAAAGAATACAGAGGGGCCAGGAGTATGGATAGAGAGATGCACAGGGAAGAGTAGAGATGTGTAGTCTTCTTGGTTTGGGACCAGTGGAGAGACGCTTCTATTGCTGGATCTCCGGCCAAAAAGGGTCAGGTGGTTACTTCTCAGCTTCTCTGAGCTAGCAAGTTTTCACCCCAATATCTGACTGCCTAGTCTTTTTTGGTTTTTCGAGACAGGGTTTCTCTGTGTAGCTTTGCGCCTTTCCTGGAACTCACTCTGTAGACCAGGCTGGCCTCGAACTCACAGAGATCCGCCTGCCTCTGCTCCCGAGTGCTGGGATTAAAGGCGTGCGCCACCACCGCCCCTGCCTAGTCTTTATTGGTAAATGGAATGGTAGAGACTTAGTTAAAACTACATTTGGCAGCCTTGGCTGAGCTGGTGCACTGGGACCAGAAATCCTGGTCTGTGGGGAGTGCTGACTGTAGTTAAAATATCAGTATACCAGTAGATTCAGGTGCAGCTGCTAAGCTGACAGAAAAGCAACAAGGAAATAATCAAAACTTATAGTTTTAATTTAATAAGAACATATAGTCTTAATGTCTTAATTTTTTATTTTTGTGGATTTTAATATTATTTATTTTTGAGACAGGGTCTCATATAGCCTAGGCTAAGCTTGAGCTCACTATGTAGCCAAGGATGGCCCTGAATTCCCTATTCTGTTTCCACCTCCTCAGTGCTAGAGTAGCAAGTTTTTGTTTTTGTTTTTGTTTCTGTTTTTTTTTTTTTTTCCCGAGAAAGGGTTTCTCTGTGTAACTTTGGATCCTGTCCCAGAATTCGCTCTGTAGACCAGGCTGACCTCAAACTCACAGAGATCCGCCTGCCTCTGCCTCCCAAGTGCTAGGATTAAAGGCGTGCGCCACCACACCCAGTGAGTAACAAGTTTGTACCACCATATCCAGTTAATCTTTTCTTTTCTTTTGAGGTGGAAGATAACTAAGATGCTGATCCATTTTTTTTTAACGGATCCATTTTGAATATCACACACACACACACACACACACACACACACGTAATATTGTTCTGTGTGGGACTGGGAAAAGAGGGAAGAAGTCCCTTCCTATCCATCACTAGGCTTATGGCTGAGCCCTCCAAAAGAGACCGATTCTACCAAGAACAAGAGCATACAAACTTACTTAATAGAAGTGTTATCTGACACAAGAGTCTTGAGAAATAAGACCCAGGAGACCGCTAACCCTGTGTGTTTTAGGCTTAGGTTTGAAGAACAGAGGAAAATAAGAATTGCAGTCTATGAGGTCAGCTGAGGGATGACTCACTCAGGCTCAGAGGGACATGATCTGAGGTGAGGTGGGAAGTGAGCCAGGCCTGTCCCTTAACTTCTCGGGGCCTCTGCACCCTCAGAGAAAAAGATGTTCCTTTAGTTCCAGTTGTAGGGAATATGAAATATACCTCTCAAGGGAGGCTGTCTTCAGAAGAAGGCAAGAATTCTTTCTCACACACTGCACTGGGGTTAACTACACTCATTCTGCTGTGTTCTAGGACACTAGAGCTTATGTCTCGTATCTCTGTCTTTTGATTATGTCCCATTATTTAACTTTTCTCTCTCCCTCTTCCTCTGCCAGCCCCTGGTTTATCTCTGCTCTACCTACATTTTTCTTTCCTTTATTGTTTATTACTGGTGATGAACCCAGAACCTTGAGAGTGTTAGGTGAGCTCTCTACCACTGAGCTGCATTCCCTGCCTGACCTCAGTTCTACTCTCAGACTTCTAGGAGACCAAATTCTTTTTAGCTTTCAGTATGAGTGAGAACATGGCATTTGTGCTTCTGTGTTTGGCTTACTGAACTTAACAATAGCGTTCTCCAGGCTCATCATGTTAATGGCAGATGTTCATTTCTTAGGTCTGAATAATATTCCATCTGTGCTGATGTCCGAGGCTCCTGTTACCATCAAAGGCCATGCAGACGCCTTAGATTGAGGGCTATGTTGGTGTCTGAGGCCACACTGCTGCTGGGGCCTGTGCCGATCTGAGTGGCCTGCACTGCCACCTGGGGCAGTGGTAACATCCAGACCCAGCTGCTGCTGAGGACCATGTCTGGGTCCATGGTCCTACCACAGCTGGGGTCTGTGCTGAAGTCCAGGTCCCATATTTCCACCAAAGGTCACATAAAAGCCCAGGGTTGGGGCTGAAACCTGAGGCCTCAGTGGTGTCTGGTGGCCATTTCTTTTACCCAGAACCAGGATGACGTCCTGGCCCAAGCTGATAACCGAGGGCCATGTCTGGGTCTGTGGTCCAGCTGCAGCTGGGGTCTGTGTTCATGTCTGTGGCCCGTGTCACCTCAGGAGGTCTTAGGAACCATGCAAGATGAAATCAGAGGGCCATGCTGAGCAGGCCTTGCCCTTCGCTGGCCCTGGGAAAGCTGGCCTAGACTCTTGCTGGACACTACCACAAAAGAGCTGGTCCCTGCACTCCGGAGAGATGGCCCACCCCTCACCACAGGTGAGGGTGAACTGACCCTGAGGACATGGACCTAGGGGAGCTGACTCCACCCACTTGCCTGAGGTGGGTGGCCCCAGTGGCCCGGACTGACCAGCTTGGCTTCCACCCAGGCCTGCAGTCGGGCTTTGGGTTGGCCCACCCTAGCATCTACCCCATCCAAGACTTGCTGAAGCTTGTGAAGGGACTGGTCCTGTGGAACAATACCCACAGATCTCCGTGACTCGAAGCAGCCAAGGGATACCCCAGAGAAGTTCCGGTGAGGATCCAGAGATGATGGTGTACCAGAAACCAGAGGCCTTGAACCAGACCAGTGACTCATTCAATGAACAGTTGCCAGTAAAGCTGATTGGACAAAAGGGTAGACAGTGTGAGGCCCTCAGTGCTACCAGGACTAATGATGAGGTGTTGGAGAGGCCAGAAAGAAAGGGAAGCAGGAGGTTTGTTGTTGTTGTTGTTGTTTTGTCTTTGTTTGTTTGCTTGCTTACTTTGTTTTGTTTTCTTTTTTAAGGGGGCACAGCGGGGATGAGAGGAGGACATGGGGAGACCAGGAGGTGAGCAGAATTGGGGTGCATGATGTGAAACTCCCAAAGAATCAATTAAAAAGTTAAAAAAAAATATTCCTTGTGCAGTGTATTCCATTTTCCTCACTCTCTGTCTGTTCATGGACACCTAGGTTGAGTCCCTCTCCTGGCTTTTGTGGATAGCAGTGGAATAGATAAAAGTGGAAGTGTACTCTCTTGGACATCCCAATTTCCTTTCTTCTGGAAGTACACACTGCAGTGGAAGTCCTGGATGATACCACAGTTCCATTTTACTGAGACTTGAACCCAGGTTTCACGTATGGTAAGCTCTCTCCCACAAGCTCCCTTGCAGCTCCTGTTATTAGGGTTTTTTCCCTCCACACTATTTTCCCTCATGGCTGTACACTTCTGCCAGCCACCCATGAGCTCCCCTTTCTCTGCATCCTCACCAGCGTTTGTGTTTGCCTTTGGTAATGGCCGTTCTTTCTGGGGTAAGATGATGGTTTTGATTTGCCTTTCCTTCAGGCTCCACTCATAGCCCATTCTGCCTGAGAAATTGTTATGTCACCCTGAATACATAGATTTATAAAATGGGTAAAAGAATCAAACATTTATAGATCATGAAGAAGTCTGTTTTAGAATAATTCTTTGGTGTGTCGCATCTCACCATTTATTAAAGATGAAAGCAAATTTGCATACTAATGAGATGATGTGCTTATTTTTACATAAGGAATTAGATCTTGGCTGAGTATTTGATGCTGCAGGACGAAGGGCATCTTCAACAGTCTTCAGAGTTGATTGATGTTTTGATTTTATAATCATCAATGCTGAGAACACAGCTTTGCTGAGATGCATAGTACAAAACGGCACAACCATGCTTAAGGACGTTTAGTTTTTGTTAGAAATTCTGTCCTAATCCCAAAATAAAATTGACTGAACCATTTTTTTAATGGAGCTTGAGACAGAAATTCAAACTAACTTTTAAAATCAAGTAATCTAGCTGGGCATGGTGGTGCATGCTTTTAATCCCAGTGACTCAAGAGGCAGAGACAGACAGATTTCTTCCAGTTTGAGTTCAGCCTGGTTCATGGGGGCAAGTTCTAGGTCATCCAGGGCAACACAGTGAGACCCTCTCTCAAAAAACCAAAACGAGCTGGGTGGTGGTGGCGCACACCTTTAATTCCAGCACTTGGGAGGCAGAGGCAGGCAGATCTTTTTGAGTTCAAGGCCTACAGAGCGAGATCCAGGACATGGGCACCAAAACTACACAGAGAAACCCTGTCTCAAAAACAAAAACAAAAAACAAAAAAACCCCACCAAGACAAAAGTAAAGAAATAAAGCCAAACATTCTAGCAATACAATACAGAAATAAATAATTTGATATTTAGGTGTTTCGGATGGCATTCACGGTAGTCACATGGTGCGAAGGCGCGCATGACATGAAGAGCCATGCTGTGTTCAGAACCACAGATCAGCCATAGTGCAACCTGGACAAGAACTTCTGGAAACCTCGGTTCCTTGTATGTTTGATTTTGAATTAACTGTGTTTGTCATGTGTTTAGGAAACTTTTACTATTGGCAAAAATTTCATGACCTCACATTTAGTTACATGACCTCTGTATTTCACTGTATTGGCTTTTATAAAACCTTAGTTAATTGTATTTTGTGTGTATGTAAATGTAACCAAGTGTATATCTGTACACCACATGCATGCAGGAACATGCACTGGTCAGAAGAAGGTGTCAGATCCCCTGGAACTAGAGTTACAGGTGATTGTGAGCTGCCATGTCAGTGATGGGAACCAAATCCTGGTCCTCTGTAAGAGCAGTAAGCATTTTAAGTGCTGAGCGATCTTTCTAGCCCCCACTGTATAGGCTTTTGTTAAAGTTGTTCCTACAGCAGAAACCAGAAGTAGCACCAGACCGTGGCGCTGTCATCCTATTATCTGTCCCCAGGGGACTGATTTTAGTTACCCCTTCCCCCATCAAATATGTGGGTACTCAAACCCTTCAAAGTGAATGGCATGGTATTTACATCTGATTCTAAATCTAGATCCATATAAATCCTAACACAATGCAAATGTTTTGTAAACAGTTGTTCTACTGTATTTGGGGACCAGTGACAAAGAAAAAGCCTGTGTCTATTCAGTACAGATGTTAGGTTCCCCCCAACCCCCAACACACATATTTCCATCCCCCATGAGTTGAATCCATGGGTGTGGAATCCCTGAAATGAGGGCTGCAGCCAGTATGTTCTTCTTTGCCAAACGTGATAAAATCAAACCAAGCCAAATGCAAACCTCCTTTCATTTGTGTGTCTTTGATCAGGCAGTACAAATGATTAATTCAATTAATGTCAGCCTTCATGTGCACACATTGTTTCAATATTTTGTTTTATTAAATGGGAAGTACATATAAAGGCCCTGTTTTGTTTTGTTTTGAGACAGGGTTTCTCTGTGTAGCTTTGCGCCTGTCCTGGATCTGTAGACCAGGCTGGCCTCGAACTCACAAAGGTCCACCTGCCTCTGCCTCCCAAGTGCTGGGATTTAAGGCGTGTGCCACCACCGCCCAGGCCCTGTGAAGCATACTGAAGGGATGTGTGTGTGTGTGTGTGTGTGTGTGTGTGTGAGTGCGCACGCGTGCATGTGCGTGCAATGCATGAAAAAGTGAGTGGCATAAAACTGTAAGGTGTATTTGTGCTTCAAAGCAAAACTTGATATTGTTTGGTGCACACTCCTTAGCTGATTCTGATTCCGTGGGAGTTATTTAACAACTCTGTCAAATTGTAGCAATACAAAATAATCTTGTTGGCTGGAGTGTAGCTCAGTGGTATTAGCACTTGACTAGCACACATGAAGCCCTGGGTTGGATCCCCAGCACCAAATAAACCAGGCATGGTGGTCCATGCTTATAACCTGAGCACTCTGGCATTGGGGCAGAAGGATCAGGATGTTCAAGGTCATCCATGGCTACACAAAGAGAGTTTGACACTAGCCTGGGATACATGAGACCTTGGCTCAAAAATAAAACAAAATAATCTTGCCTATAGATATGCAGATGAATTCTGCCTAGTGGGAGGTCATCTTTTCCCATCCAATGAGGAAAGCCAGTTTTCTACCCACTTAACACTTTTCTTTAAACATTCTTTCACCCTTTTTAAAGTTGTACCTTAAATTTTTAAAATTCCGTTGAGAGAGAGAGAGAGAGAGAAAGAGAGAGAGAGAGAGAGAATACACACATACCATGGTGTGTGTAGGGAGGTTAAAGGACAACTTCCCACCATGTGGATCCTTGGGGTCAAACTCAGGTCATCAGGTTCGTTGGCAAGCACCTTTATTCTCCAAGTCTCTTTCCTAGCCTAGCAAGGGGGGGGGGGGCGGGCGGGGGGGGGTTGTTTAACATGTCCTTTGAGCCTGCTAACATATGCTTGGTTCCTTCATTATAAGTTTACCTCTTAATATGTGCTTGTTTTATATTACTATGAGAGACAATAGTAAATAATTTTACCAGTAACAATTATCCATTGATAAAGATTATAGTTCTCTAGATTGGGTATTTGGAAGAGGATTTCCAAGAGATAGTTAACAGGGGCCTGGCAAGGAAAACAGCTCATGGTATTTGTTATAAAGATCCCATTACAGTTATCAAGTGGAAATTAGAATATCTGCCTCCAGTGAGCTAGACATCATCCCCATTTTTGAAGAACCATCTCATAAGATTGGCAATTAACTTAGTATATATGATATTAGATAATGAAATGTGATACTGTTTGGATGATATGCTTAGCTCAGTGAGCAAATATTCATCAAAGAATGAATGAATATGTGCTGTCGAAAATGATACATAAGTAAAGAAATAAGTCCATATAAAATGGCCAATAAGTAGGTACTGTAATAGAGTATGAAAAGTTCACTGAGGGACTGGGAATGTGGCTCAATGGAAGAGTATGTATGTCCTTAGCTCACACAAGGCCCTGGTTCCATCCCCAGCCCCAGAAAGCCCAACAAATTCCAAACAAAGTCCACTGAAAGGGTTTTAGATTCCACATGCGACTCTAAGAAACTCGCGCTGTGGGTGTGTGAGTGAGTATGAGAGTACGCATGCCACTGCACAAACGTGGAAGTTAGAGAAGAGCTTTTGGGAGGTCTGACTCTCCTTCTACCTCAGCTTCCAGGGATCAAACCCAGGCTGTCAGGATTGCTCAGCAAGTGCTTCTACCCAGGGAGCCATCTTGCCAGCGCCACACTGAGCTTTGCTATGGTATCAGATGCTATCTTGTTCTCCTCTGCAGCCGGTGGCTTTCAACAGGGTCCATGTGACCATCTGATTCTGAGTGTCCGTAGCCAAGCATCCTAGTCTCTGTGGGTCGCAGTTTCCCAATCTGAGAAACAAATGAGGTTAGATATCTTCTTCCTCAACCATGGGCCGGGTCAGCACACCTCTTTGCCCTTGGAGTTCCCAGAGGCATGATCCCAAAGAGCCTTGGCCTGGTTTGTGATTTTCCCAAGCCATGTTCTTAGATTTCTTCAAATCCTGAGGTTTAGACGGCTTTGAGGCTGGAGAGTGACTAAGAAGAGGATGAGGCGACACGCTCATTCTCTTGGAGAGGCAGGCTAGAGACCCAGCAGTCAGTTCATCTTGCCATCTAGTCCTAGGGCCTGGAAGTAGAATCCTAAGCATAAAGCCTCAAATGCTGGTAGATTTTTTTTTAAACCTCAATTCAGGAATTGCTTTCAGCCAACATTACCTCTGCTTTTGGAGCACAAGCCAGGCTATTGTGCTGGAAATAATCCTTGTCCTCTTATTGGAATGGCTTGTGTTGCCATAGTTACTATTTGAGTTTGGTGCACCTAAAATTTCAAGTATTTATCAGGGGAAAAGAATTTGCTGATCTCTCTCTCTCTCTCTCTCTCTCTCTCTCTCCCTCCTCTTCCTTCTCCCCCTGCCCCCCCCCCCCCCCCCCCCCCCCCCCCGTGTGTGTGTGCTCTGCCTTTGGAAAATCGGAGTGAGAGAAAGTAAACTTTATGTCCTACTCAATGGTTGTTTTCAGCGGGGATTGTCACAAAGCCCCGCAGAGAAACAGTTAACTCTCCGGAAGTGAAAAACGGGCTTGGCCACGGCCTTGAAAAATGGAGTTATCAGCATCCCGCTGAGGCCCCACCATCACTGTGGATGATGGATGGAAACGCAGGTTGTCATTGCCAGTTGTGCAGCTCAGGAAATTGCATGAGGCAGCTGGTTATTTATGACGGAGCTACACAGAGCTGGTCAGCAGGTTTCTCCAGCGCTGCCACTCTGTGCTGGTGGTAACTTTCCTCACAGGCTGAAGGGTGGAGCAGAAGTTTGCAAGGAGGTAGGAAGGGGAGGTGGGTCCTGGAGGGTGTGTGTGGCTTAACAGCACAGTAGCTATAGCAGCTGCAGTAGCGTAGGGAGCAAACTTGGCCATTCGGCATTTGTGAATAACTAGATTCGCAACCCACCGAGACCCATGTGTTTGTGCTGCCTGTTTGCCTGGCTGCTTTGCAGGCTCTGAGTTGGCCCACAGTGGTGCCCAGAAATAGTCCCCTCTGCCTGGTCGCCATGAGCTAGACTGGTTTTTATGTGGCTGTCTCCTAGGAGCCCAAAGCTATGCCACATGGCTGGAAGCTGTGTTTACAAGCTTTTCATCTGTCTTTCTTAACTTGTGGTTGCTATGGTTTCCTTAGCCTGCTGAGGCTGGCCCTTGAAGAGGGACAAGCTGTCCACTCAACCAAAGCCAGAGGCACCAGCTCCATCAGCACAGGCCTTTTGGCTATGTCCTCAATTATATCAAACCACCTGCCTGGCCTGAGCCCCACACTTTTCTCCTTCAAGAAGCTGACCTTGGTCTTGGCCCTGGGATTAGTCCCAGGTCGTGTCTGCCACTGTCCTGCATCCTCTGTGTTTGTCTCGGTTGGGATGCTCACGTTGCTTCCCATTGCACTGACTTCTCAGTAGCTCTGATTTGCTTTGCAGAATTCTATCGTACTCTCTGGTCACCTTTACCTAGTTGTATCCGAGACACATTTACACCGGGGCTGACTCTTGTACCCTGTCACTCTGATGTGGATATATTCTGCTGTTCGTCCAGCATTCATTCAGATAACAGCACCTTGTGGTTTTCAGATCTACCTCCCCCAACACATCCAGCATAGTTTACAGGGTTCTGATGGGGCTCATCCCATCCTTCTTACTCCAGGGGTTAGCCAGTTAGGATATTTTTGTCCTTCATCTCTCATGATGGTCCAGACATAGACACATGAAGCCAGGTCACAAAGAATGATTCCTGGAACGTTCATTACAAAGTCTTTTGCTCTGTGGTGTTTTGGAATATTTCTTTACACTGTGTGAAGATGTGTCACTGTAGTTGGTTTAATAAAGAGCTGAATGGCCAATAGCTAGGCAGGAGAGAGAGATGGGATTTCCAGGGAGAAAGAGGAAGAGAAGGAGGAATCTAGGTGCACAGATTGTGCTAAAGAGACACCAGTGAGACTCTGAAGAGGTTGAACATATGGTACAGAGCAGAGGTAACTGAGCCACGTGGCAGAATGTAGATTAATAGAAGCAGGTTAATTTAAGTTATAAGAGCTATTTGGGGACAAGCCTAAGCTAAAGGCCAAGCTTTCATAATTAATAGTAAGTCTCTGTGTCGTTATTTGCGGGCTGGCGGTCCTGATGAGAAAGTACTGCAATACTGTGGTTCTTTAGTGGGGTCCGGTGTAATCCCGATGTGCAGCAGGTAGAGCTGCCCTTTAAAGATGGCAGCAACACAGAGAAGACAACTGAGATCAGAGCTAACCTGTGAGTCCATGTGTGTTTCCGCTGGAGTCCAGGTTCCAGGTCTGAAGAAATCCTCCTTTTAACGCAGATGACTGTTCGAGTTAGTTTCCTGTCACTGGCATCTGAAAGAGTCGGATCCAACTCTGTTACAGTGACACCAGACTTCCAGAAGTGAGTGGGCTCGCCTGCCAAGGGTGCACAGCTGCTCTAATGACCCTGTTTCCCTAGGCTGTGATGAAAGTGTGTCTCCCACTACGCCGACTTTAAAGGGCACTCGGACCTTTGATAACTTCTAGGACCTTTGGCATCTTCTTACCGATTCCCCACTCAGCCAATTCTGCTCTCCCACCATGGGATTGCATGTGTAGCATTCTTACTATCAACACAGCGTTAGCATCCTCTTTCTGGGATGAAGTCACTGGAGACTGGCTGTGTTTGCATGTAGCTAATGAGTGGTAAAGCAGGACTGTAATACTTCAAGTCTGGTTTAATATTCATTTTGTTTCACTACATGACTTCCTAGGTATGCCATAAAGAATTAGTAATTGCCCAAGCTGGAGGCCTCTTCTGTCTAGCTCTTCCCCCAAGGAAGCCTTGTCCACTGTGTACCTTGGAGATAATTGGCTTTGGTAGAAACCTGACACAGTGGAAAAGACTTGGTTCTGCTGCACTAACAGACCCTAACTTAGACCTTGCTTTTATATGTACTGCCTCTGTAATGGTCTTGGTCATTAATACCGTAAGTCCTTAAGTGTCATGCCATGGGCAGCTTATAAGCAGCAGAGCTTTCTCACTGTTATAAAGGCTGGAAGTCTAAGACACTAGCAGAGTATCTGTCTGGTGAGGGCTGTCTTCCTGGCTTATGGCATGGAACACACACACACACACACACACACTTTCTTCATGGTCCTCAGACAGTGGGAGAGACAAGGCAGTTCTCTGTGGTCTCCTTCTAGAATATTTGAAATTTATTCTTTGACGATTATATATATTATATTATATTATAATAAATATTTTATTAGTTTGTAATTTTATTTTTAAATAAATATTTAAATAGTTTGCTTTCTATTGTTGTGATAAAACACCATGACCAAAGCAACTTGGGGAAGAAAGGCTTACATGGCCCAGTCACAGTTCATTTCTGAGGCAAGGCAGGACAGGAACTCGAGACAGGAACTGAAGCAGAGGCCATGAAGGAGTGCTGTTTACTGGCTTTCTCCCCCTGAATTGCTCAGCCATCTTTGTTATACCACTCAGCCCAGGGGTGTCACTGCCCTCAGTGGGCTGAGCCTTCCCACATTGATCATTAATCAAGAAAATGCCCAACAGACTTGCTTATAGGCAATCTGATGGAGGCCTTTTTCAACTGAGACTCTTTCCAGATGGTTTGTGTCAAGTTGACAAAACACTAACCAGGACAAATATACAGTGTATCTCATATTCAACCCAAATGCCCCCTCCCATTTGTTCTGTTTCCCAAATACTCCCTCCTTTCCCGTCTGTCTTCATGTCCCTCCTCCCTTCCTTCCTCTCTTTTTCATTCTTTCTGACCTATTGATTCCAGTGAGTGTTGCCTGCATATGCATGGGAATAGGGCCGCACACCAGTGACCAGCACCCCTGCACAACCCCCCGCCCCCATCACCCAGCAGCCATCAACTGTCAATAGCTCCTCAGAAAGAGGGGGAGCTTTATGATGGCATTTTTGATTGGCATGTCTTGGGCAGGGTGTGTGTAGTAACCACAGCTTCAGCAAGTTGGTGAGAGCAATGGCCTTGTTTCTAGGAGACAGTGTTGCACAGCCCTTCTCCCTCCTCCAGCCTTCCCATTCTTTTCACCCCTTCTTCCTTGATGTTCCCTGAGCCTGGGGGTGAGGTAGGGCTGAGCACTCAATGGTCACTTATTCTCAGCACTTTGACTAGTTATGGGTCTCTGCATTGGCTGCAGCCCACTGTAAAAAAGAAACTTCCCTGACCAGCTTGGCGATGTGCCCATTTAGCAAAATAACAGCAGCTTTCCGTGTTCTTTATAACAAAGGCACTAAGCCTGTCCATAGAGGATTAGTTCCCTCCTAAAGACCCCACCTCCTAGTATTGTTATCTTGGGGCTATGAATTCAACGTATGAATGGAGTAGGAGGGACAAAGGCTCAGAATGGGCAGATTACTCACTTTTTCTGAATCCAGTTTCCTCTCTGTAAATTCTATGTGTCGGGGAGAGCAGTACTCAACTTGGGAGGTTTTTGTTAGAACTAAATGAGGAGCATGTATGAGTTATAATATAGGTATGCATGTTACAATAATAACAGCTCATGGGAACTGAACACTGACTGTATTAACTCAACCTCAGGCTAGTGAGTATAATATTGTTTTCACACGAGAAAGCTGAGACACAGATAAATCAAGTGACTTGTCCAAGGTCAATGTCTTGTGGGTGGCAGTGTAGTATTCCTCCCAAACATGCTGGCTGAAAGCTGTTAATCACAGTATTGTGAAATAGAGCCAGGATCAGGTAACACGAGACTGGTTCTCTGTTCCACCCATAGTATCCAGTGGTCAGGAAAGAATGGAAACAGTGGAGCTAAGGTGGGAAAAAACACTCCATGAGCACAGATCCTCAGGGATGGAGGCCATGCCGAAGACATTCGCTTGAACCAGAGACCAGGAGACAGGGGTGTGGGTGGGGACTGGATGCTGACTCAGGAGGTTCCGGAGAGACAGGCAGCTCAGAAATCAGACGTGCATACGGAGGGAGCAAACTAGGGAATGCCTCAGTGATGCAGAGGCGTTTTAATCAGACCCGTGGCTTTACTGTTTTTTCTGCTAAACCAAGGACCCCGTAAAGAGTTGGCAGGAGAAGGGGTTGGGATTAGGGGAGCTCCAGCTTCCGGCAGGTGCAGTGTCTTGACACTGACTAATGTTTGATGGTGATACTCTTGGTTGATTCATTCTTTCAACACATCTTTATAAAACCACACAGAGAAAAATCTTGTTTTCATAGCAATAGATTCTTCCCTCCCTTAGCCCCTTGTCTCAGTTTGATTTCTGTTGCTGTCATAAAACACGATGATCAAAAGCAACTTGGAGAAGAAAGTTTATTTCAGCTTACAGTTTATAGTTCATAATGTGTTCATCTCAAAGTTGGGAGGAGAAAGATCACTCACCTAAATCATCAGGCCAAGCAATCAATTAATTAAAGCAAGATTTTTTAATTTGTGTACATGGGCTGCCCCCCCTTGGGTGGGGTTCCAGAGGTCATTGGATGTGAGGAAGACAAACTTTTTTATAGCTCAGGGGTAGGAAGTTTCTAAATGGAGGATTTGGTAGGCAAACTAGGCAGGTTACAGGAACAGAACGTAAGCATAACAAGTTAGTCGTAATGACCTCATGAAACAAAAACATGATTGCAAGGTTGTTATAACAACAGTTAGTCATAACATGGTTGGTAGCCATAACAGCCTTTTTTAAACAAAGGTAGGGTTATAAGATGGTGAATTAACTTTTTGAAACAAAGGCATGGTTGTCGTTTCCTGGAACAGGAGTATAGAATCATTTGTAGTTAAGGTTACAGGTGGGGCATAGCCTAATCCTTGAGAAACAGAGGTTGAATTATAAACAGGAATGAACCTGGTTTCTCTTTACTATAAGGTGGTTTTTGAAACTAAGATGGAGGCAGCCTGGCTCTTCAAATGGATGGAAGTCAGGGTAGAAACTAAAGGCAGAAACTTAGAGGCAGGAACCAAAGCAGGGGCCTCAGAAGGATGCTCCTTATTAGCTTGCCACCCCCCCCTACCTTTTTAAAAAATACAATTGAGGACCAACCTGCCCAGGGGTGGTTCCACCTATAGTAGGCTGGGCCCTCTCACATCAATCACTAATCAAGAAAATGCTGTACAGGCCAATCTGATGGAGGCATTTTCTCAACTGAGGTTCTTTCCAGATAACTCTAGCTTGTGTCAAGTTGACCAGAAAAGAAATCAGGACCCTTCTCTCCTTCTAGGAAACCCAGGTAATTGTGCAAAAATTTGGATCAGCTGCATAAGGTGGGGGAGGATGGAGTCCTAAGCATTCAGTCTGAAGGACAATAGACAATTCTACTGAGTTAACCAGGCTCTTATTTGGAGGAATGGGTTGGTACTCTGAGGCCAATGCCTGAGTAGTGGAGGCCTTGCAGGAAGAGAGAAACACATAGAAAGTTTTATGAAATCTTTGCCATCTGATGTACAAGGTAAACATTCTCTCCTGTCTTCCCAAGATGATACCAGCTTCAGTGGTGTGGAGTTTGACCTCTTTCAAAGATGAACTGAAATGGAAACTTCCTTTCAAGGGCAAGGGGTGAGCACAAAGTTGCTTACTAAGATCTTGGCATGTGGGAGTCACATTTGTTTGGAGCTTTGATTTAGTCAGGGCTCCCTAGAGGAACAGAACCAAGGATGAACACACATGCACACATGAACACACACACACACACACACACACACACACACACACACACACCCCAAAATTTATTAACTGAGTTTTAAAATAGTAACAACAACCAAATCATACCTGGGCCACTGAGAGTCAGGTACTCAGTCCTTGAGGCTGGGTGGTTCAATAGTCCCAGAATAGCTCTCATTGGGAGGCAACACCCGGAAGTCCCTTGGTTCACAAGGCAGGGTGCTTCAGTAGTCCCAATCTGGCTCTGGGCACCTGGGAAGTTCCCTGAGAGCTGCTGGTCTCTATTCCATGATGGAAGATTAAATGTTGGTTCTACTGTCAGTGAGGGAATCAGCAACAGCAGCAATAATGGGGTAAGTCAACTCTGCAAAAAGAGGGAGGCCAAGCAGCAAAAGGCAGAATAAACATCCTTTTGAACCCTTCTTATCTGGGCTCTAACCAGAAGGTGTCCCCACCATCAGGATGGACCTTCCCACACTAATCAAAGCAGTAAGGACAATTCTTCGGGTGTGATTCTACTACTCAAGTGATTCTAATTTGTGACAAGTTGGCATTAAAGCAACCTTCCTGTTGTGTACCAGGTACTCGATAGGTTCCAAGCTACCAAGTTATTATTGTTGGGGTTTTTTTTTTTGGTTGTTTGTTTGCTTTTGCAGAGCAGGTACAGGAACAGATAAGAGTAGAAAACCTTTGTTCCAGGAGGCTGAACAGAATATTTATTCTCCCCCTCCTCTTCCTATTCCTCTTTCTGAAAGGGTTTCATGTATCCCAGGCTGGCCTCAAGCTTGCTAAGTTGCTAAGTATTGTTATGAAGAGCCCACCAGAGATGACCACTCAGTTTATATCCTATTGAAAAGTCTTTATTTCAGCCATCTGGGACTACTACTCAGATATTTGGGACTGAAGTGTAGTACTGAGTGTCCAGAGCACAGGATTTTTAAAGGCAGAAAGCACATCCTGGCATCTCCCTTGGCAGCTGTAGGGGTTTTGAGCAAGCAAGCAGTTTAACAGAAGCTAAGATAAGCGGTTAGCTGGAGGGGGAGGTTTGCACAAGCAGGCAGTTTAACAGAAGCTAAGTTACTTGGGACATCTTGACCATGGGTTCTTAGAATAGCACTGGGTAATTTTCCATGGGATTCTCCATCAAGGAGATCAAATTCTAGTTAAACCTGAAATGGCCTCAGCAAGAATATAAAATGGAGGAATCTCTGTATTGTTTTGCCTTGACTCAGTATGATTTTGAACTTAGTTAATTTGTTATTTGTGGATGTGTGCTGTGGGGGGTGTGTGTGTGTGTGTGTGTGTGTGTGTGTGTGTGCGCGCGCATGTGCGCACGCACGCAAAAGCACATCCTATAGCACACATTTTGGGATTAGAGAACATCTTGGAAGTCAAGTCTCTCCTTCCACCATAGGTCCTGAGACTCTAACTCAGTCAGGTTTTTTACCTGCTGAGAAATCTCATAGGCTTGTTGTGAACCTCTGATCCTCCTGCCTCCACTTTCTGAATACAAGGATTACAGATCTGTGCCACTGTGCCTGGTTTGTGTGGTACTGGGATTTGAGTCTCAGGGTTTAAATATGGTATGCAAGTACTCTACCAACTGAGCTACATCTCCAGCCTTGAACAGAATAATTCTGAAAGGATATTTAAAAGTGGTCACCTGCATAATAAGAAAACAGATAAACCAACAGAACCAAATGAAGGACCCATAATATTCAACAAAGGGCCAAGAAACAACTTGGTGGAGAAAAGATGGTCTTTCCAAGAAACAGTTTTTGGGAAAAATAGATATCTAGTTACAAAAAGAATGAAATTGTGTCTTTGTATTTCACCTTAGACAAAAATTAGCTCCCATATGTAACAATGAAAACTATTACACTTTTAGAGAGAACATAAGTGGACCAGTTGTGGTGGTACACACCTGTAATCTGAGCACTCAAGAGGTGGGGGCAGGAGGATTGTGAGTTTCACAGCAGCCTGGGCCACATAGCAAACTCCTCTCCAGTCTGGATGACCTATTGAGACCCTGTCTCAAAAGCAGAGAAGCATAGAAATACATGAAGGAAATCTTTGATATCTGACATCTAGTCAGTTGATTTGGTAATTATTTCTTGGTAATGACACTAAGAGCAGAGACAAAAATAACAAACAAAACAGGCAAATTAGTTGACACCAAAACTTGAAATACATCCCATGCTGTAGGAGATAGAACTTGCCAATGTGTGCCTGACAGAGGGTTAGTAACTAGGCTGTAGCAAGAGTTTCTGTGGCCCAGCAATAACAAATCAAACTTGCTGTGGTTTAGATCTCAAGTGTCCCCAAGGGCCCATGTTGGTCCCCAGCTTGGTGCTACTAAGAGGTGGAGATACTGTAAGGTGAGAGCCTAGTGGGAGGTCATTGGGGGACCTTGTGAGACTTCGTCTTCTTCCTTCTTTTTTCCTTCCTGGGGCCATTAAGTGAGCCATTCAGTGCTTCTATAGGCCTAAAGAAACAGGGCTAAACAACCATGGGTGGAACCTTCTAAAACTGTGAACCAAAACAACCCTTCTCTTTTGAAGTTGATTATCTCAGGTGCTTGTTATAGAGATGGAAAAATCAGTAACTAGATTAAAAACTGAGCAAAGGGTGCCTGGAGAGATGGCTTACCACTGGGGAGATGGCACACACTGCTCTGGAGTCTTGTTCTGAGTATCCCTATCTGGCAGCTCACAACTGCCTGCAACTCTATCTCCAGAGCATCTGACATTTTTTTCTGGACTCCTCAGGCAATTGTATTCATGCACACCAGACAGACAGACACAGAGCGAGAAAGAGAAAGGGAGAGAGGGAACTAAAGAGAATTAAGAATAATAAAAAGAGATCTAATTTTTTTTAAATTTACTTTCTGTTTGTTTGTTTTGTTTGTTTTCTGAGATGGGGATCTCCTGTATGGCCCAAGCTGGGCTGGAACTTGCTGTGTAGCTCAGGCTGGACTCCTAATTTCCCTGCCTCGGGCACTGAAGCCTTGAGATGAAAGGGTCTCCTGGCACACCCAGCTCATTGCAGTCACCTGGCACAGGATGGCCAAACTGCAGAACTCAGTCAAACCTTTGATGCAAATGTAAGAAATATGAAAGACAGAGATATAAGTAGGGTATGTATCTGTTCATTTGTGTGTGTGTACACGTGCACGTCTGAGGCTGTGTATGTGTGGAGGCCAGAGGTCAAGTCTGCTCTTGTTCCTCAAGCCATCCGTCTGGTTTTTTTTATTTTTATTTTTTATTTTTTGCCCTTATTGGCTTGGAACTCACTAATTAGTATAGGCCGGCTGGTCAGTGAGCCGCAGTGAGCCAGGCTGTTCTTCAGAGTTGGGATTAGAATCATGAGCAGCTGTACCCAGTTTATTTATTTTTTCATGTGAGTTCTGGGGGTTCAAACTCAGGTCCTCGACCTAGTGCAGCAAGTGCCTTACTGACTCAGCTGTCCCCTCAGCCCATCTCTGCTGTTTGCCTGTTAGAGCCAGGTGTGGTGCTTCTACAATCTGCTATCAACACTAGTGCTTGGGAGGCAGAGGCAGGAGGATCTCTATGAGTTCAAGACCCCCTTGGTCTAAATAACCAGTTCTAGGACAGCCAGAGCTACATAGGGAGACCCTGTTTCAAAAAAAATGGTTTTGGTTAACATAGGAAGTAACAGGTTTCACGGCAGCATTTTCATGACTCATTATACTTCTGTCACGTGTTCCCCTCTCTCATCACCCGCCACACTTCCTGCCTCCCTCTGGCTCGTCCCCGTCCTTCCTTCAGACACTCCCCTTTCTGCTTTCTTATCATATGTATCTCTTCCCTTCTTCCCCGCTCCCAAAGATCTCCTCCTAACCCTCTCATGATCCCTTCCTAGTTTTTTCTTTTCTTTTCTTTTCTTTTTTTTTTTTTTTTCAATTTTTCCAGACAGGGTTTCTCTGTGGAGTTTTGGAGCCTGTCCTGGATCTCACTCTGTAGACCAAGCTGGCCTTAAACTCACAGAGATCTGCCTGCTTCTGCCTCTCAAGTGCTGGGATTAAAGGTGTATGCCACCACCACCTGACAATCCCTTCCTAGTTTTATGACTTACAAACATACAAATATACTCATGTATATAAACACATACACACCCAGAAGCACACTCCACACACACACACACACACACACACACACACACACACACACACACACACACACTCACACACACACGCATATGTCCATATATGGGAGAAACATGACGTTTTCTTTCCTGAGCCTGTCTTATTCCCTGTAACATAATGATTTCCCTGCAGATGTCATGACTTCGTTTTTCTTTTCAGCTGCTGATGGGCATCTGGTCTGTCTCCACTTCCTGGCTGCTGTGAGCAGCAAAGCAATAATTGCAGATGCGCTGGCATCTCTGTGCTTTGTTGACTCGAAGCCCTTGTCCTGTATCCAGGAGTGCTGCAGCTGGATACAGGACAAGTATCTGAATTCAGTTCCGAATTCAGAGTTTTGAGGAACCAACACGCAGATTTCTATGGTGGCTACCCAAGTCCCACCAACACTGAGTAAGGGCTCCTCTTTTTTTCCGGATCCTTGCCAGCCTTTAATGCCATTTATTTCATTATTTTTTTATGTCATTTGTCTCAGTTGAAGTGGGATCTCAAAGCAGTTTTATTTATTTGTATATTTTAAAAATATTTCTTTTTATTTTATGTGAATGATTGCTTCACCTGCATGTATGTCTGGGCAACTTGTGTCTTAGCACTCTAGCCAAGACTTCAAGTACTATGTTGAATAAAAGTGGAGGGAATAGGGCTGGAAAGAAGGTTCGGTGGTTAAGGACACTTGCTTCTCTTCCAGAGGACCCAGATTTGCGTCCCAGCACCCACACAGCAGCTCCTGTCTGTAAACCCAGTTCCAGGGGAACTGATGACCTCTTCTGGCCTCCATAGACACTGCATGCATGTGGTACACATACATACATGTAGACAAAACACTTATACACATGAAATAAAAATAAATTTTAAAAAAGAGAAGGAAAAAAAAGGAGCGGAGGCAATTGGAAAACCTTGTATTTTCCAGATTTTAGACAAAACACTTGTAGCTTTTCCCCATTTAGTATAATGTTGACTACTCTTAAGACATATTTTTCCCTCAAGTTTGAAAGAAACCACTCACATGGCACCTTCTTCTTGTTCTCCCACAGGAAGAGAAGGCTACTCATCAACGGCATGTAGCCATTGTGGCAAAGCGACATCATCAGTGGCTTCATGCTCAGGAAAGAATGCTACGTCTCCTTCCCATGGTTTCAGGAACACTATAAGGTCAGGGAAATTTCTGTGGTTACAATAGAAATAGTCCTCAAGTATAGCTTTTCTTTTAAAAAAATAGTTATTATTTTACTAATTTTTATGTGTATGGGTGTTTTGCCTGCATGCATGTGCACTATGTGTACAGAATGCCCACAGAAACCAGAAGAAGGTATCACATCCCCTGGGACTGGAGTTACAGATAGTTGTGAGCCACTCTGTGAGTGCTGGAAATTGAAGCCAGGTCCTTTGGAAGAGCAGCCAGTGCTCTTAACTGCTGAGCCATCCATCTCTTCAGCCCCAGTACAGTCTTTCTTAACTCATCTTCTCTGGACTTAAGTTCTAGGAGGCAGGTCAGAAGAATAAAATTACCCATACATTGCATCGCCCTCTCCTTAGCTGTCAGGTTTTTGCTTCAGCATTCTATCACCTTGTTAGCTAGGCCAGAACAGAAACCCAACCCTAAGAAATGGCAACTTGCTTTCAGTAGGGGCACCAATAGTCCTACACTGAATTCCCATCTTCGTATTAGAGATATGTGAGCATGTTCATGGGACTGCTCTCAGCAAAGACACCTCTGAGGGTGTGAATGCAGCTGACTGCCAGGCCTACAGGAATTTCTGACATGGAACAGTCCTTCAGTATCATCCAAAGCCAGGTATGAGTCTTCTGTTTGGCAGTCATTTGAAAGAGGCTGCCAAGGGAGGTTCTATCCTCAAGTCAGATAGATCACCTGGATTCAGGGCCATGCTTGAGTTGAGGGGAGCTGGAGTTGGCTATTCCCGACAACCAACATTTGAGACGTTTGGGAAAGTGAGAGTTTTAGTCCAAATTCACAGGCAATAACAGCAATAATAACAAACCAAAAGAGACCCTGGGTGGCATATCACTCTTATATTTCCCCCGCCAGTCCTTTGCCTTTTGTTTTCTGCAGTTGCTGATGTCAGAAGTGTAGAGTTTCCTGGAACAGTAGCAAAAAACACCAGCAGCATTTACAAAAAGGAGTTGAATTAAAAAGAAATCACACACACACACACACACACACACACACACACACACACACACACACACAAATCACCCCGCAAATAATACTATATCAGCAAAAATAGAAATGAAGTTTTATTAGACTCCAACCTCCGTTTGATTCAGTTTCCAGTTACCACGCAATCATCTGATCAGCATTCTCATGTATGTATCAGTTTTGCATACTTATAACTAGAGCTGTCATGTAGACGTATGGACTATGATATCTATGCTGTGCGTATGTTATACTTTTGCTGACCATAGTGGCTTTTTCTAATGAGTTAAACTTCACTTAGAAAAATGTATAGAGCTTATACAATTTGATTAGTTTCTATAGATATACGAACCTGAGGGACTACTATGCACATCAAGGTAAGCATTTCTCGTACTCATTATTCCCTGTGACCCTTTCTGATAGACCCTTCTATCTCCATAGCAGTCATGTTTGATTTTGATCACTATGGATTAGTTTTGTCTGAATTTTAATTTTGCATTCAATAGGACTGACTTTGATACACTTGTATCTAAGGATTAACTTTTACTTCTGTAATTATGCTCATGCATTTTTACCTATACTTTTTTTTAAAGATTTATTTATTTTATGTATATGAGTGCTCTATCAACTTTATTCTAGATTCCACTATAGATGGTTGTGAACTGCTATGTGGTTGCTGGGAATTGAACTCAGAACCTCTGGAAGAGCAGCCAGCGCTCTTAACTACTGAGTCATCTCTCCAGCCCCATACTCATGTATTTTAAACTGATTATAAAACACATACACTTTTATTTTTCTGGTGTGTGTGTGCGCCAGGTTATCTCTACATAGCTCTGGCTGTCCTGGAACTCACTACATAGACCAGGCTGGCCTCAAACTCACAGAGATTTGCCTGCTCCTGCCTCCCAACTGCTGGGATTAAAGGCATGTGCTATCATGTCCCACTAGTGCATACATTCTTATTATCAACATTAAATATAACATAGTAATGTTATATGGCATTAAAAATCATCATTCAGTGTATAAAATACATTACATGTATAGTTTAAATGGAATTTTCCATCTGGGTCTACAGTCCTCACTTCAAGATCAAAAACCCCAATATCAGACATAAGGAAGCCCTCTTTCAAGTGTTGGTCAGGGTTTTCCAAGAGACTTCCAAAACATTACAGACCATTTTTATTGCCCTTGGTTGCTCCCCAGAAGTTCAAGGTAAGTTCATAATGATGAAGAACATCATGTACTTTAGATGCAGAGTCTGGAGATCGCTGAGCTGGAACTGATTTGAAAGCGTCCACTCCGAGGACCAACTTTCATGGTACCAGAAGGCACCATTACAAGCTTCTAAATGAGGGAAGCAACCAACAGTCCTATCCAGCTATGATGTCTATGAACCGCAACAATGACCAGCGAGACACGATAGCCCTAAGGGTGCAGCAGTGGTACACATGCCTTGGCTTTAACCAGCAGCTCTCTAACTGGGCGTAAGGCCTGCTCAACAGGAGGGAAATCATGCCTGGTACTGGAAACCTAGTCAACTTCCCAGGGCTGGTGAAGTCATGGGCCTTGGAGACCATCACTTTATTAAAACAGCACAATCCCTAACTACATTCTAAGTATTTGTCCTTGAACCCATTATAAATGTAGTACTCACCCCCCAACAAGAGAACTTCTCTTTGAAACAGATAGAAATCATTCCAGAAAACTACAAATAATAAAAATGCAGAGTTGTTGAATGTGTGTTTCAACCACATGGCACATGTCAGGTACTGTTGTACTGTCAGGTACAGTCCCAACGGATACATCTAAGTCTCAGAGATCATTGAGGAAGATGAGGCAGACAGGTTATAAGTTGCAGAAGATCAGTGAGTTTTTTGTGTCTCTCCTAAGAATGTCAGAAGCTATGCCCATAAAGTCTCACCATCATGACTGTCGAAACTTGGGGAAAGCCCAGGAGGCCTCAACCCTACACAAAAAACTATAGGCAACTAAGGAAGGCTGAGATGGTTTGTAGACTAGGCTGGCCTCAAACTCACAGAGATCCACCTGACTCTGCCTCCCGAGTGCTGGGATTAAAGGTGTGTGCCACTGCCGCCCGGCGATGTAATTATCTTAAAATCTCAAAGAGATAATAAAAGATATCATCATCCGTAGAGCCACTTCCTATAAACACTGAATAGTTATGGTTTGTGTATATGTGTGTTATGATATGTGTATGTATGTGCTTTTGTGTGCGCCCCTGTGTAGATGGATTTTTCTTTGGGCTGCCAGCTCACAAAAAAATGATATAGAGACTTATTATTAATTATGAAAGTTCGTCCTTAGCTTAGGCTTGTTTCTAACTAACTCTTATAACTTAAATTAAATCAACATTTTAATCTATGTTCTTTTACATGGCTTGGTTACCTTTACTCTGTACTGCCCATCCTGCTTCCTGTGCCTCTGGTTGGCAACCCTGGCTTTCCTTTTCCCTGAGCTCTCTCTGTCTAGAAGTCCCTCCTATACCTCCTGCTTAGCTATTGGCCATTTAGTTTTTAATTAAACCAAACACAGTGACACATCTTTACATGGTATAGTCAAATATCTCACAACATTTTCCTCTTTTTCTAAATAAAAGGAAGTTTTAATTCTAACACAGTAAAACTATATACAATAAGAACAATTGGGGTTGGGGATTTAGCTCAGTGGTAGAGCGTTTACCTAACAAGTGCAAGGCCCTGGGTTCAGTCCTCAGCTCTGAAAAAAAAAAAAGAACAATTATCAGATAAGAATTACATTCACAATGTCCAGTCCATTTGCATTTGGCAAATTCATAGAAAATGTTCCATTATCTATCCTATCTTGCTGAGTCTAAACTTCTATACCGAATTCACTTTCTATCCTAACTTGTATTATCAACTAATTTTTTTTTAGACCTTAAAATTTTTTCTTAGAAGCCAGGCGGTGGTAATGCACACCTTTAATCCCAGCACTCAGGAGGCAGAGGCAGGCAAATCTCTGTGAGTTCGAGGCCAGACTGGTCTACAGAGTATGATCGGGGACAGGCACCAAGACTACACAGAGAAACCCTGTCTCAAAAAATAAAAACAAAAAAAATTTCTTGGATAAACAATTTAAGCTTTTATATCTCTCAACTTTATATACTTTATATCTCTTTTTTGAGTTTCTTTTCTGAATCTGGTAACAAGGAAAACTGTAACTATAACTGTCTAATCTTCAACTCCATCAGAGACCCAAGAAGGATATAATATTATAATATTACCTGAGTAAACAGGAAGTATAGAGAAAACAATTTCCAAAACTATAGAAATGACAGAAACAGCTGGCTGCCTGATAGTCGCCCAAGTTTCCTCTGCAACATTGGGGCATCCATCTTCATTCTACAGACCTAGAATATCTGACAGACTCCTGTGAAGCAGGAATTTTGAAGGACTATCCTACTTTGTCTTGGCAAAGTTTGTCATTGTCTTCTTATGTGTCTTGCTTGTTCAATTTGAACAACATACTGTCAGCAGTCGAGGCAAGGGCAGTTTCTTGCTCAAATGGCTAGCTTTTGCCACCAAGAAAGGAGGTTCTTCGATGCCCATCATTCTTTTCTGAAGTAAATTGGTGCTGCCAGGAGCAGACGTGTCTCACTGTCATGAAAAGCCTTATATTATTAAAACATTTTAAATGCCATATTCTGTAGGTCTTTGAAGTATTTGAAGATCACCTGTGTATCTAAAATATATCTCTGTATGACCTTGAAAACCTACCTTACATGACTATAAGTTTGATTGTTTTAGATGACTATTAACCTATGTTTCTTTATTATCCTAAATAGCTTTCAAGGGCTAAACCTTTACATTACATTTTAAAATGAGCTGAATAGGTACAATACCTTAAACAATAATAGAAACATATATACAATATAACAAAAATAACCTTAAATTTGTATCAATATATAAAATTCCATACCAATGAAAGATATTTGAGATTAGTAGTTGTTCAAAAGTAGACTCAACAATCCACCCTTTTATCCAACCATTTCTATATCATATTCCTCCTTTTTCCCCTCAAAAAGAGATCTCTGAATATAATATCCTTTGTTCAGCTTTCTCCCTGACCATGACCAGTAACAATGATGACGAACATCCATAACTCATTGAATGACCAAAAGTCACCCACCCCACCTCTTGAGAATGTGGGCATTATGTTTTTTAGACTGCTTCCTGTTGTCTGGGGGTGATGGTATTTTTGAGGGGTCCTGAGAAAATTGAGAAATTTTCATGAGAAATGGTCAAGTCCTGGGAGAGCTAGCTGTTGTATAGTCTCAGTGTGATGGGAAAATGTAGGGCTTATCTGAAGTCTGGCTGGAGTAGTCTGTGAGACTGGACCATCTCAGCCAGTAGCCTTGAAGCTGTTCTGGATATAGAACTCTGAGAAAACTGCAACAGAGTAGTCTGACAGGCTGGATCACTTGTGCCACCTGTTTTCATTGATGTCTGGTCTCCTTGCTCTGAAAACATATAAACTTTCAAAGGTAACATATATATCTGCATTAACACAAGTATGGACTGTGTGTTGTACACAGGCCATCCAAAGATGATTTTTAGTTTTATGTTTGAGCAGATAAAATAAAGGTCACCTGTTTAGGTTTCTTTTTCTTTCTTTCTTTCTTTCTTTTTTTTTTCTTTCTTTCTTTCTTTCTTTCTTTCTTTCTTTCTTTCTTTCTCTCTCTCTTTTCTTCTTCTTCTTCTTCTTCTTCTTCTTCTTCTTCTTCTTCTTCTTCTTCTTCTTCTTTTTTCTTTTTTGGTTTTTCAAGACAGGGTTTCTCTGTGTAGCCTTGGCTGTCCTGGAACTCACTATGTAGACCAGTCTGGCCTTGCACTTGCAGAGATCACCTGCCTTTGCCTCCCAAGTGCTGGGATTAAAGGCATGTGCCACTACCACCCAGCAGGTTTATTT
The DNA here is from genome assembly GCF_007827085.1 of Peromyscus californicus insignis. Taxonomy (NCBI): domain Eukaryota; kingdom Metazoa; phylum Chordata; class Mammalia; order Rodentia; family Cricetidae; genus Peromyscus; species Peromyscus californicus. The sequence continues at coordinate 127,695,389 of NW_026294584.1, read as the reverse complement.
CTTTATGTCTGTAGCCAGGATTTTCAAGGGGTCCCCTGATCAAATATGATCCTCTTTAACCTTGAACAAATCCACAGCTGTTCATGTTCTGTGGAAACAAAAGTATAACCTCTTCCCCAAAGCAACATATTTTTTGACTTCCATTAAAGTTAAGGCATTCCTAAAGTATCTAGGCCGGTTTAATTCAGCAGTCCTTTCCACAACCCAGTGTCCCTCAACAGCTGTCATTTTCTGTCCATTAGCATTAAAAAAATTCAAAATTAGCACAACACTGTATAGGATCCAGACTCTTGTGCATTTCCCATCTTAATGTGGCTTATCTTTTTCATATTATTTTATTTTATTAATTTATTTTATTTTTTAAAAAAGACTTTATCTTATTATTTATAAACTATTTTTCTATGACTGTCTATATCTATTTTCTTTTCTATTTTTAAGCCTACATACATTTTTTAAACACACTGTAACCTGTTTAGGATTTTTTTCTTTTTTTCCATCTGGATCTGTCTTGATTAAGCATCTGCAACATTCTTTGATCTCATAAGACAAACCTTCTTTTAAAAAATGATTTGTTTATTTATTTATGTGCATTGGTATTTTACCTACATGTATGTCTATGTGAGGGTGTCAGATCTTCTAGAAGTGGAGTTACAGACAGTTGTGAGTGGCCCTGTGGGAAGTGAATCCAGGTCCTCTGGAAGAGTAGCCTGTGTTCTTAACCACTGAGCCATCTGTCCAGCCCTGTGAGACAAATCTTAAACTGCTATGTCAGCCACAGGCATAGCTCAGCTTAGCACATGGCACTGGCGGATGACTCCAGTCTGCAGGCAGCATCTTCATTTGCTGCCAGGCACTAGCCTGCCTGAGAGACTGCAGGACTAGGAAGCTACATCTAGCTCTTTGTCCAAATTTTTTTTTTTTTTTGCTTTCTCAGGCCCTGTGTTTGGTTACTCAAGTCTTCATGTTGGATGCCATTTGTAGACAGATTTTTCTTTGGGTTGCCAGTTCACACACACAAAAAACAACATAGAACCGGGCAGTGGTGGTGCACGCCTTTAATCCCAGCACTCGGGAGGCAGAGGCAGGCGGATCTCTGTGAGTTTGAGGCCAGCCTGGTCTACAGAGCAAGATCCAGGACAGGCACCAAAACTACACAGAGAAACCCTGTCTTGAAAAAACAAACAAACAAACAAACAAATCCATAGAGACTTATTAATTATGAAGGCTTGGCCTTAGCTTAGGCTTGTTTCTAACTAACTCTTATAACTTAAATTAACCCATATGTTTTAATCTACATTTTTTTTACATGACTCAGTTACCTTTACTCTGTACTCCCCATCCTGCTTCCTCTGCCTTGGGCTGGGGACCCTGCCTTTCCTCTTCCCAGAGTTCTCTCTGTCTGGAAGTCCCTATTGTACCTCCTGCCTAGCTACTGGCCATTTAGCTTTTCATTAAACCAGTCACAGTGACATATCAAATATCTCACAACACCCCAGAGGTCAAAGGACAACTCCCATGTCAGTCCTTATCATCTACATTATTTGTTCACTGTTGTGTGTACCAGGGTGGCTGGCCCACAAGCTTCCAGGAATTCTCCTGTTCTTGCCTCTCATCTCATGATAGGAGTCCTGAGATTCTAGATGTGTGCTTCCATACATGGCTTTACATGGGTTCTGGGGATTCTCTCTCAGGTTCCTGTACATGCATGGTGAGTACTGGACCCATTGATCCACCTTTCCAGCCACCCCCCTTTTTTTCTCTTTTTAAAATAGCTGTTCTCAACTTCAGCAGAACCCAGATATATAAAATTCCTAGCCCTGTTCCAGGTCTCTTAAACAGTAATATGGCATTCAGAAATAGGTTAAGCCCTGAAGATTTTTTGATATATCAGTATTTGAGAACCATCTTTTCTTTTTAGTTCTTTAAGGACACTAATTCCATCCTGAGACCACTACCTCTCCAAAAATCATCATATCCACATATGGGTTTGGTTTGTGGGGACACAGTTCAGTCCATGGCCAGTTCCCTCCTAAGATGACATTGTGGTTTTTGATAGGACACACCTTTTTATAGGCTGTTGGAATGAGGCCTCAGGTCCTTGCTTCATGATGGCTAGTAGCCACCTCAGCTTTTCACAAGTCTCTCTGCTGTGGCATGTGACTTAACCTCTCAGAGTCCACCCCCCACTTTTTCTAATCTGTGAAATGGAAATACTATAGTTGTCTTAGAATTGCAATGGGGATTCACTGAGATTATATTGACAATGGCTTCGTGTGTAAGCTTGCACATTGTTGGGGCTTCCTAACTGCCACCTTATGCGTTTCAGTGCACCTGATACCCAGGAGCGCTATCCACACAGCATTTAGGTGTATGCCCCATTCCCACTGCGTCACAAACACTTCCCCACACAGACGCTAATTCGCAACCTGCTGCATGTCAGGTGCTGTTGTAGGGGTAATCACAGACACGTCGGTCCCTGCCTCCTTACAGTGGTGGAGTGGCTCTGTCCAGTGCACAACCGGAGGCTACATGTGGCTTTTTACATTTCAATCCCTTAAAATAAAACTCAGGTAAAAACTCAGCCCTAAGAGAGAGCTATTTTGCTGTGGGACCCTAGATCACATCACAGGCAATTCTCAGGGCTGTACCACAGAACACAGAGTCGTCACATTGAACTGCTGTAACTCCCTCATAAGAGCACCTCAGCCTCTTGGGACAGGCCCAGGAGCTTCCTTCCCATCTAAGGACCCTTCCTATGTTTGTTTGCAGCAAGAGCCAGCTTCTCTGGGAAGCACAACTTCAGAGCCATTTTTGTGGAGTTGAGCTTAGTTTGTCCTGTCCCATAAACAGTTGCCCCTACACTCTGTGGGATTCTCTATCTTGGTTGATCCCTTGAAGTGTCTGTGCCTACCCTTCTCCTGTATAGCTCTGGGTACAATTTCATATGGTACTTTCTAGAAGCCTTTGGGGCTGACTCTCAGTCATCACTTCGGGCTGTTGGAGAGGGGGTGGTGGTGGGGGCGGTGAAGTTGGTTCTAGCACTGTGGGATAATGTAGATGGCCTAATCCTCACAGGGTAGACATAAAACTGGATTTAACGTCTGTTCTGAATTATCTTTCTGCTTAAAGAGAACCCAGGAGGGACCCTAACTTGCAAAAAAAAAAAAATAATTATTCAGCCTGATGCTGGTTTTATGTCCTAAAGCGACTGAGTCCAAAACCATTTTAATTGAATTCAGCCTCTTGACCTGATACTGACTTATTCTCCCTCCTCTTGCCTTCCAACCTTACACGGAGGAAGAGGAGGAGGAGGAGACGAATAGAATGATTCACATGGATTTATAGGCCCAGCCATTTCCACATTCCATAAAGCCCAGATGACTAGATAGGAAGCAGCTGCAGTATTTACCGGAGCCTGGTAAGGCCTCATTACCACCCACCTCCTCACGGGAGGTGTTGGGCTCCAAATGGTGTGCAGTGGAGGGAGTAATTGACTCTGCTGCCCTGGCACCTGGTGCTTCTGCCAAGTACCTAAGGTCAGCGCAGCAAACAAACCCTGGGGCCGATGGTGATGTGGGGCTGCAGAGCCTTCAGTGACAGCAGGGAAGAGAACCGAGTAGAAGTCCCATGGGGTTCCATGGGTCTATATTTGTGCAGCATGGACATGGTTTTCAACCTCATGGCACATGTCAGGTACTGTTGTAAGGGAGACAATCATGATCCCTGCCTCCTTACATCCTTACAGTGTCTCTGCTAAGGCACTGGCTTAGGGTTTTTATTGCCACAAAGGGACACCATGACGATGGCAACTCTTATAAATAAAACATTTAGCTGGAACTAGCTAGCTTACAGTTCAGGGGTATAGTCCATTATCATGGTGGGAATCATGGCAGGCAGACACGGTACTGGAGAAGGAACTGAGAGTTCTATATTTAGATCCTCAGGCAGCAGGAAGAGAGAGTGACACTGGGCCTGGCGTGAGCATCTGAGACCTCAAAGCCAGTGACAGTCTTCCTCCTACAAGGCCACACCTCCTAATAGTGCCACTCCCTATGAGCCTAAGGGAGCCATTTTCATTCAAACCACCACAGGGACTAACCTCCAGCCACATACAACTCCTTACATTTCAACTCCTTAAAATAAAACCCAAATGAAAGTTGATTCTGTGGTCAAATCTGTTGTGTTTGGAGTACTCAGTAGCCACCCCAAATCATACCACAGTGGACAGCACAAGTATAGGACATTTTTACCATCACAGAAAATTATCTTAGACATGCTGGCCTGGTGGGGATGTGAGATGGAGAGTCTAGAAACAGTCATTATGTGAACAAATGTAACAGTAATAAACTTCAGATATTGTCATGCAGTGGAGAAAGCAATACACAGAGGTGTGCTAGAGTTGTCCTTTGGAAAGGAAGTGTGGACATAGCTTTCTGAGAAGAGGACACCAGGCAAAGGTCTCAGGAACATCTACTTGAGCAGCCAATACTTGGAACATTGCAGAAAGAAAAAAAAGTATGAATGTATGTATATATATGAATGCATGTGTGTGTATATATGTATATATATATGCTTCCTCAGGGAGCAGGAAAGAAAGGTATGAGATGAGATCACAGGCCCAGCCATGAGGGCCAAGGGGAAGAGTATGTATTCAATTCCAAGTGGAGGCCACAAGAGAAATGTTATGATTTGCTAAACATACTGGTCTGGCTCCTGAATTAAAAGGTTACTAGGGAGGCAAGAACAGAGGCAGATGAGCCAGTAGGGAGCTGTTGAAGGTGCTCTGGTGAGAGATGTGGAGGTCTTGGCATCCAAAGACAAAGACGAAGCAGCTAACCCCAGAGGGAGGCCACACTCCTGATGGTTGTTCTGTGGGAGACAATTTCTTATCTGAAAAGAAAGAGAGGTATAAGGAAGGAAGGAAAGAAAGAAAGAAGTAAGGAAGGAAGAAAAAGAAAGAAAGACAGACAGATAGACATCAATAGTGCCTAGAGGATGACACCATTGATGCGACACAGGGAGACAGCAAGGTAGTGCTTTCAAAGGCCCATCCTTCTCAGTGCGACAGCACATGTCTTATCTGACTCATCTTTTTGTTCTTTCTTTCTTTCTTTTTTCTTTCTTTTCTGAGACAGGGTTTCTCTGTGTAGCCTTGGCTGTCCTGGCACTTGCTCTGTAGACCAAGCTGACCTCGAACTCACCAAGATCCACTTGCCTCTGCCTCAGTGCTGGGATTAAAGGTGTTCACTATCATGCCCCTCTTGGTCTTTATTATTTTGAAGACAGGTTCGAGTTGATCTTGAACCTCTGACCCTCTTCCACCTTCCTAGAGCTGGGGTCATAGGTGTGTATCACCACACCAAATTTTACTTGTCTCTGGGGCTTCACCATAGGACTTAATGCAAGCTAGGTAAGCACTGTTTCCATTGAGTCAGCCCTTATGTGCTCTTACTGTGAGACCCTGTGTCAACCTGAACTTTTCCATTTAGTTGAGTCATAATTGCTTCCTTACCTGTGATCTCTGGGACAGTAGGAACAACATCTGCCTGGCTTGTGAGTGCCTTTAACTCAGTTATCTACTCCATACTAGGTACTTAAGAGATATCTGTTGAATGAGTGAGTAAATTAATTCATAAAAGTTGTCCATTCATACCATTTGGGTTCGCTGCTTTTCCTTCCCAATATCTTTGTTTCCTTCACCATTACAACGATTCCTTCACCATTACAACGATTCCTTCACCATAACAATGTTTCCTTCACCATAACAATGTTTCCTTCACCATTACAGTGTTTCCTTCACCATAACAGTGTTTCCTTCACCATTACAGTGTTTCCTTCATCATAATAGTGTTTCCTTCACCATGACAGTGTTTCCTTCGCCATAACAGTGTTTCCTTCGCCATGACAATGTTTCCTTCACCATGACAGTGTTTCCTTCGCCATAACAGTGTTTCCTTCACCACTGCAATGTTTCCTTCACCATTGAAGCAATGGTTCCTCAGGCTTCCTGTCCCAAATGCCACATCACATCCCACACACTGCATGGCTTATATAACAGCACATTTCCCACAGTTGTAGAGGCTGCAAATCTGAGACCAGAGAGCATGCTCATGCTCTGGTGAGGGCCTCTTCTTGGCTTCTAGATGGCTACCTTCTCATTGTTCTGTTTTTACACACACACACACACACACACACACACACACACACACACACACACACACACAGAGAGAGAGAGAGAGAGAGAGAGAGAGAGAGAGAGAAAGCGCATAATTACTCTCTGGCTGGCTCTTTTTCTCTCAGTAGTACTAACCCCACCATAATGACCCATTCCATCCCCTCATGACTTCATTTAACTCCAATTTCTTCCTACAGGCCCATCTCCAAATTCTGTTACACTTATGGTCAGGACATCAATTTATCAATTTATGAATAGGGACACAAACATTTAACCCATTGCATATATCATACTTCAGAATTAAAAAAGAAAACTCATTGCTGGTTGTGTATGGCATACACCTGTAAACCTAGCACGTGGGAGGTGGAGGGAGGGGAGTAAGTTTGAGGCCAGCATGAACTGCAAAATGAGACCTTGCATCAGTTTTGCTTGTTTGTAGATTTTTTGTTTTTTGTTTTGTTTTTGTTTTTTTCGAGACAGGGTTTCTCTGTGTAGCTTTGCGCCTTTTCCTGGAACTCACTTGGTAGACCAGGCTGGCCTCGAACTCACAGAGATCCGCCTGGCTCTGCCTCCCGAGTGCTGGGATTAAAGGCATGCGCCACCACCGCCCGGCTAGATTTTTTGTTTTTTAAAAGTGTGTGAGTGTTTTGCCTGAGTGTATGTCTGTGTACCACCTGTTTGCCATGCCCACAGAGTCAGAAGAGGGTGTCAGATCACCTGAGACTACAGGAGTTACAGACTGCTGTGAGCCACCATGTGGGTGCTGGGAATTGAACCCAGCTCCTGTGCAAGAGCAGTTAGTGCCCTTAGCCAATGATCCATCTTACCAGCCCCAGAATGTTATCTTAATTAGTGATTAAAGACAGACTGCGGGAAATGGTCTGAGATGCGTGGGAAAGGGAAGCCAACCATTCATGGATTAGACAGGCTCTCCCACATGACTGCAGACTCTAGAAGTCTCCTCTACAGGGACAGATCACTCCTTCCTTCCAAGCAGGCTGATCAGCAAAGAGAGGATGAGGGGATTCTCAGAGCCACATTTCCTTCCCTGGGGACCATGAGTGAGGAATGGGTGGTGGTGGCTGGGCTTGTTTGCATAGATAAGATCTCAAATACAAAGGCTGCCACAGTCCAAATGCCTCATCCTCTTTGGAAGTGTGTGAACTCTGCTAGCTGTGAAGCCAAAGCTGCAGTGTTTGAATGCCTGTCCCTCTGTTCATCAGGATCAGGACTCTGAAGCCATCTGTGAATCACTCTCCCTGGGGCTGCTCAGTCCTTAGCTGATGAAGGGGGCATCTGGGCTGCATAATGGAACAAAGGCACAGGGCTTCTGCAGTGTTCCCTCACTACCTTCCTGCTCAGTGTCATGTCCTGATGGTCAAGGGATGAATTTCCTTCCTCTTCCCCTCTTCCCACTTTCTTCCCCCATCCTCTCTCTCTCTCTCTCTCTCTCTCTCTCTCTCTCTCTCTCTCTCTCTGTTTTTTGTTTGTTTGTTTGTTGTTTTTTAAAATCTGTTTGAGACAGAGTTTCACTGAGGAACTCACTAAGTAGACCAGGCGCTGGCCTGGACTCACAGAGATCCACCTGTCTTTGCCTTCCAAGTGCTGAGACTAAAGGCATACACCACCATACCTCTCTCTCTCTCTCTTTCCCTCTTTCCCTCTTTCCCTCTCTCTCTCTTTTCTCTCTCTCTCTCTCTCTCTCTCTCTCTCTCTCTCTCTCTCTCTCTCTCTCTCTCTCTGTGTTTCTGTCACCCCCCTTTCTTCTTTCCTTTCTTGAGATAGGGTCTTATTTACCTCAGGCTGGCCTCAAACTCACTATGCAGTTGAGAATGGCCTTGACTTTCCCATTCTCCTGCATCTATGTCCCTAGTGCTGAGGTTATAGGCATGTGGCGCCACTTCTGGTTTATGCAGTGCTGGGGATGGAACCTGGGGCTTTGGGAGCAGAAGACAAGCATTCTACCAACTGAGCCATATCCTCAGCTCCACCTGCCCTTTCCTTCAGGCAACAGGACTTATAACAGAGCGTGTGCCCAGGACTCTGGGCTTCTCAATGTGTATCCAGGTGTCTTTTAGTAGGTACCTGGTGTGTGGGGTGGGGGTGAGGGGGACATCAGTGCAGGATCAGATGTGCTGATTTCCTGCCTGGCTCTCCCCTTTATTAACTATGGAATGTCTGGCCCTTGATTTCCTCATTTGTAAAGTGGGAGTAGTCTTACCTACAGGCCTGGTTAAGGTTGTGGCTTCAGATGAGAAGGTACTTCAGAAACATCAAAGTTAGGTGGTGTCGTGCCACGGGTACCACTTCTGCTAAGGGTCTATCCTGTGTGTTCCGTAGTAGCTCTTAGCAGACAAAATGTTGATTTTTTTTTTATGAATCATTTTCCTTCTGGAATGGCACCTTGATCAAAACACTTTTGGAAACTCACCCCACATCTGGGGCCAAGTTAATTTTCTGGGACAGTCTTTATTCTATAGTCTTGGGACAGGCTCACTATGTAGAACATTCCAACCCCTTGGCCATGATGGCCATGATCAGGGCTAGCCTGTGCTAATTGACCATTCCCAGGGTATTTGCACTAATTTCTGGGGAAAACAAACAAACAAACAAACTTTGTCTTCCATGCTGGGATTGCCAGGCTGAGAGAGCTTAGAGCTGCTGGGGATCACCTTTACCACTGTATGGGCAAAGCCTGACATATTACAGGATGGAGAGTTAGAGAAAGATACAGTGTCTTGTTGACCCAGTTAAAGCCCCTGGATCTAGCCATGTCTGATAGATGCTGACCATGAGGGAAGTGTGTAACAGTCATATGTAGTTCCCTTTCTGTGAACTGTCGATCACAGCCTTCACTGACTTTTCCCCTAGGCTGTTGGTGTTTTTATCATACACTTGAGGAACTGATTTGTTTGTTTACTACTGAGGCAAAATACATAATATAGCCAGGTGTGATGGGAATGTCTTTCTGTATGCTGTGAATATATGTGGCTCTAATTGGTTGATAAATAAAATGCTGATTGGCCAGTAGCCAGGTAGGAAGTATAGGCAGGATAAGCAGACAAGGAGAATTCTGGGAAAAGGAAGGTTGAATCAGTAGATACCAGCCCACCATCCAGGGAGCAGCATGTAACAGCATACAGGTAAAGCCATGGAACACGTGGCAACATATAGGTTAACAGAAATGGGCTAAGTTTAAATGTAAGAGCTAGTCAGTGGTATATCTGAGTGCTCTGGATGTTTTTTTGTATGTTGTAAATGTGTTGTTCTGATTGACTGATAAATAAAACACTGATTGGCCAGTAGTCAGGCAGGAAGTATAGTATAGGTGGGATAAGCAGAGAGGAGAATTCTGGGAAGGGGAAGGCTGAATCAGGAGATGCTGCCAGATGCCGCCGCCATGAAAAGCAAGATGTAAAGTACCAGTAAGCCACAAGATGTGGCAACTTATAGATTAATAGAAATAGATTAATATAAGATATAAGAACTAGTTAACAAGAAGCCTGCCATGGCCATACAGTTTATAAGTAATATAAATCTCTATGTGTTTACTTGGGTCTGAGTGGCTGTGGACTGGGTAGGACATAGGAAAAATTTAACTACACAGGTGGTGGTTGCTCATACCTTTAATTCTAGCACTCAGGAGGCAGAGGCAGGTGGATCTCTGTGAGTTCCAGGCCAGCCTGGTCTACAGAGAGAGTTCCAGGACAGCCAGGGCTACATACAGAGAAACCCTGTTTCAAAAAACAAACAAAAAGTAAATTAAAAAAAATACATAATATAGAAAATTAACCACAGACACTGGAGGGCTGGCTTAGAGGTTAAGAGCACTGGCTGCTCCTGCAGAGGACCTAAGTCCAATTCCCAGTATCCACATGGTGGCTCACAACCATCTGACATACTAATCTGGCCTTTATGGGCAGCAGATACACACATAGTACACAGACATACATGTAGGCAAAACACCCACATACATAAAATTAAATTAAAATTAAAAAATAACCATATTGAAGGCAGGCAGTGGTGGTTTACACCTTTAATCTCAGTACTTGGGAGGCAGAGGCAGGCAGATCTCAGGGAGTTCAAGGCCAGCTTGAGAAATTCTGTCTCAAAAAAACAAAAATCAAAAACCAAAACCAAACCAAACCAAACCAAAAAACAAAAAAACCCAACCATATTGAAGTATGAAGTCAAAATCCAGAATGTGTTATCACCAAAGAGATCCAAACCTTTAATTCATATGAAAAGATCTGATGAGTGGTGGTGGTCTCAGCACTCGGGAGGCAGAGGCAGGCAGCTCTCTGAGTTCAAGGCCAGCCTGGGCTACAGAGTGAGTTCCAGGACAGCCAGGGCTACACAGAGAAACCCTGTCTCAAAAAAAAAACCAAAAAACAAAAAACAAAAAACCCCAAAACAAGACAGAAAGAGAGAGAGAGAGAGAGAGAGAGAGAGAGAGAGAGAGAGAGAGAGAGAGAGAGAGAGAGAGAAAGAGAGGCAGGGAGGAAGGAAGGAAGGGAGGAAGGGAGGAAGGAAGGAAGGTTCTCCGCCCCCTTAAAGCTCCCCACAGCAAACAGCTCTTCAGAAGAGGGCAGAGCCCGCAGGTCACCTGAGCCTCCTGTGTCGGAGTTTTGGCTGACTTGACCTTATGCAGGTGGCGCGGCTGCTGTGAGGTCTGGAGTGTGACTTCCATGTCAGTCCCGAATGCAGCTTTTCCCAGCACCGCTCCTGTCCTCAGGCTACCCTGTCGCTCTGTGGTGCTCCCCGAGGCTTGCCGGGCTGGTGGTGGTTTCGCCAGGCAGAATTTTGAAACCATTTGTTCTAGAACTGAATTTGTCAGACTTTTCTGACTCTTGAGACAGTAGCGGGGCCAACCTTATGTCTGGGTTATAGAATAATTCTCTCTTCAAAGTGTCCACATATCTACCTTCTTTTTATCAGCAGGACAGAGATGCAAGACAGCCCTCTTTGCTCCCAGGATCAAAGAACTTTCTAGAATAATAAGCAGTGTATACACACAAGGCATGCTGTCGTGTGTGTGTGTGTGTGTGTGTGTGTGTGTGTGTGTGTGTGTGTGTGTGTGTGTGTGTTTGCTGGGGATTGAACCCAGGGCCTGCATGTGCTGGGCAAGGCACTCTTCCTCTGAGCTACACCCACAGTCTCATTATCACCAACTGGCTGACTTATATTGTTGCTTCCATTTTGCAGAGCCAAGATTGAAGGCCAGAATTCTCTGAACTGGTTGTAGATGCATTACATTAGCTGGTAGCAGTGTGGAAAAATGTCATAGAATTAGTCATCTTGAGCCGGGGGCAGGGAGTGTTTCTAGTTGACCAGAAAAATAAAATTGCCTTAAACCAAAACTATTCTGGTCACTCTTCCTTCACATGCAGCACTCTGTCCCGCCCCCTTTCTCTTCTTTTTTTTCCTACCAGGAAAAGAAACCGGTTGGATGAGTTTTGTGTTATTCTTCTGTGATTGTAATTTAAGCCACACTGATGGTCATTTGTGATGTTTTCCTTATATTTTTAACCTCCAATTTGTTTAATGGAAACCTTTCACTTGAAACTATTAAGACAAACATAATCGTAGAATGAAAAGTGATGTAAAGAATTGATAGTCATTATTATGACCACGGTGCCTCTTTTGGTTAGTTCCTTGGGTCTTAATATTGGTCAGTCCTGCATTTCAATGAGCTTCAAAGTAGGTGAAGTTACTAGCTAGCTTTGTGTTCCTGGAAAAATTGCTTCTCTGATCTGTGCCTCCGTTTCCCCAACTTGAAAACAAGAATGTTTACATTGGGCGGGAGAGATGGCTCAGAGGTTAAGAGCAGTGGCTGTTCTTCCAAAGGTCCTGAATTCAATTCCCAGCAACCACATGGTGGTTCACAACCATCTGTAATGAGATCTGGTGCCCTCTTCTGGACTGCAGGCAGAATGCTGTATGCATAATTTAAAAAAAATTAAAAAGATCTATTAAAAAAGTTTGTATCAACAGACCTAACAAGTTGTAATAAGGACCCATCTTATAAAATCTATATGGAGTGCTTGGGCGCTCCCCTGTACAGAGGGGGGCTTTGATAAAAAAAAGTAGATTTTTAGAGGTTGGAGAGACGGCTCAGTGGTTAGGAGCACTGGCTGCTGTTCCTGAGGACCCGGGTTCAAGTCCTAGCATCCACATGGCAGCTCACACCTGTCTGAGAATCTGACACCCCACACAGACATATGTGAGGTGAAACACCAATGCTTATAAAACTAGAATAAATAAGTCATTTTTTTAAAAAGTAGCTCTGGGGGCGAGAGGGATGACATGCGATTCCAAGTGCTGACTGCTGTCATAGAAAACCCAAGTTTAGTTCCTGGTGCCCACAAGAAGCCCACAGTTCCAGTTCCAGGGAACTGACACTCTCTTTTGGCCCTCCTTGGGCAACAGGCATGTACAAGGCGCACTTATACACATGCAGGCAAACACGTACACACAAACTAAAATAACACTTAGCATAATTCAGGAATATCTAAAAAATACTTCAGGAAATGAGCCTGAGGGAAAGAGGATGTTTTCAGGGGTATTCTAACATTTGGTTGGGAGGACACAGATCAAATCACGCGGTACTGCCCCTTTTCTGTTACTGTCCTGTGAAGAGTAAACATTGGCAATAGCAATTGGTTTGCATTCAACAAAGAACAATGGCCATTTGGAGGGGCTTGTTGTAGAAGGGCAGTTGAGTGACCCCAGACTCCAGTGACTGTGGCGAAGAGGCCACAGTGCCTGGGGCCCTGCCCAGGCCACTCACCTCTTCCCGGGGCAGAAGATTTGAGATAATATGGGTTCATTATGCATGGTGATGTCTTTGTGACTGTGCCTTACAAGCCTTTCTTTTCCTCCCTCTCTTCGTGAAGCCTCCAGCTCTGATCCTTGGCCCCCTTGGTGGGGTTTCCATGGGACTGTCATTTGATGGATGAGGACACTGAAGTTCTGAGAAGGCGTGGAGGCCACTTACGGCCCCTACACTGACAGACAGTGTATCATCATCCTTCTTACACAGAACCCAGCCCTTGCTGTTCTCCAGTGGTTTTCTGACACACTTCACTTCATTGACACATGACTTTTTGGGACATTCCCATGGCTTGGTGCCCTGTGTGAGTCTCTGATATGCCCGTGTGGTTTTTAAATTCTTCTCCTAGTTAGAACTGCCATTTACTGGGTTCCTGCCCCTAGTAACACACAGAGAGCAGTTGGAGTCACCTGCTGCATCCAGCCTTATAGGCTCCAGGCTCCTAGAAGAGACAGGAAGGAATCTGGCTAGTTGTTTATTCACATTCCAGGGCATAGGATGCTTACTCCATTTTTCTTTGAGGATCTAGGCTTGAGGCAGAGAGGCTAATCTCTGAGTGTATCTTCCTCTAATGATACTATGAGGGCCCTAGCATGTCCCTGGGAAGGGTGAGGCAGGAGGATGTGGGCTGTGGCATCTGCTTATGAGCTCTATGACCTCTTGTCTCTGGGTCCAGAGCTATAATAAGCCTCATGATTCACCAGGTGGACTTCTGCTCAGGCAGATCCTGGACATTCCCCTCTAAGCCCTTGGCGCTCACTCACTGTTCACTCGGTAGGAAGACCCTGCCTCACCCTGCCTACCTCTCCAGGCCCGTTCTAGCTGCATTCTCCTTGGGGAGCCCTTCGGGGCTGGTGTTGATAACCTGTTCATTTCAAAGCCCAAGCCAAATCACACACTGGTCACTCCAGGAAGATAAGTGGAAGATGATACCTATTTGGAGAAAGTGAGAGAAGTTTCCTTCAGGGAACTCTTGGGGACAAGACACTCTTATGACAGTCTTACTGTGGAATTCCAGAGGCCAGCAGTCCTATAGTTTGACACATCACTGGACTTTCTGAAGTGTGTACACAGCAAGGGATTTGGTTTTTCTAGTGAAATGCCAAAGACTCCTTCCGAGTATTTAGTACTGGTGGATTCTGTTGTCTGGGTTGGAATGCTGGTGACCCTGGGTAAGTAATTTTCCACCATCTAGGTCTGTCCTCTTTCACCTGTGAGAGAACACTTACGTTGGTACTTATGTGGATGCTGTGGGGTAACCATAATTGCTGCCATTTATAGGGGGCTTACTATGTGTCCAGGTACTGGGCCAATCTAAGTTTCTGTTCTTACTCAAACCCCCAAAAGCCCCGTAAGGTACCCCGTGCTCTGCAATATTTTTAATTCTCCTTAGCGCTTGTCATTTTTTTTTTTACCCACCACATTCTATCATTTACTCATGTAGTTCAATTCTGGTCTTACCATCATACGGAACCTCTTGCCTTGTATAACTCTAGTGGGCCCTTGAATAGGCTTTTGGTATTCATCTGGGAAAGTGCACCTGAGAGAGAGCCTCCAAAGAGAGCTCATTTTACTAGTAAAGCAACCAGGCACACAGGGAGGTGGAACTGCACTATCCCACCCTCTCTGAGCCTGGTTGCAGTCGCGCCCCGCCCCCCCCTCCCCCACTTTGCAAAACTGAAACCTCTGGCATTGTCCCTGTGCTCAAGTAAATCCTCCAAAAATATCAGTGTCCTTCCCTGCATGTATCAGGCCCTCTGCTAGAGTCTCAGGCAGTGTGACGACTTGTCATATAGCTGATGGTTTGAGGGCTTGAATTGATTTTCACCACGCTAAGAAAAGAATCTTCCAGTGTTTGTTAGAAAAAATCTCTAGCCCAACTACTGCTAGCTGGAGTTTGCCGGAGCCTCCCGGGCCTTCCCAACCTGCTTTTCTCCCCTCCTGCCGCCTTCCTTTTGTGAAACGTTTCTTCCCCTTTTTGCTTGCAGCCAGTTCAGCTCTCCTGTAGGCTACAATGTGTCAGTTGTTATAAAATCCGGGAGGCGGAGTCTAGTGACGAGGGCGGTGGGGGAGAGCTCCGCCAGCCCTGCGGGGTGAGCAGTCCATCCCTGGGTCCGGCGGAGCTAAGACACTGCAGCCGGAAAACTTCCATCTCCCTCTCCTGGCTTTGATCTTCACCGGACAGCAGACCCGAGGCGCCGACCGACCGGAGGGAGGATGAGAGATGACCGGTCCTTTGGCAACCTGACCATCTCCTTAGCAGAGCCTTCCAAAGCGAACCGGAGGCTGGCCACACGACCCAGGAGGCGCCGCGCCTCTTGTGGATGTGTGTGTATGAGTGAGCAAGAGGGTGTATGTGTGAGTGTGTGTATGTGTGTGTGTGAGTGAGGTGTGAGTGAGGGTGTGTGTGTGTGCGTGTGTGTATGTGCGCGCTTGTGGTGTGGATGGGTGTGTGCACAGCACAATTGCGTGGAAGCGTGTCCGGGTGAGTGTGCACTCGTGTTTGTGTATGTGCGCGTGCTCTTGGCTGCTATTATTATTATTATTTTGGAAGAAAACCCCTGGAAATCTGGGACAGGTTATGGTACTTACTCCCAGGGTGATTTCTTCTTTTACAAGAGGAGCTGACCAGAGAAAGCCACCAGAGCCATTTCCCTGCCAGCAGAGAGCATTTTCCTCCCTGAAGAAGGATTTCTACCCAGCTCTGCAGCCAAGTAAAAGAGATTAGCCTTGAAACCTGTGAAATCGACTATCGCTGTGTGATTACCCAGGCTTGGGAGAGGGCTTGGAAAGAAAAGGAGAAATAAATCAAGCAGTCTGTCAGTTCTTTTTGCCACGTCGGAAGATGTCATCTCAAACTAAGTTCAAGAAAGACAAAGAGATCATTGCCGAATATGAAGCCCAAATAAAAGGTGAGCTGCGGGGCCGCGAGACTTTGCCTTCTCTCCCTTCCCCTGTCTCTCCCTCTGCTGTCTCCTCCTGTGCCTCCTTGCCTTCCCGAGAAGTTGCTATGCAGCAACAATCTTATTGTAAGGAGGAACAGCAGCGGCTGCACAAGTCCAGACTGGCTCCCACTGCAGATAGCGCCTGGGCTGGGAGCGTGAATTACAGAAAGGGCAGAAATCTCTGCATTGCAGGTGTGTGAGGAAGATCCTACGCCCGACTTTAGGAGTGTCACCGGTACTCCATCATCTTGGCAGTGATATGTCACTCTAAGGCCATTTTGACAGTCAAGGCCTCCTCCCCTTCACTACCATTATGAAAGCCCTTTGCTATTTATGTATATATTTTCTGATCTGCTCTCCCCACCCCTTCTTTTGGCTTTTGTGGGTGGTTGTTTCTGCCTCCGCTGCCTTCTCTGGGCTGAAATTCAAATGCATGAGTATGGGCTGTGGGGGGCACAGCATCCTTAAGCAGCCCTTCTTTGTCAGAGGCATTTCTTGCCTGGTCTGAGTTGCCATGGATTAACTGTTATGGGATATATTGATCCAGACTAATGCAGGCATTTAGGCATAAAGAGAGAGAGTTCTGTGCAGAAAATGTATTATCTGCTGGTGTGCAGCCCCGGTCCTTCTGTACACGGCTGTTTCAGGTCATCAGCCAACACCTCAGTGTATAATTTGGACTAGTAGGTGCTGCCTGGCTCCCATGGTTCTGGAGAAAGTCTGCCTGCTGAGGGGAGAGAGAGAGAGAGAGAGAGAGAGAGAGAGAGAGAGAGAGAGAGAGAGAGAGAGAGAGAGAGAGAGAGAGATGACCTTTGAGTGCTGGTTCCAGCTTTGGTGGCATAGAACCCACACTTCTTGCAGAGGCCGCTCCCTAAATCCGTGCTAGCTGAGGAAGAGAAGGGCTGCGGTTGTACAGCTAAATGCAGGCAAGCAGCATCCGCCCTCAGGCCAGATGGTGGGCTTAGAAAAGCACTGCTTTAGCAAGGAGAGCTGAAGGCTCCTTGCTCTGCTGCTTCCCCTTGCAGAGCCTGTGCCGGAGAGAGGTCTCGGCTGGGGCTCCAAAGCACTCATTTTCTTTCTGGTCCTTGGTTCTCCTTGCTGCGACACAGGGTGTGTTGTGGTCTCACGTGGAGTGGGCAAAATACATCCTTAGTGGGTGTGGAGGCCTGGCTTTGAGGCTGTGTCAATGCTGCCGAGGGGAGAGTGCTGCTTGGAGGTGCTCGTGGCCTGAGGATGCCACGCCTGTTACTAATGCTGCCTGAGGGCTCCACGCCCCAGGAAGTCAGTGGCCTCCGGCTGCCTGCTGTCCTGTGCCTGCTGCAGTCAACCTTCAGATATTGGGGGAAGCTTTGGGAAGGGAGCAAGCATGGGGTGCGGGTGGGGGCTTTGTGTTTTCCTTGTCTTTTAGTTTTGGGCCAGGCCAGCGTGCTGATGGCCCCTGGGTGGGTCCCAGGGTGAAAGGAAGAGAAATCTCTCCTCTTCCTGACCTCCTTCTTAGTTTTTAGCTCAGTGTCAGAAGCAGTGACTTAGATGTATCAGCCTTGCTGACAATTTAAAAACAAGTCCTTTGGCTGCCAGAGATGGGGATTCACACAACTGCTTGGAACAAAAGCTGGGTTTTCAATTTTGTATATCTACTTTTTAAGGAGTTTATATATTTTTTGAGAAAATCTTGACTGCTTTTTTTTTTTTTTTAAAATTGGGATTCCCATAAAAATGTTATGACAGAGAAGAGAAGGGGATGTTTGGACAGTTCGTCTTGGTAGGAAATCTGCTTATCTCTTCTTTGAAGGGTTGTTACCACCAAGCCAGTCAACCTTTCCTGAGGACCCACAGAGCATCAATTGCCCTGGCTAATTCACTTCCTTTTCACCTTTCACCTTTATTTTAACAACCAACCAGCAAATACCAGGCAATGATAATGAGTTTCTTCAGGAAACTGGTCCAGAAGATCTGGTCTCTTCATTTTAGTTTAATTTTTTTCCCTTTGTAGTTGGCATCCTTAAGATTGAGATTGTAGGATTGCTGCACCTGAAGCCCTTCGAAATCTTTTCTTTAACCGTTCTATTTGTTGGCTTGGTGTGTAGCTCGGTGGTAGAGTACTTGCCTAGCCTGTTCCAGGTCTTGGGTTCCATCCACAGCCCTGTTGGTTAATCACTGTCGTGGGGTTGATGTACCCAGGGACCCCAGCTTCTGGGGCTCAGTTACAGACATCACTGCTCTTGGCCTGCACGGTGTGCAAAGGGGTTAGTGTGAAGCCGGTTCAGAGATAAGGAGCTGAGCCCTGGCGGTCAGTGTTCAGTGACTTGCCCAAGGTCGCAAGGCCGTTGTCTTCCCAGGCTTGGTGTCCCTGGTACATTGTTGGACTGACATCGTCCCTTGAAGGATTGATGTCAGTGGCAGATGGCAGCGTTGGGCTGGGACTGGCAGCTTCTTGATGGCACCCCATTGTTTCCCCTCTTATTCTCGTCCCTCTGCCTTTGTGGCTTGTCTCAGAGGAATGTTTGGCCAATGAGCAAAAATAATGCTTTGTGCCCGTCCCTTTCGCCCTGGCGTCTGGCCAGGTTGGTGCAACCAGTCGACTTCACTAAGCAGGTCTCAGAGGCTGTGGATTTTGTGAGGGGAACTTAGGGTTTTTGGAACAATGTTGAGTTCTCTGTTGGCTTTCTCCGTTTTGTCTCCGATTAAGGCATTTACTGACTTAACAAAGGATGGATACTTTCATACAGCATTTCCATTGTAAATGTTTTTAGAGTCAAGCCTTTTCTTGACTCCTCAGATACCTGAATCAATGGCTTTGACTGAATACTTGTGCTTGTGTGTTCCAGGGATGGAAAACCCAGCATCCTCCGGGCCTACACACTTTTTTTTTTTGACAGCTGTGGCTCATGGAATTTTTTCTTAGATGGCATCATCCACATTGGTTCTATAATTTCTTCTTCTTGGGGACTTCTTAGAACAGGATAGACACTTTTCTGTGACCGCCCATACATTTGGGTGTTGGGAGCCTCTGGTTGCGCCCCTGACTGTAGTTAACCGTATGTGCTTTGGTGACAAGGCCCACTACCATTCACTGTCTTCTTTACTTCACTTGTCTGTTTGGGGGTTCTGGGGAGTTTCTCATGTACCTCAGGATAGCCTTGCACTATGTAGCCAAGGATGACTTTGAACTCCTGATACTCCTGCCTCCTAAGTACTGGGATTGCAGGCATGCATCACCATGCTGGGTTTATATAAGCTATGTTGGGGATTGAACCCAGGGCTTCCTACACGCTAAGCGAAACACTCTACCAACAGAGCCACACCCCAGTCCTTCACTCTCCTCAGATCTACCGCTTCGTGGGCTACAAATCCCAATGTGTTGGGTGCTTGGAGTGTAGAATGAAGATGATCAGTGGCAGATGGCACACCTCACTAACAGCAGTAGTGGTGACAACCATGATGGACCTGAGGGCACACGTCCTGCCCAAATGCACAGTCAGACTTGAGTGTGACCATTTGTTGCCACTTTTAAGCCCACCCACATCTTTCCATTTTTCCAAGATGTCGGTAACTTGCAGGAAAGCTTCATGTTCTCAAAGAAGTTTTGCCAAGAGGATGCCCCAAAGATTTAACTATCAGTACTCTGTCAATATGGTGGAAGAGACATCAGCTCCCCTCCCCCATGCTGCCTGCAATACTTCAGCCAGTATATCCCAGGTGTTCTGTTAGTGCTTTGCCCTGTTCACTACTTACACCATGCATGTCTGTTGGGTATCTCTGCTCTCCTAGGCTAGGGATCTTGTTAGAAACACAGTGAATCTGCCCTGCCTCGTTCTTGGTTCCCCGAAACTGGCTCCAAACAGACGCTACTTCCTGTCTTAGTGTCCCTTTACAATCTGCTTGTGAACCTTGCCTGAGAGTGAAATTACATTCTTGATCTGGAAACCGGCAGGCTGGCACTCCATTCCCTTTTTGAAAATCAGAACATTTGCCTGTCTCCAGCTTCTTGGCATCCCTCCTGTCCTCCACAGTTCCCTCGGAGATCACTGATAGCATTTGGGGATCTTATCTACTGCATTCTCCATACCCTGAGCTCTAATTGAGCTCACTGCCAGACATAATGGTCTGTTCCACATTCCCTCACGGCGCTCCTGTTTCCATTTCAACCCGATAGAAGAAGGAAACAGGAGTGCTGTGATGACTTTAGGAATATTCATGTTCATTTTAGGATAACTCTTTAATAGTGAAAGTGAAAAAGTTGGGGGAAAAAGAGCTGGTATAGAAGATAAGCATGCAGGAATGTCTATTACTCATTTGTTCACGAAGTCATTCAACAAACATTGACTATTTACTTTGTTAAGTCTTGTTATAAATATATATACATATATTATATGTATTATCAAGACCTTCCTTGAAAAATGATGTGAAATAAGAGAAGAAACTTTAAAAGCCCCGCAATACAATCTTGCAACTGAGTGCCAGAATGATCTCGGTCTTGCAAAGAGCTTCCTACCATGCTCCTTAGGAGGACTGGAGCCCCCTCAGAGTGCACATTTCAACAGGGTAAAAGAAGGAAAGCACACTGGACCGGGGGAGGGGGGTACTGTGGGGGGGGCGGTGGGACTGTGGCCCAAGGGTGGTTCTAGAGGGGCAGGTGCTACTCACTCCAGCTTGTCATTGCCTGGCTGGCCTGTGAGCCCCACGTGCAATTCTCACACTGCTGGGAGGAAAGCTGAACTGAAACAAGATCTCTTGGTTGTTTAAACGATGGCCCGACTTGGAAGAGTTCTACTCTGTCTAACCAACCGTGTTGGTGGATGGAGTAAGGCCGAGGCAGCCTTTAAGTTGAAGTCCATAAAACCCTGGAGTGAGCGTCACCAACTTCCTCTTTCATCTTGTCATTTTCTCTAAGACAGACCCGCAATCTTCCAGCCACGCTAGAAATCTCCCCCTCCCCGAAAATCCTCCATACTCCTCTCTACCACCAACCTCTTCCTACGCATGCGTTTGCTCTCCTTCCAGTGCCTCCACTGCCTGTCCAACCCCGTCACCCTCCAAAGTCTGCTCAGATGACCGTCCTCTACATAAGATGCCTCCCCAACTCTCCTAGGCAGAATTAGCAGTTCCCTCTATCTGCCTCTCCCCCCTTAGCATTATTACTCTCTGTCAAAATCCAGTGTTAGGTTCTCCTCCATGAACTCCCAAGGGCAAACATGCATGTAACCATCTTTGTTTCTCCAGTGTGCCTGGTGTACAATTGGTTGAGAGTGGCTGGGAAGTGTTTCCGTTATCACCTCCCTTATCCTGGACTGCCTCAGCAAAACACACCAGCTACATGGCTTTTCCTTCTTCCTCCCAGTTCAGGAGACTGGCAATTTCAAGATCAAGGTGGTAGCAAATTAGGTTTCTGGTGAGAGACCACTTCCTGGCTTGTAGACAGCTGTAATCCTATTGTGCACTCACTGGCCTTTCTTCAGAGCACAGAGCTCCCAGAGATAAAGCTCCTTTCTTCTTTTAAGGGCACAATCACATCTGGAGGTACCCACAATCTGTGCCTTACCTCTCAATACCATCATATTGGGGTGGGGCTCCCATGTGTATTTTGGAGGACACAGACACTTGACCTAGAGTATCATTCTCCCTGTTCCATTGAGAGGAGGCACTTTACTGTGCAAAGAAATATTTCTGGTTTGCTGAGTTTCCTACTTTGTCTCTGGTGTTTGTTAGTGGAGATTTGGTGACCGATGTGTTGGAAGCCAATGGGTCTTCCACAAGTCCTCATGGGGTGCGGTTTGGTAAGCTTTCCTTCTAGCCACTCATCAGTGGATCTAAGGGTCTATATTGGCCATTTCCTGAATTTTTTTCCCCATCAGAGTTTATATATTAGTGATGACTTGCCTTCTTCATTAGCGCCTTATTCATCCACTTGGTGCTGTGACGTGCCGTGCTTTGGACTTTATAGCTTTATTTAGTGGAGGGGGCAATTTGCATTTTTCTCTTGTTTGGTGATCCCTCTACACTCTGCAAGAGACTTTTCTAGATGAAGAGTTGAAGTTTAGAGAAATAAAATCAGTTGTGTTAGATTTCTCAGGGAACCACAGAAAAACTAGGTTCAGAAAGGAATCTTTCCAACTTCCGTCGGCACAGGAAGACAAAATGCTCCCGAAGGCAACATGGCCTTGTAAGCCAGAGGTTCCTTTAGAGAGAGGCTGGGCAAAGTGGGCATAGTTCGGTGCTGTGGCCTACTTAGTGCCTGCCATCTCAGGGGCAGCCAGCTGCACATCAGTGGGTACATCACTCTGGTGGGAAGTGGGTTATTGGGGTGGCAGAACTGCAAGATGCTTTGGAAAGATGGTGGGAAGGTGTGTAGGATGGGGATGATTGGAGAGATTGGGACTCCTGAAGTTGAGCCTTTCCCTGAGTAGCTCCTGGGAAGGGGACAGGGTTGTTGTCCCTAAGGTGGCTGAGCTGAAGAACCTGTGGTGTCCCACAGGACCCAGGAAGTGGTGTCCCAGCCTCAAGTTCACCGGGAAGTGACTCATTCTTGGTAACTCATTGGGTTTTTGTAGAGTATCTTGGCTGGCCAGGAACTGGACTTTGGGTATGTTCTAATTTGTTGAATCATTCTATCAGTTTGTGTTTGGGGTAATGTTTCCTGAAGTGTATCAAATGAAATGGAATGTAAGAGGTGTTGGGTGAACGAAAATAGTTGTGTGCTCCAATAGGTCTTGGAAATTCTAGGGTAAACTAGATGAAATTGGCCTGTTTCCCTCAGGGCTTCAGACAACCTTGGCAGTGCCGGGCATGAACTGTACAGTCAGGCCAGTCTCCCCAAACTTTGTCCATCCTGAAAGCCTCTTTCCCCAGCTAGTTTGTGAGATCCTTCCTTGGTTCATGGTTTGAAACATGTCAGCCCTCACAACTCATGAATAGTCCATGTCTTTTCTTTTTGCCCATGACCACATTCCCTGATTCCTTCAGTGCTTTTCTCAGGAGACGGTTTGAAGACCTGTGCAGGAAGACAAATGCACACCCAGTTCTGCTAAGTAACGTCAATGTGCTGCTGTGTGGTCACTTAGAGCATGCATGGGAGTTTTGACATTTTCAATGGCAGAGTGCTCAACTACTGATTTAAATGGCAATCTGGAAACAGCTGTGTCCTGATCAACATGTGCTGCTGTGTGTGGGTGTGCTTGTCTGTGTGTGACAGTGGGGTATGTGTGCATGATGGTCAGGGGATGGTCAAGGTGCCTTGAGTGGACTTTACACTGCCCTGGAATTGTCTGGTCTGTGCCCAATGACAACAATGCAGATAAAAACTGGAGAGCCCATGGCTCCTGCAGCTCTGAATGCGCCAACCTTGGCCGCAACCCAGAGGCACAAGAAACACCCTTTCTTCTCTTTCTGTCACTTGGTTTCCATTTCATGTTTCTGTTTTGCTGGCTGGTGACAGAGACACATCTGGGCCAATTTGGGGCCTCTCTACTGTTTCTTCTGGGATCATGATCTGAGGTCCGGAGGAACTTGGGCAGCGCAGGGTGACTGTGAACCACCCGTTGTAATTACTATCAGTCGAGTTTGGCAACCGCAGAGCTGGGGTGTCACTTTTCTTTAGTGGTCAGTCGTTCTTTGTCCCTTGTGTGTCCTCTTTCCTCATCCTCTTGTGTGGAATATGCAGGAATTGGGGGTGGCACATCATGTCATTCACATGCATAGGGACTCTGGCCCATTGGCCCTGGCCCATCCTGGTTGTCCCTATGAGTCTTGACCTCTGTTCTAATAGAAATTTTGTCTCTTTTCAGTTCCCATGAGTCTGTCTGGTAACTGCTACATGTTCTCTCCCTTGTGATGGGTGGAACAGAGAACAGATTCCTCCCCCGCCCATAGACCTGTGACATCTATATTCACATTATTTTACTTACTCTCTTCCTTGGCATAGGGAATCTTTATCTGCATATGTGTGCATACTTGTACATGCATGTGCATATGTGTGGGTGTACATAGCATAAAACAAGAGGAAAAAGTGATATCTTCATGTCATGAGATCAGATTTTCTTTTTTAAAGATGTGTGTGTGTAGGTGTCTGAGAGTCCAGAAGAGGGCGTCAGATCCCCTGTAGCTTGAGTTACAGGCAGTTGTGAGCCATCTAATATGAGTACTGGACACTGAACTTGGTTTCTGTGTAAGAGTAGTAAGCACTCTTAACCACTAAGTCTAGAGGTCTCTTCAGACCACTTCAAACTGTTATCAATGTTCATTTTTCTTCGTATTTTCTTTTGTTTAAGACAGGTTCTCATATATTCTTGACCTTGTTGAACCTAGGGCCTCATGTATGCTAGGCAAACACCGTACTAACTGAGCTACATCTCTGGTCAGCCCACATTCTTTCTCTTCTTCTCAAGGACTAAGCATTTGAAAGCCCAAAGGCCAGACCTGGCTCCCTCTCCATTCTGTTCCTCAGCCAGTTGAACACGGAATGTGCTCTGGATTAAGAAGGGCCGGAGTAGCCTAAGGAAATAAGTAAGAAACCATTGACTCCTTTGGCATGTGGGACTTTCCTTCCTTTCTCCCTCTTCACGGCCATCATGCGACGTTGATTAGCTCTTGCTGGGACGAGGCAACAACCTCCAAATTCATGCATTCTCCCTGACCATTGATGCTGTGATCTGGGTCTTTCTTGGTTGAGGGAGCTTAGCTGTATAATGTGGCTTCTGCCTGCTAGATATCAGTGGCCACCCTGCCCCGGATTGTGAGAAGCAAACATTGTCTAGTTTTCACCAACTGGCTGCAGGGCACAAACTGGCCCACCTGTTGAGAGCCATTCTTTAATTGGCCTCCCTTCTCTCGTCCCCATGTTTTCTCCAGGGCATCCTTAGTTGATGTCTGATGACCTCTGTTTAAAGTCCCTGAGTAGTGTGCCATGGAGTCCCTCATGGAGGACCCCAGATTGGATTTACAAAACCATGGTCTTTTCGCCTCTTCCCTTGCCTATCTACTCTCTTCTGTCTTCACTT
The DNA here is from genome assembly GCF_007827085.1 of Peromyscus californicus insignis. NCBI lineage: Eukaryota > Metazoa > Chordata > Mammalia > Rodentia > Cricetidae > Peromyscus > Peromyscus californicus. The sequence continues at coordinate 127,670,441 of NW_026294584.1, read as the reverse complement.
CCTGCTCTCTTGCTCTCTGCTGATTCCTGGACTTCTCCAATTTCCCCTCTTTCCATAAAGCTCTTTCTCTGGATAGCCACGTGCTTTGCTCTTTGGTTCTCAACTCTCTGGATGCATGTCGCCTCCAGACTATCCAATAGCCGTGCAGTAGCTCTTTATCGAGCAGCTGACTTGAATTCTCGAGCGCTTGGACTGCACTGTGATTTCCCTTCTGTGTTGATTCTCTTTTCTAGCGCTAATCCTGAAGGCTGTTTGTAAGTGGTTCATGCTTGTCTTTCCAGCCTGGTTGAATCAGGGGGATGGCAAATTGGAGGCAAACAAAATCAGAACTTTGGTGTCTCTTGTTTGTGTTTCCAGCATGCAGAGCTCCTCCTGGTGTCCGACAGGTGCTCACAGTGTTTGTTGACTGCTCGTGTGTAGGTATCCTTGTGATGGACCTTGTGATTACACAGGTCACATCTCCAGAATGAAGCAGGTCCAGGCTTCCCTCAGCACAGCTGAGAGATAAGAAGATAGGGGGTTCAGAGATGGGGCTCTTGCATCCATGCAGCGCTACCTACTTAACATGACTTACGGTGGATACTTGTAGGAATGCTTCAGGGAATTGGAGCACAGTCTGTTAGTTGAATTCTTAATACACGTGAGATTGGAGCATGGAAAAGGCAAAGTGTCCCCCTCATTTCCCTCTTTCACAGGCTCATAGTCTTCTGGAAAGATGGTTATAAATATGGACAAAGCAGTGATATATACTGTGCTAAGAGTATTGGAGCCTTGTGGAAATTCAGGTAAGAAGTTAAGTTGATGCCTAGGGAAACTGGAGAAGTTATTAGAGCAGCAGGACTTTTTGGGTAGAATTTTGAAGGGTAAGTAGAAGCTCTCTGGGTGGTGGAAGGCATTTTATGAAGCAAGAATAAAATGTACACAAGGCTTAGGGGGTCACAGAAGGGCCTGGGTACTTGGGAAATGCTGGGGCGTTTGATGTGTGAACCCAGAGTGGGTGGAAGAGAGTGGGAGTCTGTCCTGGAGAGACTGAAGTGCTTTCCAACCAGCAGGCCCCATGAGTCTTTGACAGTGGAGAGGGTATGATGAACGGTGAGCGCAGCTTATTTCCCCAGTGTGGAAACACACGTCTATGGTGTAGCATTTATCAGAATTTTCTTATTTTAAAATTTTTATTTAAAAAATTTAAATTCCATTTGTGTATGTATGTATGTATGTATATATTTGTGTATGCATGTATGTATGTGGGGTAGGGGCACGTGTGTGTCATGTGTGTGTCATGTGGAGGTCAGAGGACAACTAGTGTGCGCACCTTCACCTGCAGAGCCATGTTTCAGACCCTGACTTTTCCTACTTTTAAAGGCTGGCTATCTTTCCAGGTACAGACAGATGACATTGTGTCTATCTACTTGTTTGTCAGTGGGTGCTGGACTTGTTCCCATGTTTTAGATGTTATGAATATTGCTGTTACAAAGTGTTTGACCACAAAAGTCACAGTTTTTATAACTTCATTTTTGATTATGGGTGTGTTACACAATCAGTATTTCAAAAGCTTTGAAAATAAAGAAAAATGTAGAAAGAAGGAGAAAAGTCTAGAAGCCATTCTTGAGGTAACTACTACAAGCACTCAGTGTGTTTCTTTCTAGACCTCATGTCTCTCCTCTCTGAAATCTGTTTTATATGTGTATACAGCAAAAGAGAGCATAGATCTATAATGCAAATTTACAAAGATAAATCCGATAGACAGGATACAGGCCTAGGCCTTAAAATAGAACACAGTCTAACAGTGACCAATCACTTGCCCAGGTGAGGGCCTTGTGCATTTGGATGGATCTCTTAGGGAGTGTCAAAGGGACGCTGGGACCCATTCTATTGTGGTGCAGGGCTTGTCTTGAGCATTTCTGACCCAGCTCTCTGCAGATTTTAAAAACAAAATGTGTGTAAACTGAGCTTTCTCATGAAGAACTGCCTCCACACCCATGGCTACTGAAGCCACTTCACCTTCAAGGTCCCCTTCTAGCCTCTTCCAGTCCCACTTCCCTCCTGGTCCCCAGACGACAGCTCCTGTTCCTGGCAGGGAACATTAAAAGGAGAGCTTTGCCTGAGGAAAGTGATCATTGTTCACAGCAGCTCACCCTCACCACTGGCCGCTGTTGTCTGGAACACCATACCTTTCCTGTTGAGGCTGTCTCTGGGCTTCTTGGTCATTGCCGATGCTCTCAGGGTTCCCGATTGCCTCTTTGCTCCTGTGCCGGTTAGGTTTTTTGTCTTCTTCACACAAGCTAGAGTCATCTGGGAAGAGGGAACCTCAACTGAGAAAAAGTCTCCATCAAATTGGCTTATAGGTAAATTTGTGTGGGCATTTTCCTGATTCCTGATTGATGTGGGCTGTGCTGGTCCAGGGAGGTAAAGAAAGCAAGCTGGCAAGTCAGTAAGCAGCGTTCCTCCGTGGCCGCTGCTTTAGTTCCTGTCTTCAGGGTCTGCCCTGAGTTCCTACCTTGACTTCCCTTCATGGTGGATTATAAGTTGTGAGCTGACATAAACCCTCTCTTCCTCTCTTTTGGTCATGGTGTTTATCGTAGCAATAGAAAGCGATATGAGACTGCTCTAAGAAGTTGCAACTTGCCTTCCTCTTTCCACCACTGGTGAAGGCATTTGCAATCTATAGTTCACTGTGAGTCTATAAATCTGTAGTTTACTGTAAATGTTTTCCAGCCGTTTATCTATTTGAAAAGCCTAGATTTTTCCAGGTGGTCAGATTATCACATGGATTTGAGCTCAGCAGGGTGCAATTACTCCTAAGAGAAAAACTCTTCCTTCTATAGCTTATAGTGCCTAGTGCCTTCAAAGGAATATGAGGGAGAGAGGGGGAGGGGAGGAATCTTATAAATAAAGTACTGAAGTACCTTAGTTTCCTTCAGGGACAAACAAGAGTGGATGTCATTTCTATGACTTAGTTTGGAACGACGAGTGGCACCTGTGACTGACAGCTGTTCTTGTCCTCTGATCTCATCAGGACATTTTCAGGCAGAGTTAGGGTTCTGGTTTGAATGTGTCAAGTCCTGCACAGGCCACATGTGAGAGCTTGGTCCTTGGTTAGAGATGCTGTCTTGAAGGCCATGGAGCCTTTTAGGGGGTGGGGTCCAACTGGTGGCCGTTGTCTCTAGAGATAGGCCCTTGCAGGTTTGATCTGCCTTTGGTGCGGTCTAGCTCTGTCTGCTTCCTGTCTACACAATGGGGATAGCTGCCGTTCACACTCCTGCTGGTGTGCCTTCCTGGCCACGACGGACTGAACTCCCTCTGGAAATGCCAGTCAAGAGGAACCCTCTTTCCATCAAGGTGGCTCGGCTAGGTGTTTTGGTCAGAGATGCAGCCGTGAGTATTGTTGGCCAATGGCACTGTCTTTACTTTGATCAGTCGCTATGTTAGATAGGATGTTTGAGTCTCTCATGATGTGCTACCTTGGGGAAACTGAGGCAGACCAACTCTTAGTCCCTGGCCCCAGAGATCTGATAAAGGACTGCTCTCTTGCCCTCACCATCTGGGCACTTGAACTGTCACTGGGGCTTTTGTCCCTTGCCCTGCTCTGAGGCTCTGTCCCTGGCTGCCTCTCTGAGGCCTTATGCTGAACTTCACTGTGTCTTTGGCTTCTGCTTGGCATACTATTACCACTGAAACTCTGCTTCAAAAGTAGCAGAGGCCTGAGTACTCTCTGCCAGAAATGCAGAATTATGTTCCTGGAATTAGTGTGAGAGAAATGTTGAGAAGGTGGTAGCCCACCTCAGTTGATTTAGTTCAACACGTATTTATTGAGCGCCTGCTGTGTTTGCTGCCTTCATAGACTTTATCATTCTATGGGGAATACACCTTGTAACTTGTAATTACTAAAGTGCTGAATGTTATGTAAGAGGCTGCGCAGAATACAGGGAGAACCTGTAACAGACAGATCTAAATGGTTGAAAGTGCTGTTGGCAATTTTCTGATATTGATCTGTAAGGCTGGATCATACTGGCCTAGCTTATATCGTTGCAATTATTTCCAGAGCTTTTTAGGATCCAGACAGAATCATCCTTCCATTTAGAAGAGGGTCAGAAGTCATCCAAATATTTAAGGGATCAGTAGGTCTAAGTGCTTCTAAGAGAAAATCACAAGTGCAGGTGTAAACAATCAAAATAGGTCCAGAAAAAGGACACCCTAATGGCTGCTCTCAGGACGGTGAACACAGTCACGGAATAGCTGCTCCTAAGGAGAAAAAACTGTGGACCAACTGAAGACGTGAAGAGTACCGTGGCTGTGCAGAATTAAGCAAAAGTCACACTAGATGTGTGAGGGATTCTAGAATGTGGAAGGCGGCGTTAACAATGCAGACACCATGCCCTGCAAGGCTTGAATCGTAGCTCCTGGCCAGTCAGACTGATGAGAAGAAGTTCACAACAGATGGAAAGGCATTATTAGATTTTCTGTGCACTAGTTTTTCCCACTTGAGAAAGGAGGGTCACAATACCTCACTGTGTGTGTGTGTGGTGTGCACGTGTGTCAGCCACAATGACACACCAGAATTTCCAGCATGATCCCTAGTACACAGTGGCATTCAAAAGTTGTGAAAATGTTAACTAGTCCAGGTGGGGGACTAGCATACCCTGGACTGTGGATCTGAGCTTCCAGGGAAGTTGCTGTAAAGGAGATTAAGTACCAAAGGTTCCCAGCGGGGGGTCTGATAAAAGCAAGTTCTAGTCACTGGTGAATAGCTTACTGTTTACTTTGCATTCTCTATCATAGTCTCTGGACCACCTGAGAGGACTGTGTAGCAAATTCAGATTCCATGTAGGGAGACTGTTCCGCCCCACCTCCCACCCCCATCCACACACTTTTTCAGACTCCTAAAAGATAGACAGATGTAGGAGTGAAAGTTACTCCATCTTTGAACTGTGGTTTAAGTCAGGGAATATGGAAGTGCTGTGGGCTAGAGCCTGGGACTGACAGTCCTAAGACCCAGTTGTCTATCCCTGGTTTGTCTTTGGGACAAGCCACATCTCCGTTCTCCATCCGGCCCCACTGGCTGCTAACAGAGGCCTTGTCTGACCTACATTGTAGTTGCTGTGAGGCTCAGATGAGGCGGTGTGTAAGAAAGTGAACTCCACTGGGCTACACAATGCTCATTATTTCTATTTTTTGTCTGGCTCCTCCCCGGGACACGCTGCTGCGACAGTGGCCTTGTTTACGTGTCTGGCTCCCTCCCCATGAGTTCATTGAACACAGGGGCCTCCTTTTATTCATTCTCGAATCCTTGTGCTTAGAGCCTGTCACACAGGAGGCATTCAAAATAAGTTTTGGACTATCAAAGGCAAAATAAATAAATAAAAATTAAAAAAAAAAAGGAAGGGCAAATCATTCAGTGTAATCTTATGAAAATGTTGAGATTGTTTTCTAGAAAACATTACCTTTCACATCTTCAAACATTTAAAAGACCAGTCTCAGTCCCAATCAGAAATGACAGTGCTGGGTCGGAAGCAGAGACTTCAGTCTGGACAGTGCAATTGGCCAGTGTTGTGAGGAGATGGCAGCACCCCTCCCCAACCCATCAGACGCATGTGCAGTTTCCAAGGGGAGCAGAGTGGGTGAAAAGAGGCTGTGAAAAGCAAATCCTGGTGCTTCTGGAGAAAGATCTCCAAGAAACAGGAATGCCCCCCACAGTCCCCAGTTTCACTCATTGTCTGTCAGAGGCCTGGAAAAAGCCTTCTCAGGGCTCCTCAGACAAAGACTCTCCTTGGCCTTTACTCCAGACTTTGGTGGTAAAAACATGTCTTCCGCGAGTGGGACAAATTCCAGTTGCCTGACAAAATTGGAAGGATTCTCTGGACCAAACTGAGGGCGGGGGGTGGGTGGGGGCAGCTCCATTGCCTCCAATACCCTGATGATTGTCATCCAGAATGCGGGGCGGCAGGGGGTGGGGTGGGGGGGGTGAGGGGTGGGAGACACCCGACCCTAGAGCAAATCCAGTAGAGTCCCTGGGGGGCAGGCCTGCTGTGGGGAAAGAGGCCCACGCTCAGCTTTGATACTTGTGTCTTTGCCCATGTAATGCCATGACCTTGCAGTTTTCCTGTTCTCCCCACCGGCTGCCTATGCACAGGCCAGACCCAGCACCATGAGACAGGTCATGATCGCTTAGATACATGCTGATTCTATAGAGACTGCCGTTCAACTAGGTGAAGCCTGTAGTAGCCTGCCAAAAGGCTCTATGTTGCTTGGGATTTTAATTGGATGCTTGGGTAAGGATGTTAGCATGCCTATCTAGTTCGAGTGGCAAGGAGCCAGTGAAGGCAGGCTTGGCACAGAGGCTCGGTGTCTTGATAAACTCACGATCAGTTAAAAATATGGCTAAGTTAAACCTACCAACATCACAGCCATGTCCCGCCTACCTTGAATATGCTCTGAACACCTACAGTGGGCAGAATTATCTAGTGCAAAGCTTGTGTTGTAGCAGAATGCTTAGCGGCTCATGGAATTTATTGAATGCTGGTATGGAGAAGCCTCTGCATTGCTGAGTGTTGGTTTCCTCTGGTGATCTCGGGCTGACTGGGAGCTGTGGCTTGCTATAATCACCCAGCATTGAAAAACAGTATTGGGTGGTGGTGCACACCTTTAATCCCCACACTTGGGAGGCAGAGACAGGTGGATCTCTGTGAGTTCGAGGCCAGCCTGGTCTACAGAGTGAGTTCCAGGACAGCCAGGGCTACACAGAGAAACCCTGTCTCAAACAAACAACAGCCCAGTATTGTCATACTGCACATTGCTAACCTTGGGAAAGATCAAAATTAAAATGAGAGGTATGGTTTTCTACTGAGTTTCAGTTGTGTTCACACCATTGACAAGTCAAAAACAAATGCTCCCGTTCAGAGACATGGCTGCTGATATCGAAGTGAAGATGGTCATGGCCCAGGTCCGCTGGTGTCTGGCTGTGTGACTTGGGGAGTCTAGCCGCCCCTTTGAGCCTCGGCATCCTTGTCTGTTAGGTGAAGACAGTAATCTGCCTAGATGAAGTGATGCAATGCACAAAATCTCTAGCTCGGTGCCTTGCACACAGTAAGGACTCAAATGATGTTACCCACTTTTATTAATAATTACAGAAATGCAGCCTCTGCAGTCTGGAAAGATCTGGGCTCCAATTCCAGCCCTACCGTTTATTAGACATGGGAAAGCTCTGTCTCTCCAAGGCTCAGTTTCCTGCTTTTCAAGAGGGGCAGTGATGGAAATACACTTGAGTCTCACCGTAGAGAATCAGGCCAGAACAGGCATGTGGTAGATGCTCAATACACAGTACTGAGTAGTTATTCAGAGAACCACCAAGTCCTGTGGCACCCAAACCAGAAGAGAGAGGGGGAAAGGAGAGACCCCAGTGCGCTGCTCTTCACATGGAGAACTCCTTTGGCTGTAGGTAGGGTGGGCACCCAGTGCCCCCGGCTCCAGGCATGCCTGAATCATGGCTCTATTATTCCAGGGTAACTAAACAGGTCTGGAGTCTGTGAGCCCACAGAGAGAGCTGGAGCACCTGATCCCTTCCTGTAGGAACCAGCATGGATGATTGCTCCTTTTTCCAAAACTCTACCAGACCCAACCAGCCACAGAAAAAAGGGAGAAGATTTGAACCATCCAGGTTTTACCTTTGACCCCCTTGAAAGCACATGCTCCAGGATTTTTGTTCATAAAGCTATCTTACGAACTAGCTGGTCCATAGATCTAATCTTTCCTTTCTGTGGGTCGATTTTTTTTTAGTCAGAGTCTTGCTATGTAGACCAGGCTGGCCTTGAGCTTGTGGTGATCCTTCAGCTTCTGTCTCCTGAGTGCTGTGTTTACAGGCCTGTGCCACCATATCCAACTCAGTGAATAGATTTCTATGACCTTAATTGTGACCTTAATTTGGGAAGAGCAAATAGAATTGGCCTTGAGCTCACTGGGGTTCAGCGCCCTCTTCCCCTCCTGCTCTAATCTCACTGATCTTCTACTGTTCCTGAGAATTTCACAGCTTAGCCTAGAACCAGCTCAGGCTGAGCTCTTAGGAAGAACTGGACAGAGAACCAGTGAGGTCTGGTCTGCGTCTTCAGCCTGTAGGGTATCTGCCTTGAAGCCAACAGCTGGGTCATGTTGTCCTTAAAGATTCAACAGTGCCTCTTGGACATCTCTGTCTCTCTTCATGCTCTTGAAATGATCTACTAGAATAGTAGTTCTCAACCAAAATGCAACCCCTTTGTGGGGTCAAATGACCCTTTCACAGGAGTTGCCTGAGACCGTTGGAAAACACAGATATTTACATTATGACTCATCACAGTAGCAAAATTACAGTTATGAAGTAGCAATGAAAATAACTTTACGGTTGGGGGGGTCACTACAACATGAGGAACCATATTAAAGGGTCGAAGCATTAGGAAGGTTGAGAACCACTGCTCTAGGAGAAAAACAATGAACTGATACCACCCCCACCCACTGCTGCCCCAGACTGACACGGAGCACCAGGCAAGAGACTGTCTGTGGGCCAGTGACTTGTTTTGTTGTGAGGTTAACAGAGGTGTCAACTCCGTATACATGTCCGCATCCCTGACTCTTTCAGACTAGGAGATTGGAGGGTCAGAGGTGACCAGCTGCCACCAGTTCACAGGATACTGTCCTTCTCTTGGCCAGGAGCGGTTCAGCCCCTGTATTAGACAAAATCCCTGACAAAAGCCACTTAAGCAAGGAAGAGTTGACTTTGACTTGTGGTTTTGAGGGGACGGTCCATTGTGGTGTGGAAGGTATGGCAGCAAGAGCACGGGCAGCCCATAGTCAGGAAACAGTGCAAGACCCTCCCCACCCATGGACTGGTGCTGTTCACATTCCCATTGGCTCTCCCCTCCTCAGTTAAATCCTTTGGAAACACCCTCAGAGATACACTCTTAGGTGTGTTTCCATGGTGATTCTACAGTCAGTCGGGTTGCCAATCAAGATGAGCCATCACAGTGTCCATGACCCCTTCTCTCAACCTGCTGCTTTATACATTTGCTTAAGCTGCCTAGTTCCTCTAGGCCTCTGGTTTTTCACTTCTGGATCAGGCTAAGAAGTTCTACTTTATTTTCTGTCTCAAATGAGCCTCTCCATATTGGCTTGGATAATGAACATAGTATGCCAATATGTCACACAATTTGATGTCTTTGATAAGAAAATGCCTCCAAGCTGCCATCATCTTTTAAAATCTTACAACAGAAATGCCATCATTATTGTCATTGTTGAAGAACAAAGTGTCAACCCACCACAGACCACATATACAACCTAGTCCCATGTGATACCACCTGGTGGCTTCATTGTCATCTGAGTTTGTGTAAGTGCACTCTCTGATGCTTGCACAGTGAGATTGTCCAATAATGTTTGCACAGTGAGATTAATGTTTACACAGTGAGATTGCCCAATAATGTTTGCACAGTGGGATTAATGTTTGCACAGTGAGATTAATGTTTACACAGTGAGATTGTCCAATAATGTTTGCACAGTGGGATTAATGTTTGCACAGTGAGATTAATGTTTGCACAGTGGGATTAATGTTTGCACAGTGGGATTAATGTTTGCACAGTGGGATTAATGTTTGCACAGTGGGATTAATGTTTGCACAGTGGGATTAATGTTTGCACAGTGAGATTCATGTTTACACGGTGAGATTGTCCAATAAGTGTTCGTTTCTCCACATGTCTCCTCAGCAACAAATGGTACACAACTGTATGTCTTTTTGAGGATGAGTTTAAAGTTGGAGTCAAGAGCAGGAGGCTGTTGGTCAAGGACTGTTGGCCTACGATTTATCATTGAGGAGGACTGGGGATAAGCCTGAAGCTGCTAGAGGCTGCTGAGGACCTAGGGATATGATGGATGGTGTCCTTAATTATCCCTGTAATCATTATCATAATACATTTTTTGGTTTTGTATGTATGTATGCATGTATGTATGATTATGTATTTATATGGAGGCCAGAGGTAGATGTGGGGTGTCTTTAATCACTTGGGTGTTCGATACCTTATTTTTGAGACAGAATCTCTTACTGAATCTAGAGCTCACTGTTTTGGCTAGATGCTTGATTGGTAAGCCCTTGGAATCCTCCTGTCTCTGCCTCCCCAGTGGTAAGAGTACAGGCATGTGTTGCCATGCCTGGCTTACACAGGTGCTGAGAATTGAACTCATGTGTGTGGCAAGCACTGTATCGACTGAGCTATCCCCCTAGCCCCCGATATGTCTTTGGTAATGAAAATTCCTTCAATGTAAGGTGACAATTTTAATACCATTGCACACTTCACAAAGAACAATTCTGCCCAGCCTGGTCCGAGAACTCTGACTGGACTGTCAAGTCAGACAGACCTAGGACAGAATCCCAGATTCAGCAGTTAGTACTTTCTTGGCCTCCAGCAAGCCTATTTTCTATCTCTGCCTCAGTTTCTCCCTCCTGGTCACCTCACTGGACTCTTGTGAGGATTAGATAATATGGTCCAGGCTCAGTTCTTACCCAGTGTCTGCAGCGTGGGCCACACTCGGTGTGAATACTCTGTTATTGTTCATACCCAGATTTTCAGGGCTTGATTGGCTCCAAGAATGAAATTTAGAACAGTTATAGCGGCCATGGCAGCTTGCAGGCAAGTTAGATCACTAGCATATTTTCTTTGGCTCTGTAGTACTTACAGAAACTGATTCATTTCCAACATTTAAAAACCAAGAGGGTTTCTTTAAAAAGAGAAAAAACCAGGAGTGTTCACATAAAAATCCAGACTTTTGGCATTTCTCACCAAGTAGGAAGATCCTTCTTAGAGGGAAGAATAATGGCCGTCCTCTTCCCAGGGACAGGGGCTCACACTTGTTCTAATGTCCACTGGCCTGTTTCATTCCCTGCTGTCTGCTTGGCTCATTGGGGCATCTGAGGTCTTTGATCTTGGAGGAATGGATCAACCTGGAATCAACACTCTATAAATATGATCTCCTGCAGAGGGCTTGGGAGAAGTAGAGTGAAGGTTGTATTTACTGGCAAGGGTCCACCGTACCATCTGTGTTATTGATTAAAAAAATCACGAAATGCAGAACATGGGCCTCAACAATCTTCAGGGTGGTGGCAGGGGCTTGGTCCTCTTAAAAGGACCTCAATTTGTACCTGTGAGTGAGAGGCCACCTGATTGCAACATTCAGGTGGGCTGGAATTTAATAGGAAAAGTGGAATTTCTCACCCTTGTGACTGAAAAATCCCTCCGGCCAAGTGCAGGCTGCTGAGCGGTGTGCACAGTGACAGCCCTTGTGGAAAAGACTTAAGGTTCGCCTTGACGGTGACTTGCAGTGTGAGTCACTGGGAGCAGCTGCCAGCAAACCTAATCTGATCTGAGGCTGTGTTTATAGAAGTCTAGTGTCTGGAAGATCTTTTTAACAGTTAGAACAGTTTTGAAGAGGCAGGCAGGCAGCCTCAGGAAGCCTTGATCTCTCCCGGGTAGGAGGTGTTTGAGTCTCAGTGAGATGTCCCTGCCCAAGATTGCCCCAGTGGGGAATGAGGCTCCAGAAAGAGATTTGTTATAGGTGACATGGAAGGTTGCTGTCAACTCTGAGCAGCCCAGCAGAGGAGAACACTTCCTGGAACAATCTGGCAAGTCTGGCTTCCAGGGGGAGAAGAAGAAAGCAGGGTGCGTTGCAGAGGCTGACTGGGTGCAGCTGTGTGGTCACAACGGGAATACGAAGGACTGTGTATCTCACCAAGTAATTCAGACAATGGAGGTCGCTGACCTTACTCCGGCCCCTACCTTACCCCTGGCTGCTTGCCCGACTCCTTGGAGATACAGGGGACAGGAGCTGTTTTATACATTACTGGTGGTTTTTACAAACTGGACTCCTAGGAGAGTCTTTAGTCAGACAGCACGTGGGCCAAGCACAGACTCAGATGTTTTGTTTGGCCTAGGCTGTGTCTTTTAAAAATGCGAATTTGATGCCAGTGTGTAAAAAGGAGAAGATTTCACATCAATCTGGCCTCCCGGCACCTTTGCAAAGAGTCAGACAGAGAGAGGGCCTGGCAGTGCTGGCCTGGCGTTCCTGCATGGCAGCTTCAGCTTCAGCTGAGTGCTAAAGGACTTGAGCTCTCACTTGGCCGTTGTTCTCCACCCACTTAGGTGACCTGTTGGACCCTATGTGGTGACCACTGTACTGATGCATTAATGACCATAATAACATCAGGGTTTGCTTGGGGGGTGTTGGGGACTTCCTTAGGGAGCCATCCTTGACTCCACTTGCTCATCTGCTCAGTAGTGTGGGCAGTTGGGAGTCCACTGGGGAGGGAGCAGAAGTGTCTATCCCTGTGGCTTCTACACAACCAATTCCCAGTGATTTCATCTCAGAAAATGACCCTGTGTATCCATGGAGTAGCTCTGAGGCACCCAGTGCTTATCCCTGGGCTGGTCCAAGTCTTCATCCTTAGGACTGTGCAGTGGGGGCTGGTGGCCTCTTCTGCTGTAAATCCCTCTAGCTGTTTGCACATAGATGGGATCTTCCATTTGGCAGGGCTGGCTGACTGTCCTTGCCCTGGGAATATGTAGCTAGTGGGGTGGAGGTCCTGTCGCTAGAGAGGCTTGGCATAGTTGCTCTCAGGCAGACTCTGAGTGAGCTAGACTCCTGCTTAGAGACCCCAGGTTTCACATGAAGCACTGTGATATTGAGACATAGGTATTTGGTCTTTGTCTCTTTCCTGGCTTACAACTTCTAAAGTCCTTGGAATTTTTGAAGGATTTTGTATGCTAATGAGTTGTCTGATGGTTGGCAGCCTTTTGGTAGGCTTAGGCTGGCTGCTGGTCTCCAAAAGGAGTCTTGTATAGACATCTTCACCCAGGCAGGATTAGAGGGTTGAGACTTTCAGCTCTACCTTACTTCCAACTTCCAGGAAGGAACAGGAATATATCGGATCACCAATGGCCAGTGACACAATCAGTAATGCCTATAGCATGAAGCTTCCGTAAAAGCCCAAAGACAGGCCCTTGATAGCTGAAGACATGAAGGTTCCAGGAGGGTGGCATGCCTGAACAGGTCATGGATGCTCTGCACCTCTTCCATACACCTCACTCTCTGCTCCTCTTCTGTGTCCTGGTGGGTAGGATTTATAGTGAACCACTGGACTGATGTGTCTCCTTAGTTCTGTGAGACACTCTAGGAAATAATGGATTGTAGGGAGTGGGTTGGGTGGAACCCTGATTTATAGGCAGAAGCACAGGCGAAACAACGTAGAGCTTGTAATTGGCATGGGTAATGGGGGCCTAAGGCTATCTCTAGGGGTGTGTGTGTGTGTGTGTGTGTGTGTGTGTGTGTGTGTGTGTGTATGTGTATGCTTGCATGCTGTGGGTTGAGTGGAATGGGAGTTGCTTGTGTGGTTGATGTATAGGACACCTCTTTCCCCACATCTAGTGTCTCAAGTGTGACCGAGTGGGAAGAACTGAGATGGGGTTTCTGCTCAAGCACTGCCCTAAGAGCTGCCCACTCTGGGCTCAGAGCCTGGCTTCCCGCTGCTGGGGTCTGGGAGGGGCTAGGGAAGAGCTGACTCTAGCTGGGAAGGTTTGGAATTTGGTGGCAGCAATCACAGGAACTTAATCCAGAGCAGGAGTCCAGAGGGGCAAAGCCTACCTCAACATTGTTGGTCAGCTTCCCTACTCCATGATGGAATTGGTTGGACTTGTATTCTGTTTGTGTCTGTCTCTTTGCTCTTGAGTTTTCAGACCAAAATTGTTCAACTTGGGATTTTAAAGTTCTTGGGACACCCTCTAACACTGCCTGATACAGCTAGTCCTTGCTAGGTTTTCAGGCTTGTCATTTAAGAAGTATCCTGCTGGTCTGATTGTTTTTAGGTTAGACATAGGGGCTACTTGTCTAGCTGTCCACAGTAAAGCTGTCTGGTGGCCATTTTGGATTTTTTTTTCTGCAATTAACTCAACATTTTCTTTTAGGGAGTTATCATTTGAATTTCATTTCTCGTTTGTCTTTTCCTGGCCTTTAAAAAGCTTGCTTGCTTATCTATCTATCTATCTATCTATCTATCTATCTATCTATCTATCTATCTATCTATCTATCTATCCATCCATCCATCCATCCATCCATCCATCCATCCATCCATCCGTCTGTGTATGGGCAGTCTGCTTGTATGTATGGGTATATATCTCATGCATGCAGCACCCTTAGCAGCCAGAGAGGGCACTGGATCCTCTGGAACTGGAGTGACAGATGGTTGTGAGCTGCCTTATGAGTGCTGGGAACCCAACCCTGGTCCTCTGTGAGAGCAGCTAATGCTTCTAATCATTGAACCATCTCTCCAGTCCCAGACTAATCTTTGCTTTTAAGGACTTGTGCTTCAGAAGATCCTTCTTCCACAGATATGAAAGGGTCTGTGAACTGTGGCAGTTTTCAGGAAGGTATTACCTCTTGGGACTAGCTGGGCACCCCGTAATTACTTGGTATCTGGAAGATGCTAGGGTCTTGGGGGAGGGAAGGTAGAGATTGACAGGTACCATCCAGCCTGCCTGGAGAGAGTTCAGTTGGCAGGACTGTTGTAGAGTGGGTAGTGATCTCTGTGTCTACCTTCTTGCTTGCTTTTCTCTATCCCAGTTCCCATGCTTCTCCAGTATTTACTCAGAAGAACTAGCCCGGGGCCATCTGGAGTGGGTCTGTCCTTCCACTTGTAAATGGCATGGCATTTTAACACTAACATCCTGCTTCTTGGTTTAGAGTCCTGGCCTTTTCTCCCTGATTCCTTTTCTGCCTTCCCTAGGCCCACAGGTCTCAGTGGGAAAGTAGAGACATCTTGTATCTAAATGAGTTGTTCTATGAATTGGGTTGGGTGACACTATCCTTTGCTGCAGACATTATGTGGTAGGGCTTAAAGACGTGGAGTTGGCTGTGAGAACACGGAGAGGGGTCTGTTGTAGGGTGGCTGAGGAAGCGGTCTGGCACTTTGCAGAAGCACCTGACCCCTTCAGAGCCCCGCAGCTTGTGAAATGACTTTGCACAAGGAAACTTCTGGAGCCCATTTCACTTGTGGGCAGTGTGGGGAGCTAGTCAAACCAGGAGAGAAGCTCTGTCTGCCCCCAGGATGTTCTGTAATGGGAAAGGATGAGGCTGCAGCACGCACTTTTCTATGAAGGCCAAGGGGCACTTCACAATCAGCAGGTTCTTGGAGACAGACAGGTGACTCCTTGAAGCCTGTGTCTGTCCTCAGCTGCTGCTGGTGAAAGGAGACAGTCTGTCTTTGCAGCAGCTGATAAGGAGCTGAAGTGGGGGAGGGACAGCTGTCACATGCCCTGTGGACTCCAGAGCACATCCTTACCTAGGTATTGGTTTTTCCGACAACAACCTGGAACGACTTTGGTCTCTGGTTGACAGATGAGGACCTCCTTAGACTTGGGTCACTGACTCCTTAAGAGGTCACTGAGAAGAGGGTTCTCTGTTCAGATGAGTGTAGAAAACACTCTGATGAGTTTCCTCTTGAGGTTCCTAGCTTTTATTTATCTCTTAAAGGTACTGATAAGTCCTTTATAGGAAAGGAACCTAAGGCCAGTGAGTAGGCTAGTGAGCAAAAGCTCTTGCTTATGACTCAGGTTTGATCCCTAGAACCCATATGGTGGGAGGAGAGAACCACTCCCCCAAGTTGTCCTCCAGCTTACACACACACACACACACACACACACACACACACACACACACACACACACACACATACACACATACACACACACACACTATATATATATATATATGTATGTATAGTATACACACATATGTATATAAAATTAAAAGAAATCTACTTAACTGATTGTTTACTGAACTTGTTAACCTATATACTATTTTGTCTTTATGGTGTGCCTGTTAGCATCCTCCAGACACCCAAACTTCTAGAAAGCTCCAGACAGTAAGTATTTGAGGTTTGTGGAGCATACGGTCTCATTCATAATTCCTCTACCCCACAAAAACATCCATAGACAATAGAGAAATGAGTGGATGACATGAGTGTAACACATTTTTATGTGTTACATAAAACTTTATTTATAAAACAAGCGGGGACCAGCTTTGACTCATGAGCTGTGCTTGGGATCCCTATACCCATTCCAGAACGTTCTGCAGTACATTCCTGCTGCTCTAAATGGCAGAGGGTCCTAGACAGGGACTTCATGCTCTGTCCTCAGATCAGTCTGGGTGACAGTGTCTTTACTGGATGAGCATGGCAGAGGTGGAATGCCTTGTTCAGGGCATGTGACCACTAATGGCTGTCATAGATATGTCTCTGGGCTGATGACTGTGAATCATATTTCTTTTTCATGATTTGTAGCAAAAGGCAGGTGGGGGTGGGGGTAGGATGCTTCTAGTGCTTGCTGCACAGCCCTGATGTGTGCAGAGGTGCATGAAGGTGTTGTGTGGAAGCTGGCATCTGTGTGGCTGGTGTTCGTGTTATTAAGCATGAAGGTGACTGACAGGGAAGTTGCCTAGTTGGAGGTCTTTATTTCAGAACACTTAGTGGAAGATAGAGACAGAGGCCTCCCTGGGGCTGTGGGAATCTCAGCCTATGGTGATGAATCAGGAATGTAGTCAAGCAGTGTGCAAGAGTTCACAGAGCACTTAGCGTGTGCCTTTGCTCAGAACTCAGACTGAGAGCATCAGAATTCAGCAGGAGCTGGCGGCAGTGCGAGGAGAATTCACTACAGGGATGTGGGTTACCCCGGAAACTCAGATAACAAGATGGTCCCAGGACGGCCTAGCACCAGGAACTGGGGTGCTGGGGAGCCCTGGTTTGTTCCAGATAATAGTAACTGTGCTTGCTCTCGTTGTTTTCTTCTCTCTACACATCTGCTTTCTTCTTCCTCAGGAAACCATCTGGCTTTACATTTAGACCCCAAGTGTGGTAGACAGTGTTTGCCCACTGACCTCTAAGACTGCCTCCCCTCTCCTTCCCCCCTCTCTTTCTCTCTCTCCTGACTTTCTCATTCCTCTCCTTCAGTATTGCTAGTGAAGGGAATCTCATTGGCTCAACTTAGGTCAACCCTGAACCTGTTGCTATACCACTGATTTGAGATTAATGACAGAACTGTGTCAGCCAGAGTCCCACCCTGTTGGTGGGGCACCAATATAGAGGAAACCCCACAGAGTAGATGCAAAGCCAAGTGGAATTCTTTTATTCCCTCTATTTTTGTAGGCTAATGGAAAATAAAACAAGCACCTAGGAGTAACAAGCTGTCAGATGTTCTAGATTGTTTCCTCAGACAGTGGAGACAATAGTCATGGAGGTAAGGAACTAACTTCTGAAGACGCCGAGTATAATCAAGAGGTAGAAAGAGGTTGTGTTGGGCAACACCATTGGGAAGGGCCTTTATCTTTTTTATTTCATTTATGGGTTACCCATAATAATTATATGATGTGATGTCTCAGAACATGCATGTAGTGTGTGATAGCCCACCAGGATAACTAGTGGACCTGTCACCTTAACTATTTATCAATCCTTTGTGATGAGGACATTCAAGATGTTGTCAACCAGATGTTTTAGAACAGCTGCTGATGTTTAGTTGTCTGACTGTGCCGAAGGACACCAAAATGTGTCCCTTACGTCTACCTGTGACTTTACCAGTCTCTCTTTATCCTTCATTCAGCCTCCCCTCCCCAGCTTCTGGTAACCACCATTTCTTTCTTCTGAGAACAGTATTCTCAGATTCCACAAGGAATGAGAACCCACCATATTTGTCTCTCTTTGCCTAGCGTGTTTCACTTAGCATAGTGCCCCCCAGGTTCACCCACCTTGCTGCAGATGACAGGACTGCAGTATTTTTTGTTGCAACATGGCATTCCATTGTGAATATGTGCCACCCCCATTTCTCTGATCTCCTCATCGCCTAATGGGCAGCTAGAGGATTTATCTTGACTAGTGTGAATAGTGCAGGTATCTCTTCAACATGAAGAATTCACTCCCTTTAGATGTTGTTGCTAAAATTCCTTTTCTAGGAGAGACTTCAGCAATGTCTACCCCTCTTGCTAAGGTGCAAGTCTATCCGAGTTCACCTGGGGGAAGCAATGCATCCATTAGGCCTCCTGACAGAGCAATGGGGGAGGGGTTACAGACAGGGGCATAGGTGATCTTGAAGCAGCCACACCGGGAAGTCTGCACTCCCCAGGGATGATGGCTTCCCCAGGGCTGCAGAGATGGAGCCCCCTTCCCTCACCCTTCCACATCTGTTATCTTCTAGCCCCACCCCAAGACCATGTGCAGTTAAGGCAGAATTGCATACACTTGGTTGGGAAGTAGTCTGGATACTCAGGTGAGGGTCCTGTGACTCTCCACACCGCCTCCTTCTATGATGGAAGGTGAACAGCCAACAGGCCCGCTGTGATAATCTTTTGTTAGTAGGCCTAGCAGAACTCCCCATCAAGGTGGCAGTGTGGGTCCGAGCATAGTCCTATACAGCTCATGTGTACCCAAGGAAGGTTTTCTGCAGCAACTATTCATTCCCCAAAGCATCAGGAAGCAGAGTTTTGACAAGGCGGATTGGTAAGGATAAATCCCTAATAGTACATGCAGGCAGACTCTAAACAGAAGGGTTAAAGTGGAAGGGGTCCTTGGCCAGAGCTGGGGGTTGTTAACTAACTCTCAAAGGCAATGCCAGATACACTCAGGAAAGTGAGCACTGTAGCAAGAGCCCCAGCCCACAGTGATCTGTTAACACTAACCAGAGGGTCTTCTAGACAGAACAACTACTCCTAGCTCTGTATCATGCAAGAGAAAGTCCAATCTGGCAGCTGCATGGCCTGGCCATGGGGCTGGGGATTTTAGGGACAAGACTCAGACACTAGGGACAAAAGGCCATGCATTGCCATCAGAGTGGTACAAGGTGGAGTTTGAGAGCATGGAGTCTGCAGAGTAAGAATCCCCTGGGACTCAGTAGTGGACCAGGGGGCAGCAGCAGGCTGGCAAGGGAAAATGTAGTCACTGCCTTTCCCCTTTCTTCCAGCCAGCTTTCCTCTTGAGAGAACCTTCCCGTTGTCTGTCCCAGTGGCTTAGGACTTGCAGCCTCGCTTAGTTGATCATCTCAAGAGTCTGTGATTGGTGTGGCTTGAGATTCTGGACCAATTTAGTGACCTTTGCCTTGGCACAGATGCCCGGAATGTCTTGACATGAAGGGATAGTACTTGGGATTTTAGGATATAGACACTAAGCCCAGTGTCAAGGTGCCATCTGTGCCCCTGTGTGCAGTGAGCTCTTGGTTGGGGATGTAGTGATCAAACAAGATGCCTGCTGACCAGCAGTGAGGGAGGTGAGCCCTGCCCCTGAGTGCATTTAAAACAGCAGCTGTTGGGTCATGGCCTCACAATCTGGGCAGCATCTTCAGGGATGAAAGAGCAACCAGTAGAGAGTCCGTTGAGGATGACTGGCTTCTGAGAGGCCATCTCTGATGTCTGTAGAGGCAGGCAGAAAGGGTGAAGGCCTTGGAGCTGTGAAGTTACCCCATCCCCTCCTCTGTAAATGGGAACAATAATACCCACCACAATAACCCAGTGGCTGTTCCTGCTGCACCATAGATGCTCAGTCTGTGCTCTGTCTGAACCTTGGGTCCTTATTTGCCTCACAGTGTTTACCTGGGTGCTCTGCCAATGTAGGCCCCTGACAGCCATGCAGTTCATGGTTAAAAGATCTACTAATGGTTGCAAGGGACTCACTGCTTCAAAATCAGGCTGGCTTCTTGTTGGAAGGTGGGTAGAAGGGTCTTCCTGAATAGAACTGCAAGATGTCTCTGCTAGAACAATCCAAAAAGAGGCTAAGCTTCTGGATTCTGCTGGACCCTTCCGTTCATTGAAGACAACTCTTATGGACTCCTGGTCAGGGATGGGTAGTTCCCGTCTGATGTGCCCAGTGCCGTGTGTGTGGCACTTACCAGTGCTGTGTGGAGAAGGATTCTGAGGCTGTGTCCATGGTTTATAGGAATGAATGTCCTCCTGGCTGTGAGCTCAGGGCATTGTACTGGGATAGGTATTGTTTTTTTTCCCTGCTAAGCTTTCTCACGCTTAAATTCCACCACCATGAGTTGGGTGGTTTATTTCTCCACCTCTGCTCTTTTCCCTGGACATACTTCAGCTTCCTGACATTTATAAAGTCATCTGTCTGCCATTGTTACTAGACACTTTTCTCATTGCTGTTACTAAACATCTGACAAGAAGCAATGTGAGGTAGGAAGGATTTGTTCTGGCTCACAGTTCAAGGAAACACAGTCCGTCATGGTGGGGGAAGACATGGGGCAGTGCTGTTTACTGGCTAGTTCCTCATGGCTTCCTCAGCCTGCTTTCTTAGAGAACCTAGGACCACCTGCTGAGGGATGGCACCACCCATAATGGTCTGGACGCTCCCACATCAATCACTAATTAAGAAAATGCTTTATAGGCTTGTCTATAGCCAGATCTTATGGAGGCATTTTCTCACTTGAGGTTCCTTCTCTGATGACCCTAGCTTACGTCAAATTGATATAAAACTAGTGAGCACATATTCAAGCACATGAGCCTGTGGGGGACATTTCACATTCAAACCACAACAGTGGCCTCTTCCACCTAGTTCATTTCTAGGGTGGATGTGAGCAGTCTGGCTCTCTGGACTGTAGGCTGTTTCTGAGCAATGTTTCTAGGGCATCTTCTCATCGAGAAGGGGACCATTCTGGACTCTTCAGTCCACCGATAAACCTCTTACAGGACTGACATCTCTTGTATAATCTGAAGTCCGAGCTAAGCACTGAGGTACTCTAAATACCAGGAAAACCAATGAAGTTGATAACAGAGCTGTGGAACCCAGGGCCTGGGAACAAGCTGAAAACCATGCCAGCTTTGCCTTGTGCCTGGGAGGCTTGAGCCCCAGAATGTTCTCACAGATACGAAGTGTCCTGCCCTTACTGTGCTGACACCTCACTCCCCTCTCCTCTTCTCTCAGGGCATTGCCACCCACTGTGGGTGGTTCAATGCATGAGGAAGAACTCCACGTTAGCGTGGGGACCATTGATTGTACCCTCTGAGCCACCATGGTCCTGTCTTCTCCTGTCCCAGCATGGCCTCTGTGACTCTCTTGGATGTTTGGCTTCAAGTCTGGAGCTGGTAGGAGGAGGGGGCACAGTTGCTTCCAGCATAGTGAAGTCTCTTTCCATCACAGTGAGCTTGCTAATTCATATTCTTCTTTCTGCTGCATGCATGCATGCATGTATGCATGCGTGCTTGTGTGCCTGCGTGCCTACGTGTGTGTGTGTGTGTGTGTGTGTGTATGTGTAATTGTCCTTCCTTAAACATTTGAGGTATTACCCCTCCCCCAATGCTCTTTGAAGGTCCCCCTGTATCAGTCACTTTTCCATGCTGTGACAAATACCAAAGACAGTCAACTTAAAGTTAGAGAAGGTGGACAAAGCTGCAGACCCAGGGTGGGGACTGGATCAGGCCATAGGCATTTGGGAAATTATGCCCCTTCCAGCAGCTCCAGGTGTTGCTGCAGACCTAGCGGGCTGAACCCAGATTAGCGAAGCTCTCAGATCCATCAGAGAAGTTTATTTGTACAGGGGATGGAAGTTAATGCAGAAACTCACAACCGGTCAAAGTGCAGAGACTAAGTGACTGCGGATGTCTGTCTATATCACACCCCCTCCCCAAGGCTCAGGGACATAAAGAAAGACTGTAAAAGCCAGAGGTCTGGAGGACAAAGTCTAAATCAGTGGTTTTCAACCTGAGGGTCATGACCCCTCTGGGGATTGCATACCAGATATCCTGCATATCAGATATTTACATTACTATTCATCACAGTAGCAAAAATCACAGTTATGAAGTCATAATGAAATAATTTTATGGTTGGGGGGTCACCACAATGTGAGGAACTGTATTAAAGGGTCACAGCATTAGGAAGGTTGAGAACCACTGCTCTAAATGATATCATCTGGACATGACAGGACCAATGCACTCACAGCAACTGTGGCTGCCCGCACACGACCTGTACAGATCAAGCCAATCAACATTCTCAAGTGGAGTGGGAAGGGGTTCATGAGCTCCCACCCCTACCTGAGGAGCTATGAATAGTTAGTTGACAGCTTCTGAAGGATGGTGAATTGGTTTTCTTTAAGGGTTTAGATCCTGGTAGGCTGACCCTGCTCCAGGGCATGGCCCCACCCCTCACTCCCAGGAGTATATGGGCAGTACAAATTGGAGTTGATGGGTTATTGAATAATAATAACAGCAGCATGACGTTATGGAGGGCAGGGAGATGGGAGAAATCTGACTAAAGAGAGGAGTTGGGGTGAATATGATAGAAATACATTATATGAAATTCTCAAAAAATTAATAAAAATATAAAGAAGGAGAAAAGGAGTATTTTGGTTCACAGATTTGGAGGTATTTGGTTGGTTTGGGCTTATTGCTTTTTGGCCTGTGACAAAGTAGCATAGCACGACAGGGTCACATGATAGACCAAGATATTTCTCTCAAAGCTGAGTTCCAGAAGAGGAAAGACGATCCCATGGTTCTCTTCTGGGTTCAATGCTCCATGACCAGAAGCTCTCCTGGGCCCCTTAAAGGCACCATGGCCTCCCAATAACAGGAAGCTGGGCACCAAGTTTTTAGAACATGGGATTCTGGGGACACTCCAGATCCACACTGTAGCACCCCATCTTCTATTTTAGAAGAAACTAGAATTTTATTGAACTGTGAAACCTGGTTTGAGACCCATAGTTTTGTCCCTGGTTAGGGAATGAGAATGCTACATACCTTCTGTGAAAACCTCAATCACTCTGGGGGCCAGTGAGATGGCTCAGTGGGACAGGTGCTTGCCACCAAACCTGACAACCTGAGTTTGATCCCTGGGACCCACAGGGTGGAAGGAGAGAACCAACTCCTGCAAGTTGTCCTCTGACTGCCACACACACATGCATATCCACATACATTCACACACAAACAAATAAAGATGTTATATGTTTTCAAAAATAGCAACCAGCTGTAATTATAATGTCCCTTGATATAGTTCTCTAAGGTTCACGGGTTGAAATTCCTTCCGTTACAAGGCTGAATGATATCCCTTTGCGTGGATACAGCACACTTTGAATGTCCATTTGTGTGTCATTAAGTGCTGGAGTCACTTTCCCATTTAGGCTGTTGCGGAGGATAAGATGGCCAGGTCAGTGTGCAGCGGTGGCTTTGACAAGTGTCTAGCTTCTGCGTACCTTCATGGAGTCATCTGTTAGGTCAGAAAGCGTGTCTTTCCTTGGATGGTGATTAGGATTGCTGTGACAGTATGGAGTGTCAGGACTCCATGGGCTTTTGCTCATTAGTGTCACTCTTCAGAATGCACTCAGCTATCTGCATCACACATCTGTTCTCCATCTTCGGCTTTGCCAGCCTGTGGCCTAGGAAGCCAAGGAGATGAGGGAGGCGGTGTGACAGAGACTTTGGGACAGGGTAAGCCTTCACTTGAGGGCTATATTGGAGTTATTTAGAATCCTCCTGGCCCATCTCTGGTCATTGTCACAGCTTCAAACATACCCCACACAGTCTCTGTTCTCTTGGGGCTGGGGCTGGCCCCGCCTCCAGGTGAGCAACAGAGGCTGTTTCTGTGGGTGGAGGCAGTAAGCAGATTTAGTAAGGGAAAGAACAGGCTGAGAGAAGAGGCTGTTGAGGGCAGAGCTACTTCTAGAACAATCCATTCACAGAGGTCGTCTAAGACCATGAGAAAACACAGATATTTACATTATGATTCATAACAGTAGCAAAATTACAGTTTTGAAGTAGCAATGAAAATAATTTTATGGTTGGAGGTCACCACAACATGAGAAACTGTATTAAGGGGTCTCAGCATTTAGGAAGGCTGAGAACCACTGTTCTAAAGCGTGCCTATCAGTTGGTGATGTTCGGGCCATCTGAGCAGTGGTGTTGGTCAATGTCCTCTGGATAGACAGAACTAGTGGACACACATTCTAGGAAGGATTCACTTGGGGAATTTGCTCATGTGATAGTAGAGGCAGAGAAATCCCATACTAGGCTGTGTGTAAACTGGAAAACCAGGGGAATTGCCAGTGAGACTCAGTGTAAGCCTGAAGGACACCAAAGCAGAGAAGCAAGGGGAATCATTCTCAGTCCAACGCCTAAGATGCCAGTGGAGGGAGCGTTTTGATGTCTGCATGCAGAAAGACACTAGCTTTGCACGCAAATATGGGTTTTCTGTCTCAGAATCCAGAGTTCTTCCCCTTGGTTGACTGCTAACATCTGACCACGTTTCCTATTAACCCAGCAAAACTTTCCTAACACTGTCTGAGAAACGGCAGTTACTTACAGAATTATATTAATCTCCATGGCAAAAGGAAACACAGCTTTAAGACCAGTTCAAACCCACAAACAAGCCCCTCTGCCGGGCATGCAGATGTTGTGTTTCAGCTTTGACCAGTGCTTGTGGAATCCCCCGATTCCAGAGAATCCCCCGATTCCAGAGAAGGCCAGAGAACTCAGGGCAGAGGCTGAAGAGAGATGGAAACAGACCGAGTCTCCATCTACAAGATGCAGAGAAGAGCTCTGACTAATGAGGAGAATTCATTGTAGGAAACTCACCACACGTTGCAAGAGGATTGGGTTTCTCATCCTGCAGTCCACAAGTTATTCACACACACACACACACACACACACGCACACGCACGCACGCACGCACGCACGCACGCACACACACACACACACGCACACGCACACGCACACACACGCACGCACGCACGCACGCACGCACGCACGCGCACACACACACACACACACACGCACGCACGCACGCACACACACGCACACGCACACGCACACAAACAAAAAACCCAAGACATGTTTAAAACTGCCCCCTCGGTCCTGGTTCAAAGAAAACGAGAATCTAATACTTCTGAGGGGATGAGCTGGAGAGTGGGTAGTTAGGTGGCAAACTCACCTCCTTTCTATTTGTAACACGTTATAGATGTTTTCAGTGTTATCGTATGTCCCCTTTTTTTGTCATGGATGTTTTCAGTGTTATCGTATGTCCCCTTTTTTTGTTATGGATGTTTTCAGTGTTATCGTATGTCCCCTTTTTTTGTCATGGATGTTTTCAGTGTTATCGTATGTCCCCTTTTTTTGTTATGGATGTTTTCAGTGTTATCATACGTCCCCTTTTTGCCTCTAAACAATCAAAGTAAAGAGACCTGGGGCGAGGGGGCAGGTTAGCCTTTCCAGCTCCTGCTTCTCTATCAGATTTCATCTTTTCCAACCCTAACATGGGAGGGAGGCAGCTGCTCTTCTTCGGTCTCACTGAAACCTAAGCCACTGTGCCTTCGAACCCTGGAGCCACCTTCTCCAAAGCCCTCTTGTGACCCAGGAGGGCCAGAGAAGGGAAGAGATCTTCTTAAGTTCCTCTAGTGAGTCAGTGGGTGAGGGTGAGATCCTCATATCATATCCAGCTCCTCTTTGTTCTTTGCTAACCAGATTAGGGATACATACATAGCCATTGAGTTTTTGAGCAGAGTGGTGACAGCAGCACATTTCTGCTTTGGTAAGATTCCCTTTAGAACGTAGACGTAGGTTGTTGGTAGGTGAGTAGATGAAGAGAGGCCAGCCAGGGTTGTTGGAGGGGATGGAAGAGCAGAAACGTAATGCCCTCAGTGTGTGTAGGTGTGAAACATACATAGGCCTTTTTGTTTGAGAAACACAGTGGAGAGCTGAGGAAGTGGGCAGAGGTGAATTCTGCACTCCTTTTCACAGGGGCAAAATTTGGGGCTTTAGGTTTCTATCATCCATTGGCAGGTGTCTGTTGACCATAAGGATAGTTCTCCAGGATTTTGGTTTTTCCTTATGGCCAGCCATCCCTGTGGATAAACTGAGCCAGAAGCCTGGCAAGGATGGTGGGCATTTCCAAATGGCCTCAGAGTGAAGTAACATAACACAGAACACTGGTTTCCGCTGTGCAGATTGTCCCCTGTGCAAGGTCACCAGGTTGGGAAATGAGCCTCTAACCCAGCAGAGATGCTGCTCACTGAGCAGCTTGATCTCATGACCTAGGAGAAGTGAGTGTCTTTCTATTGCCTTTGAGGCCTGTTTGAGCTAGCACTATCCCTTCCCAAGCCCTGGCATTTCTGCCTTGTGGACTGGCTCTCCAGGATGCTCTGCCTTCAACTTCCCTCTTCTAGCCCAACAGCATTTATTTTAGAAGACATTTATTAATTGTCTACTATGCACCAGGCACTGGGTTCCCATCAGTATAAACTATATTTCTTGCCAGATGGAGCAATGGCTCGACAGTCTCCATCAGGACTTCCTGGTGTCCCTTGTCTTGGCCAAGAGTAATCAGATTATTCTACTAGCCTTTGAGGACTCTGCAAGCTGTTGCTTTGTAAGCTGTGCAGTCCCAAGATGGTATGTGCTGGTGACAAAACTCTCCAAGGCAGTGGTTTTCAACCTGTGGATCGAGACCCCTTTGGGGGCGTTGCGAATGACCCTTTCACAGGGGTCGCCAAAGACCATCAGAAAACACAGGTATTTACACTATGATTCGTAACAGTAGCAAAATTACAGCTATGAAGTAGCAACAAAAATAACTTTATGGCTGAGGGTCACCACCACACAAGGAACCATATTAAAGGGTCAACTAGGAAGGTTGAGAACTGCTGCTCATTCTCTCCAGCTTCAAGGTGGCTGGGAAGCAGAATTAGGGATCTTGGAATGAGAGAAAGGCAGAGCTGGGTGGTTTTTGGACTTCTTTTTCCAGGCTGTGGTAGAGCCTGGAGAATTAGGGATTCCATACAGCTTGTGACCAGATGTGCTATCTTGAGCTGAGACCAGGCACTGTGGGAACAGTCAGCTTTCAACAACCCCCTTTTTAAAAATTACCTATTCATTTTAGTATTTGTGTGTGTGTATATATATGTGTGTGTGCATGTGCATACACAGTGCCGAGGTTCAAATCTAGACCCATGTGCATGCTAAGAACAATGCACTAGCTCTGGGCTACTCCTCTGGCACCTAGGTGTCCATCTTTAGATTATAAAAGTAATACTTGCTCTTCTCACAACATTTTGTTGACAAAATGCTTCAACATACAGCCAAGAAATCAAGCTGGGCCTGGTGGGTCATGTGCATAATCCCAGCTATTTGGGAGGCTGAAGAAAGGGGGTGGGAAGTTCAGGCCATATCTGGACTGCAGAGTGAGTTCAAGACTAGTCTTGGTAACCCTGTCTCAAAATGTTTTTAAAAAAAGCAAAAGGAGGGCTACAGGGGCTATAGCTCAGCTGTAGAATGCTTGGTAGGCATGCATGCCAGAAATCTGAGCCCTGGGGAGGTGAGATCAGAGGGTTGTAAGTTTGACCTTGGTTGAAAAAGAGGAGGGGGAGGAGGCTAGGAAAGGAAGAAAGAGGGGTGGAGAGTTGGCTCAGCATTAAGAATGCTCGTTGCTCTATCAGAGGACCTGAGTTCGGTTCCCAGCTCCGACCTTGGGTGGCCCACAACTGTCTATAACTCTAGCCCTGTTCTGGCTCCAAAGACACTGAGTGCACATGTGTGTACCCTCACAAAGTCAGACAAACGTAAACATAAATAAAAAGCAAATGGATCTTTAAAAAGAATAGGACAGCTGGGCAGTGATGGCACACACCTTTAATCCCAGCGTTTGGGAGGCAGAGGCAGGCAAGATCTCTGTGAGTTTGAGGCCAGCCTGGTTTACAAAGTAAGTTCCAGGATGGCCTGGACTCTTAGGCAGAAAAACCATGTCTCAAAAATACTGCAAGACAAAACAAAACAAAAACAGAAAACAAGAAAACTGTTCTGAGAAGTTGGCTCTAATCTTCATGAACCCACGGTAGGATTCTGACTTAGTTATCAGCTTATTCCCTGCTCCCACACCCCCTCTGTTCATGGTAGTCATGCTGTGCAGATGTTCTACATCTTAAAGTCATCAGATCCATCAAGAGAAGAACCCTGGTCGTATTTTACAGTATCACTTAATGATGTGCAATACCCCAGGGGGAGCTGAGAAGGTAAAATAGTGAGGAGGAGAAAGCCAAGGTGGTGTATGGCTTCATCCACCGAGCATCTGGATGACGGAGAGAATGAGCATCTGGATGATGGGGAGGATGAGCATCTGGATGATGGGGAAGATGAGCATCTGGATGATGGGGAGGATGAGCATCTGGATGATGGGGAGGACTTGGCAGACTTGGTTTCTCTTTTCAGTTGTTTTGGTGTCACATAAACACGACCACCAGGTATCATTGTGAAGTCAGAGAATGGTATCTGTGTATTTGCTGCCTTCCAGCCCCTGGCTGGCTACAGCACGGACAGTCAACACGAACTGAAGGCCCACTGTGTGCTATTTGTTCAGTTAACCCTCGAGGTCACTGTAAGAGAGGTACAATTTCCTTCTCACAGTGTTCCAAGACGTAAGTGGCTTGCTATAAGCTTTACAGCAAATGTCAGGCTGGAATTTTGATTCGGGACTGCCTGACAGCACACCTGTATCCTCACCCTGGTCCTCCACCACAAACCACTGGATGAACTGGCCTCAGATCCTCCAACGTTGGGGCTTGTGAGAAGCATCAAGAGCCCCAGGAAGGCGCTGTAGTGAGAAGGTGGCTGGTTGGAGCTTCACTGGCAGGATCAATGGGTTGTAGTTCTAACCTTCCCTCCTCTCTCCTTGTAAAGAAAATAGAAATCTCATGATTGTAGCACAGTCTGCTATGGTCACAGGAGAAGGGACATGTCCCTTAGACACTTCTGGGTTTTCTGTTTGCCTATGGTAGAATTAGTTGTCTGTTGGCCATTGGAGTTTGGTCTTGCCCTGTGGAGAGAGGGCTGAGTAACAGAAGAAAAGGGGGTGGGGGCCAAACCCAGCTGCAGAGCCTAGTGGTTTCTAGGTGAGCATTGCTTTGCCTGGGTGCAGTCTGGCCATGGGGCAAGCTGTGGGTGTGGCTGCTAAGGTAGGAAGACCATAGTCAAAATCCACAGTAATCTCAGAGATCTGGGAGAAGAGAGGCAGCTCATTTAGGAACTGCCCTGGAAGCTGAGTGTGCCATGTGTGGCTGTGAGAGGGACAAAAAGTGAGTCAGATGTGAAACTTACTGTCTGGTAGGAAGATGGGATCCATTCAGAAGCTATCCCGCCAAGGGCAGAGATGACGGAGAGGCTTGGACAAAGGGCTGAGGTAGAACAGAGGGAGACCAGAGTGCTGCAGCTGAGCCTTATGACGTCATTGGCTGGGCACTCACTGTCTGTGCTACTTGTAACAGGTGTGGTGGTCTGGCCAAGTGTGATAGCACCCACGTGTAATCCCTGCCACTGGGGGTCTGAGGCATGAGGATGGTGGCTGTGAGGCCAGCCTTGGGCTATATGGTCTCAAAAAAGAAACACAAATATCAGGATACAGAGATCTCTTCCATTATAGGCAGCTATCTGTTGCTCTCACAAACTACCTGAGATGATTATAAAGATAAAATGTTTCTTTGGGCTCCAGGCCATAATCACTTTAGGCTTGAGGCCTGGCAGTAGACCATGGCTGAAAAGCATGGCTGAGTAAAATTGCCCACTTCTTGGGTAGGGAAGATTGAGAGAGACAGAGAGAGACAGAGAGAGAGAGAGAGACAGGGAGAGAGAGACAGAGAGACAGACAGAGACAGAGAGAGAGAGAGAGAGAGAGAGAGAGAGAGAGAGAGAGAGAGAGGAATTAATCTCATCTGTTGACCAGATGAGACCTAGACTCACCTTGGAGACAAACCTGTGACCATGCCTGTGGGAGGTGACCTTATTAGGTTAGTTGAGGTAGGAAGACCTACCCACTGTGAGTGGTACCATTCCCTGGGCTGAGAGTCTGGACTCTGTAATGAGAAAGTGCGCTGAGCACCAGCATTCATCTCTCTGCCTCTAGTCTGTGGATGTACTGCTGTTGTGACTTCTCTGCCATGATGGACTGTAACCTTGACCTGCCAGAAGAAGCTCTTTCTCCTTGTTGGAGTATTTTATCACAGCAACAGCAAAAATTGCCAGGACAGAGAGGATGGTTCCACAATCTCCTTCTAGGGCATGCCCCTAATGACCCAACTTCACTCAGTCCGACCTCTTAAAGATTTCATTGCCTCTAGCATCTCCACCCTGTGGACCAAGCCAGGGCCCATGACTGATGTTCAAGATCTAAACTCTAGTATCCCTTCAAGACTGAAGGTCTTCCCTGGGTCTTGGGATATTTTTGGATGATAGCATTTGCTATGTGCCTTCTGAGGAAAATGTCCAAATGGGTGAAAACAATGCCACCTAAGAATGTGTCCCTTCTCATTGTCCTGGCCCCTTCACCTCAGCCTGGACCAACTATGTAGTGTCATTCCAGCGTAGGTTCCCCTTCTGAATCTACTGGGGCCTCACTAGTACTGCTCCATAGTCAGGCTTCTCACACTGCCTGATCCCACTTCCCTCTCTGCCTTTCCATGGAGTTTGAAGCTAAAAGCACATGCTAACTCACTTCCGGTATGGGGTCTCCATCTTGAGGCCTGCTTCCCAGGGAGTCCACAGTGTGGAGATGATCTGCGCCCATTCTCACCAGAGTCTGTTTTCTATAGAGAGAGTAGTATAGGGAGACTGTGGCTTGCCCAGAGTTTGTACCCAGCAGACCTTAGTTTTAAACCAAATCTGGGTGACCTAGAAGCACAGCCTTTCTATGCTGCCATCTTTATGTGGCAGTAGAGACTATCTGGTCATAAAAGTAGCTTGTGGGGTCCTTGTACTGGGCATAGACTCTGAAGTGATGAGACCCCCACCTTGAGAGTGGGCCTGTCCTGTGAGCTTGTGCTTGTAGGAGCATAATCGTATCATCAGAGAGAGGGAGATAAGCTAAGCTTCTGTTGATGGGCACAGAAAAGGACTTACGTATAAATATCTACGTGTAGACACATACACAATGAAATGCTAGTTAGCTGTAGAAATGGAGATCCTGCGTTTGCCACAACAGTGAAGGACCCGGGCAGCATCACGTTGAGTGAAATAAGATGGATACAGAAAGAAGAATATTACATGATCTTATTCATACATGACATTGAAAAGCAAAGGTTAACAAAATAGAACTAGAGAATAAAAATCACTTACATATGAAATATTAAGAATATATGGAACAAAAGAAAATTAAAAATATTTGACCTAGAGAATGAAAATCACATGTGAAATCCTTTAAGAGCCAATAGGACAAAGGCAGAGAATCAAGCAGTGGTGACTAGGGATGGCGGCGGTGGTGGTGGTGGCGGGAGTTGGGCAGAGACCAGAAAAGCACACGAGGAGGAAGATCAAGTGAGGTTTGGGATACGACGTGGGCATGGTAATTAAGAGAACCGACAAGAGGCTTCTCACCAAAAAGGAATTCCATTAAGGATTTTTTTTTTTTTTTTGTTAAATAAGTAAATTTTTGTTGCTCTTGTCACAGGAAAGCAAATATTCAAGATGACAGGAATGTTAATTTGCCTCATGATAGTAAACTTTGAACTATATATTTATTCTGTCACAGCCTGCTGTAAACCTCAAATATACACATTAAAATTTGTATTGACAAAGCCGTGCTTCACAGAAGCAGAGATCCGATGCTGACTGCTGTAACCTCCTGCTTAGAACAGCCCAGCACCACGGAAGAGAGCCCAGAAAAATACCCCTTGAGTGAATAAGTTGGTGTCACTCATTGGTTGGCATCATTAGGTTGGGGAGGTAGTGATGTTCTGAGCCAGAGTTATATGAAATAGTAACAAATCTGAAAAGTGAAAAGATTCGATTGTTGGAAGGGAACTCGGAGTTGGTCTGGTTGGAGTCCTTTGTCTCTGGGTCTCTGGGGCTGAGATTCTTATCTGATAAAATGTGTCTGATGATGAGGATAGATGAGCAGTTTGACCAGGTTTGTCTGGGAATTGCCTAGTTCCAGTGCCAGAACTCTCCCATCCCAGAATTCCCTCAGTCCCTCAAGAGCAGGGCCATGTTTCCCTGTTCAGGGATTAAATAAAGTACTCAATGGATTCTGCCTTCCATCCATTCATTCAGCAAATACCATTGAGCATTGACTACGCTCCACGTACCAACTTAGGGTCT
Source organism: Peromyscus californicus insignis (assembly GCF_007827085.1). NCBI lineage: Eukaryota > Metazoa > Chordata > Mammalia > Rodentia > Cricetidae > Peromyscus > Peromyscus californicus. The sequence continues at coordinate 127,638,338 of NW_026294584.1, read as the reverse complement.
AGGGCTATAGTAACCAACAAGGGATTCCCTGCTCTCTTGAAGATACCTTTTAGCAGGGGAGGAAGAGGGCCATAGCAGGGGAGGAAGAGGGTCATAGCAGGGGAGAAAGAGGGTCATAGCAGGGGAGGAAGAGGGTCATAGCAGGGGAGGAAGAGGGTCATAGCAGGGGAGGAAGAGGGCCATAGCAGGGGAGGAAGAGGGCCATAGCAGGGGAGGAAGAGGGTCATAGCAGGGGAGGAAGAGGGTCATAGCAGGGGAGGAAGAGGGTCATAGCAGGGGAGGAAGAGGGTCATAGCAGGGGAGGAAGAGGGTCATAGCAGGGGAGGAAGAGGGTCATGACAGAGAAGCAGAGTGTACCGTTCTGCCAAGCAATGATAGATAATGTGAAGGAGAATTAAGAGAATAGGGGGATAGGTGCTGGGCTGAGGGCCAAAAGTTCTGAAGTGCTGTTCTGAAGGAGGAAAAACAAGACTTTTGGGGTCAGGGACTCCTGGAGCAAAGGTCTCAATGGCAGGAGGAGCTGGCCAGGCAGAATTCAGAGGACCGGTGCTACTGCAGGTAGAATAATTTTGTTGCTGGCTCCTTTCACTTAGCACAATGTCCTCAAGGTCCAGCTCTTGGTAGTGTGTGTTAGAATCCCCTTCCTATTTAAAACTACAGGTCCACTGTATGGATAGGCCATGCTTTCTTTTTTTTTTTTTTTAAAGATTTATTTATTTATTATGTATACAGAAGAGGGCACCAGATCTCGTTACAGATGGTTGTGAGCCACCATGTGGGTGCTGGGAATTGAACTCAGGACCTCTGGAAGAGCAGTCAGTGCCATCTCTCCAGCTCCAGGCCATGCTTTCTTTATCCATTGATATGATAATGGACATCTCAGTGACTTCCACCCTTTGGCAGAAATACAGCACCTGCATTTTATTCAGACTGGATATATTATTGCTATTATTTTTTTATCCTGCTTTGCTTGAGTCAGGGAAATGGCCAGCATGTAGGACTAGGACGCAGGAGGTGTAGATGCTACATTATTTTGATACCAGCTCATTTATTTTGTTAGAGCCTAGAGTCTCTCACCTCTGAAATGGAGATGGTAATGCCTAATTCAAGGGCTAGTTACAAAAGTCAAATTAGATACCAACTTCAAGACTTCAAAGTTGTGTCCAGTGTAGTAGCCATCAGCCACAAGGGACTGGTAAGTAGACAAGAGGTGGTTGACATGGTTATAAGTACAAAATACACAATATAAAGAATGGGGCTGAGGAGTCAGCTCGGTTGGGAAAGTGCTGGCTGTACAAACCTGGACACCTGAGTTTAGACTCCAGAATCCATGTGAAAAAGCTGTGCTGTACTTGTAATCCCAGTGCTGGGGGGAGTTAGAGGCAGGTGGATCTCTGGGGGCCACTGGCTAACCAGCCTAGACTAGCAGCAAGCTCCAGGTCAGTGAGAGCTTCTGTCTCAAAAAACAAGGTAGACAGTGTCTGAGGACTGATAGTAGAGGATGACCTCTGGCTTCCACATGTGCTCACACACATGTACACACCACACACACACACACACACACACACACACACACACACACACGAGAGAATGTAAAATGCTTTATTAATAATGTTTTATACTTCTTACATATGTAAGTAGTAACAGTTTGAATATTCAGGGTAAAGAAAATAGAGCATTAATATTAGCATGGATCTCAATTCTTTTTTTTTTTTTTTTTGGTTTTTCGAGACAGGGTTTCTCTGTGTAGCTTTGCGCCTGTCCTGGAACTCACTTGGTAGCCCAGGCTGGCCTCGAACTCACAGAGATCCGCCTGGCTCTGCCTCCCGAGTGCTGGGATTAAAGGCGTGCGCCACCACCGCCCGGCCAATTCTTTTTTTTTAATGTGGCTACTGGAGCATCTGAATTGAAATGCCATGTATGACTTATTTTGTGTATCAACTAGACGGTACCCTGTCTGGAGTTATCCCACATGTCTTTGGATGACAGTCAGCCATGCTCTGGATGCTCTTTCCCCATTCTGGGGTCTGAAGAGTCTTTCTCAGCAGATCAGACCCACAAGGAGTTTACACTGCTAAGTCCCTACATTCTAAATGGGGATCAATATTTATGGCTGGTGGAAGCTTAAACAAGACCTGGGGAGAATAGGCCTGGGCACAGCTCCTTGGAAAGCCTGTCCCGCACAGCCCTTGGCTGCCTCCACAAAGGGAGGCTCCCAGCATCCCCACTCTGCTGGGATTTGTGATTTAGCTTCCCAGAGACAATAGATTTCTTCATTTCAAAGCCTCACTCCTCTGGCTGCTGAGGCTGGGGGTGGGGAGGACCAGCCTTTCCCAGCTTAGGTCTCTGTGTGTCACTAATTGTATTATCACAGTTTCTTTAGGGGAAAATCATGCATTCGATTACCACTTAAAAAAAAAAGACCTTAGGGAGAGTTAAGATCTGCTTGGTACCGCCTTTGGGGGTAGAATTGTCCTCCCCATGGGGCAGAAGAGAGAAGATTTTGTATTTTGAAGCTGGAAAAGGGCTTTTGTGTGCCAGCCCCTCCCTTCCCCCCATTTTATCTCCTGATTGATAGGGTACTCAGGGAGTGGGGACAGCCAGTGTTCAACACAGAAAGGGAGATAAGTTCAGAGCTGAAGCTACTAGATGACAAAACACATTTAGTTCAAGCCCAACAGGGAGCTGGGTGGCAGCCATGATGTGGTATACAAGGCAGGGTGTGTATAGTGGGGAAGGGGGCTGACCTCCCCCACTCAGGGGGACGGTGGTGTTTAGGCTGCCTGTTTGTGCTCAACCCAGAGCTGTGTGTGTGAGGCCCCAGGATTTTGTGCCTCTGGCTTTCCATCAGGCTCTCGGTCTGCTCCAGCTGTCACAAGGCCCTGTTGGCTGGGATTTTGACACATGAAGTATTCTGACTTGGGGTTTAAGTGGCTTCCAAATTCCAGTTCTGCCATAGTCTCTTCACTCGCTCATTGCTAGGGTGGTGATCTCCAGATGAGGCAGTCGCAGAAGCAGGAGAGGGCCAGCTGGCAGAGACCAGCCCTGTCTGCAGAGTCTTCGTCTGTCTCTCTGGGGTTGGGTGGGAGGTGGGGGAAGGGAAGGAAGCCCTGTGCCTATCTGGCTCCATCCGGGTGTAGTCTTTGTGTCTTCATCCTCAAGAAGGGGTACAAGGTTGCCATGAAATACAGATGAAGTCTTGACCTATGGAAATCATTTGTAAAGGGCTGTATCGGTGCCAGGGTTCTCTTGCTTCGTTATTTAATAAGCTAATTTCCAAGAAAATAAATGTTTTGGCATGTGTGATGTGTATGCGTGTGTATGCATGTTTGCTTATGTGGGTACCTACGCATGTGTGTGGAGAGGTACAAAGCTGGCATCAAGTGTTTTCCTCACTCCCTCTCCACCATGTTTACTGAGGTCTCTCAGGGGAACCCAGAGCCTGCTGATGTGGCTGGTCTAGCTAGCCCGCTTGCTCCCTTGATCTGTTGTTTCTGGTTTGAGTGCCAGACGAACATGCCATCACACCTGCCAGGCTCTTACATGGTCCTGCGCATCTGAGTTCTAGTTCTTGTGAGGCAAGGGCTTTTTGTCTGCTGAGTCTTCTATCCAGCCCCTCCAGATATTTTTGAAGTGCCAGCATGTGCTAGACTCTGAGCTTGGCACAAAGGGACACCGAGCACATAGCCACCTTCCCTCCTGGAGCTCCTTGGCAAAAATCAGATGGTTAAAATGTAGTGAGTAAGAGCCATGGTGAGGTACGACCAGGCATTGCAGGAATGTAATGAAGTTTCCTGTTCTAGTTTTAGGGCTGGGGAGGACTTCTGGGAGGCAGTGGTCTCTAGGCTGGAGTGCAAGTTTTCAGTAATGACAAATGAGTAATATAATTTAAATTGCTATGAGCTGCCAGGGCAACCATTCCAGTATTCAATGAGCAGTTTATAGCTAAGAAACTGGTTCAGAGAGGTTAAGTAATTTCTCAGGGTGTCCAGCATGTATGTGGCAGAATTAGCATTGGAATTGAATTCAGTGCTTAGACTAACACTCATGAGCTTGGGAGTATAGGTGATTATTTTGGTTATAGGAAGAAACAATAGTTTCAGAGACGTGGCTAGGAGGGACTTGGGCTCTGGTACCCTCCAGTTTAAAGAAGACATTATCTCTGTTGCACTGGGTTCTCTGGGGACCAATTTGTGAGTTTTTGACTTCTGGGCAAGTCCACTGGAGATTTCTCTCACAATAAAGATTCTGCACAAGCAGGAAGGAGTCAAGACTGGACAGGGGAAGAGGCTGGGCTCTGATGTAGTCCACTGGAAGCCAGGGGAAGAGGCAGGGCTGTGATGTAGTCCACTGGAAGCCAGGGGAAGAGGCAGGGCTGTGATGTAGTCCACTGGAAGCCAGGGGAAGAGGCAGGGCTGTGATGTAGTCCACTGGAAGCCAGGGGAAGAGGCTAGGCTCTGATGTAGTCCATTGGAAGCCTCGCTGAACTCCTGGGGGGGAGGGGAGCAGCTGAGATGGGTGTGGCCTTTAGAGTTGGTCTGAATGGGTAGGTGTGGCTCAGTGCTGTACCTTCCAGTCAGCCTGTCTCCAGAGGACTGTGACCTGAAGAGAGGTGGCTCTTCTGCATAGCGCAGCATGCTGTAGAGAAAGGCTCAGCGGAGAGCCACTAACTATTCCCCACCGTGGAGCCTAGGGACATGATACTTCTGCCCGAGTGGGGATGAGCTCTCACCAGAAAGATCAGTAGAGGCCAGGCTTCGAGGCACCAAGTGCACGGACTGCAGGCTCCATGAAGATTTGGGCCCAATGTGAACTTGAGATGTTCTTGGAAATGAAGCTTCCAGGGGTCAGTCGGGCACAGCTAGGTCGGAATGTAGGAGGTGGCATATGGATGAGTACAAGGAGACTAGAGTTTGGTGGGGGTGGGAATGGGGGGAGCTCTGCTCCAGAGGAGAGGTCGTGATTAGGGCCTGATCTTGCTAGAGCGGAGCAGACTAGAAAAAGTTTATCCTGTGACCACCTCAAGGGGGTTTTGGACTCCCTGGAACTGGGGATCTTGAAGGGAGATAAAGGCTTGGAATCATAGAAAGCCTGGTATCTGCATCAGCTGATGTCTTAGTAGGGGACTGAATCTTCAATTGTCTCAGCGGTGGGGACAGGGAAGACTAAGACTCGCAATGAAGTGGGAGCTGCCACCCGTCTTTCTCTTCATCAAGGAGTTTCCAGGGTTCCCCATCCCAACTGCCTCAGGGGTGAGCTGATTTGGCTGTTTCCATGGATACATTTCAAGCCTCCGTCTGGCCATCTTGAAAAGCATCAAAAGCATTGAGCCCCATCCATGCATAATCTTTTGTTAGAGCCCCATAAATAGCTTTTGTTGTGACGGTCCCTCCCACCCTTCCCACCCATCCTCCCTCACCAAAGGCAGTGGCTTTGGTGGCATAATCACAAGTGAACCAAGCCAGCTGCTTTCTCTGGGAGGTGGAAGACCTGAGTTTGAAACCCTGCTTGGTCATTTGTGAAAGGCAAGTTAAATCCCTAGGACATGGACCCGTGAAGACAAAACGACAAAATCCTTCTGAACCAGCCTAGCTCATTGCCTGGCCTGTGCAGGCCTCTCAAGACAGGATGGCTTCCCTCCTCTTTGTCAGCTGGGCCACTTAGGAGTCACTTGGCCCCAACATTACCCTTCATCTCCATTCTTTGTCTCCTTGAGTGTCACATGTACATGACGTGGAGTAAACTCTTCCTTGATGTCAGAATGCTTGCCTCATGTCATGGCAAATATCAAGTTCTGTGATGGCATCTCTGTGAGATGCCTCCTGACCATGGTTTTGGCGGCTCCCAACTTTGGAAGGAATCAGAGAGCTTTGAGAACAAATGGAATTGTTCTCTTTTTCTCTTTGCTCAAGGCCGGGCCTTTTCTGGGAGCTTACACAGATACCCAGGGGTGGGGAAGTCTTTGCCTCTGGAGTCTGTTCCAGCAGATGGCTCTGCTGTAGTTCTGCTTAGGAGGTTAATGAACAGCAGATGTCTTAGTGGGCAAGCTTTCATTTTCTCCTAGAACTGCTTCATTTGGTTGAGCATCTGTCTCGGCTTCGAGGTCTTCCTGTCACCTGAGCGTCAACACTGGTTTCATCATCTGTAAGTTCAGAGGAGTGCACACTGCCCTTTGCTTGCTCAGGATCTTAGGGGTCTGCTAGCCTGATCTGGGAGAGGTAGAAGCAGTGGTTCATAGAGGGCACGAGTGGGCACAGCTGGTTTCTGTCATTGTCCTTCCTGCTGGTCTGATGTTAATGAGTATTCCTGTTAGAAACCCAATTTTAAGACATTAAAATGATGTGTGCCAGATTAGGGAATCTGTCCATCTGGAGCAGCATTGGCTGTCTCTCAAGGGCAGAGGGTGGAGGTCTTGGAACTTGGCTTGAAGGAGGAACCACCAGACTCACATTAGACTTATTTCATGGCCTGCGCTGTATATTGTCAAATCACCTATAGCCAGTGATCTCAGGCTACAGGCTTGGCTTGGATTGCATCAGGAAAGTTCCATGCCATCACTGGTATTGGTAACCATCACTGGTTTCAGACTTTAGCACATGTGACAGTGACCTCAGTAAGTTGTTGATTTCTGGATCCCACACAATATTCAGCTAGCCCAGGGTAGAATCTTGGAGGGCGGGCCATTTATCTTTCTAGTCATCTCAGGATTAAGTGAAGAGCCTATCATAGGTGCCAGTCATTCATAGACCGAACAGAAGGATTCTTGCCGACTTCCTCCCATGTAACATAGTTAGTGTATAGAGCGTCTTTTCTATTTTCTGTATTTTAGAGGTATAAAGTCTATTCAAGTAAGGCAATTTTACTTTCTATAATTTAGCTTATCTATCTTAAAGACAAACTACATCGGTTGCACTTAAAGGATTCATACATTGTTTTTCCACAGCTCACGATCCTAACCCTAAGGGATGTTGCTTTTCTTCCTGACAGTAGATGTTCCCTCTCTAAGCACATAAACCATGTGTACGACTTCTATAATGTCTGCCTCTGCTCTTGTCAGATGGCTTTTCAATGCAGTTTTCTTGATTACTAGCCAATCCACAGCATGGTACTGCACCTCGTGACTCATAAAGCCCCTTTTAAAACCCCACTGCTTTACTGAGGACATTTAACACGATGATTTTTTTGTCTTTAGCTCTCTGTTTAATTTTGATGTCAAGGTTTCAGCAGACAGGAGCAAGTGTTAGGAATTTCTTTAGGACAGGGTCTGCTATACTAGGAAACAGCAGATATTTGTAGGGTGTTTATATAATCTATAAAGGCACTTTCTGTCCACTGTGCTATGAGCTGGCGAATACTGATGCTTCTCCTTAGGGTCTCACTAGCCAGTAAGAAGACACAGAGCCAAGATTTGAACCCCAGCCCCTCAAGAGTGATAATTAACAGTGCTAAAAATCCAAACCAAGGCCTTTGTCCAGTAGGGTGACTATTTTGAATAACATACCATATATTTCAGAAAAACTAACCACAAAGAAATGACAGATGTTGCCAGGCGGTGGTGGTGCCCACCTTTAATCCCAGCGCTTGGGAGGCAGAGGCAGGCGGATTTCTGTGAGTTCAAGGCCAGCCTATCTTGAATATTACATTGTACCTAGATGTCAAGATGTCACATGGTTGCCTATAACATATACCATTTTTTTTATTCCCAAAGAAACCAAATCTTCAATGTATAGAGAAATCAGTGCCACCCAGGACCAAAGGTCACCAGATCGGGTGGAAGGTCAGCTGGTATTTGAGGAAGGGCTGGAAGGTGACAGCTCCCAGAGTCAGGTAGAGCTAGAGACACTGTTGAGGGGCTGGGGACCTCATGCCAGCACTGCAGTTCACAAAGAACATACAATAAAGTACCTAACTTCAGACTGTATCCAGGCCAGGTCCACGATGTAGCCTCTGCTGCTGAACAGCAGCCCTTTTGACGCACTGAGGCTCATCTGCATGGATCTGTACAGCTGCTGTGTGTCAGCAGGTGCAAGGTACTCAGTTCACTGGGTGCAGTGGCCAGGTAAAGGCGCAGAGGCAAGCCCAACATCTCCAGCACCATCTACGCTGGTGCTGTGCTTGCACACAGGCATCCGGCCTTTGGGGAAAACCTTTTCTGAATTTCCAGGGCCTTCCCAGCCCCAGCATTTAGATGATGAAGGCCATGTGGTGCTTAGAGGTGTCGCTGTCAAGGCATGTCACAACCACTTCCAAGTTCTAATGGGTGGAGGGAGATGGGGAGCCCCAGCTTGTTGGCCATGTCTGTGTCCACAGTGAAACAATACTTGAGTTCGTTCACATTACAAAATGGCACCACTCCTGTGCACCATGCCCTTCCTGTGGCATATAGCTCCTGAGTCTGGGTATCTACCTAGCTGGTTAGAATAGCCACCATGGTGTCCTTAAAGAATGGAGGAGGAGCTAAAGCTGTCTGGACCCTGTGCTTGGAACCATGGGCTCTGTAGAGTGGTAAGCCATAGCTGAAGCGTTTGCTGTCCCTAGGGCCGGCTGCACTGCCTCATGAGTACAAGCACTAACAAAACAGCTGCCTCTCTTACTGGGCATAGACTGCAGTCACCTGACAGCCCGACACATCCCAGGACTGGGAAACTGTGGTTGCCGTGCCCACTTGTATGCACATATTTTCTGTGTCCTTTAAAAAAATGAAGAGGAGCAGAATGTATGTACGAATGCCCAGATGAGGGGACTGGTTACATGTTGCATGGTCACAGCTATTTCAGGGAATATGATGAAGCCATTGGGAATGAAACCTGTGAAGGCGATGTGGCAGCTCAGAGCTTCATAACCATGACACAAAATAAACAAAGAAAGGCCATTGAAATCACTTGATTGGCAGTGGAGGGATGAAATGCCATGACATTAAAAAAATTCAATCAGTCGCCTGGAACCTTCGTGTTATTGACAAACAAGACAGAACTGCATCCTCCCCCAGCCTTGCCAGTCTGCATTTGTGCTGATGAGTGTGTTGAGGGGCTGATGAAGTGGCAGCGACTCTCAGCTCTGCTCCTTTAAACTGAGTGTGAGTGACTGAGTCACGGGAGTGCGCTCTGATGCAGATGATTAAACCCGTGGCAAGTGCAGAATTAAGCAGACCTGATAACAGGGCCCTTGAGCATCCTTCTTGGAGATTAAACCTTCCAGGCTTTTAGCTGCTGAGAGGTGCTGGGGATGGGAGATAGCTGGCTTAGGAAGGAAAGGAGGCGGGGTGGGCAGATATTAGATGGGGACAGCAAGGGAAATGTATCAGATTCTAGTTAAGGGTTTTTGCTGAAATTGGCTGTTGCCTGGAAAAGTGCTGGAAAGTGTCCCGTGATTTGTGGAGAGGACAGTGCACCTGCCTGCTTCTTGTCTTCCTTTAGCTTGTCTTTCTACAGGCTGAGTTTTTAATGTGTGCTGGCCTGTTCCTCCAGCCCATCTGTGAGTGTTTACCCTTGCTTGGTGACATGTGAGTGTTCTTCAGAGCAAAGAGAAAGGCCCCACCTCCTGTGGCCTCTCCTTGCATGGGAGGATTTTCTGTACACAGTTTGTACTTTCTCATGCTGGAGACAACACTGGAGATAGACGTGTGATCTTTCCTGGAGCTTACTATTAACCATGGTTGCTTGAAGCCTGCTACATGGTGTACAGGACTCAGTAAAAAATGAGAAACTGTGTAACTCCCTGTTCACAAATGGAATTTTAAGACAGTGCTAGGGGCTAGGTGGCTGTGTATGTCACATGCCCAGGAAATGGGTCCTGTGGTTTCTTGAGGGGATTTTGTATAAAAAGAGTGAGTTACGCCGGGCGGTGGTGGCGCACGCCTTTAATCCCAGCACTCGGGAGGCAGAGCCAGGTGGATCTCTGTGAGTTCGAGGCCAGTCTGGGCTACCAAGTGAGTTCCAGGAAAGGCGCAAAGCTACACAGAGAAACCCTGTCTCGAAAAACCAAAAAAAAAAAAAAAAAAAAAAAAAAAAAAAAAAAAAGAGTGAGTTACTCTCTGCTTATTCCCTACACCCTCCTTTTTGCTGTGTGTAGGAATCAAAACAAGGTGTCTCTCTTGACTCTTGGCCAAGAGAGAATAGACCTCAGATGAAAAGAAACATACTAAATATTGATGGACATACCCAGTGGAGGCCATGAAGACTTTTATAGACTGTTAACCACTATGAAAGTACCAACACCTAGTAAATGATGATGAGAGGCAGTGCCATGCAAAGTTTCACTCCTGGAGCCAGTACAATGATTAGTCTAATACTTACGGGCCTGAAAGACGGGCCTTCTAGGGAGGGCAGTCAGCAGCTTCTGGAGAGCAATGGACAACTCAACCTAAAGCAGTGATGAAACCAGGGTCAGCAGGCTAGGTACTTTCATGTCTGACATGCCCTCTGGAGTCTATACTGGAGTCAGATTCTATCTCTGTTGGCTGACTCGACAGATCAGTTTTGGAAAGGGTTCACATTCATATTCTATTTACACGAGCTCCCTCTCAGAGTTCACCTGAAGGGCTCCATGTTAGTAAGGAAGCCCTTTCAGCGTTTTAACAACAGTGTGGTTTAATTCTAACACTGCATTAGTAGCAGTAATAATTCTTTCTCTTTATACATTATATATATATAGTATGTATGTGGCCTAGTCCAAGAATCATAAACTGTTGTTATGCACAATGTTTGGTGGTTATTGAAATATCGAAACTACCAGGAACTATTTTTTATTTGAGTGGGTACACTGAGGCCTTCAGAGTCCAAGAAGGATGTCTGGGATCCCAGAGCCATCTAGCATCCAAGCCAGTCCCAGGCTTATAATCTCAGTATGATGATAAGGTCCAAGTTGGTCTCACAAGTTCTGAGCCAGCTTTGCTTGTAGACTTTTATTTGGAGAACAGGCCACTCCTTTGACAAGTCCCGGGCAATAGCTAGAGGCTGGCGCTGACATCAAAATGTCAACTTCCCTTTCCTTCCCAGAGTTGATAAGTGATGTTTACAGAACGATGCATTCAGGAGTGACAGATTTCTGCAGGATTTGTGTCCTCTCCAGGCTGCACTCCCTGACATCTGAATCATCCTTTCCCGTGGAGAGTGTCTCTGAGATTGAGTTACAAGGAAAGGTGGTCTCTTTTGGTTACAGTGAAAAGGAGCCTGGTGGGTTCTCTATGTGTCTTCTAGAGGAGGGCAAGTGGGTGTCCTAGAAAAGAACACACAGTTTCTTTTTCTCCCTTGTGGGGGAGCAAGGCAAGAGTGGAGGAATGCAGCAGGATCGATCAAGCCCGAGTTCTAATTGCATTTCTGTAATTGGTGTGTGACCTTTGTTGGCTCCCTCCCTCTCTGGGCTGTGTGGTCATCTTAAGACTGAGAGTATAGGGCTAACTTTCAAAGCTGAAGGTTCCTGTGTCTTTAACTTTCATGGGTCTGTAGCACCTGCATTCTCTCTGACTCACTCTCTACCTATCATTTTAAAAGGAAACATTGTAGACTTTTCACTGTAGTTTAAGGCCTCTGGAAAAGTACCAAAGAGAGGATTGTTCATGGTGTGTATATTCTCCAACTAAAAAAATTAAAACCAATGAAACAAACAAAAAACAAAAGCAAAGGCATCACAGTTAGAAATGTCGACCCTTTCCCTGTAACAAGTCTTTCCCTGTCCCGCCAGCCAGCTCCCAAATAATAACACAGAGACTTATTAATTAGAAAGCTTGGCCTTAGCTTAGGCTTGCCCCACTAGCTCTTATAGCTTAAATTAACCCATATATTTTTTTTATTAATCTATGTTCTAACACGTGGCTTTTACCTCTCTCCCATTTTGTGTGTCCAACTTGTTCTGCATCTAGACGGCATCTCCTGCGTGCCTTGATTATCTGTCTCCTCTTCCTCTCTGTCCAGAAGTCCCGCCTATCTCTCCTGTCTAGCTATTGGCCGTACAGCTTTTTACTGCACCAATCACAGCAATCCATCTTCACACAGTGTGCAAATATCCCACAACATTTCCCTACCTCAAAATTCTCATTTATCAGTGTACTAGATAATCAGAAAGGACCTTCGGGCCCCATTCAAGTACAAATGGCACCTTAAAGACTTTGCCAAAAAGCCACACCTTTTTTTTTTTTTTTTTAATTTACAACATTTTTTTAAGGAGCTGGGGAGGCAGGAGAACCAGAAGTTCATGGTCATCTTTGGCTACATACTGAGTTCCTGACTAGTCTAGGTTACTTGGGATTCTGTCAAAAATAAAACAAAACAAACAAACAAACAACAAAAACAGGGCAAGAGGGATGGCCCTGCAGTAGAACACTTGCTGCTCTTACAGAGCATTTAGTTCCCAGGCATTCAGATGGTCGTTCACCATCATCCCCATGCCAGGGATCCAGTGTCCTCTTCTGGCCTTTATGGGCACCAGGCACACACATTATATACATACATACATGCAGGCAAAACAGTCATATACACAAAGTAAATTTAAAAGCAAAACAAAGCAGAAAACAAAACAACCCCCCGAAACCCCAACAATAAATAATAAGTCTTTTGGGATGGAGTCTTACTTTGTAGCCCATGCTTGCCAGAACCTCTTTATGTATCCCAGGCTGACCTGGACCTTAGGATCCTCCAGCCTCTACTTCCCAAGTGCTAGGATTTAAAGGCATATGACACCTCCCTCAGCATGCCACACATCTTGATAGACCATAGTCTAACTTTCTTTGTCACATTATAACCATGGAAATGTCCCCTCCTCCCATTTTGGTGACACCCTCATGGGTAGTCCAGGGCCCATGCCTTATTTCTAGGAGGTCCTGTCCAGTCTGATAGACAGATCCATCAAATGCATGGTTGTTGGTTTGTCTTGGATTAATATGCTCCCATGCCTCAAGCACCCTCCTACCTTTCTTTTCCAGTCCTAAAGCCCACTCACTCTTGGGAGACTGCTTTCTTGAGAAGCATCCCATCCCCCACACAAAGCCATGGTGGTCTCTTTTGCTGTCTCTCTGAAGGTCCTTTTTCCTAGGTCCTGGGTATATGTCCTTAATTGAAGAGCATCCTTCCAGAAAACCCTGGAGGGGTGAGGTGGAGATGTAGACTATTTCTCAGGTCACACAGCCAAGCAATGACAATCCCAGAACCCCGGGCTAAGGAGTTTTATTCCATTGCTTGTTTCTCTCCATGGAAACTCATTAAAACAAGAAGACATGGGTGCCTCAAGTCAGAGTGTGGACAAAATGGTACATGGTGGTTATAGCAGACAGTATTGGTCCTCTGTCCAAATCCCTCTTTCCAGGCTGTGGACTCAACACTGTTCCCTCATCTGCCAAAGTGGGGATCACAGAACCCCTCTAGAGGTTTCCAGCTGTGCTTGGCTCAGACTATGTGCTCCTAACAATTCTGCTTGAATAAGGAGCACCAGGCTAGAGCACGCCTCCCTATGGGACCTGTAGACCTTGAAGCTCAGAAGTCTCCCCTCAGACCTCCAGGCTTAGTGAGCCCACAGTAAAAACAGATGGTGTTTACTGAGCCCGTAGTGTAAGCAAGTGCTCTAGACTCCAGCTGCTAAACCCATGCGTCTACCTGAGGAGCGGGCTTTGCTCCATATTGTACAGATGGGAAATCTGAGGGTCAGAAACACAGAGTGATTTGCCTGGTCCACAGCTTCAGTACCCGTTTGGATCTCAGTCCTCGTTGTCTCCATTCCAGAGCCTCTGCTTTCAACTGCTGCTCTCCTAGCTCATTTGGAAAAACTGTGCGAGGCTTTTTTCTAAGGTTTCTACTTGAGGTCCAGGACTGATGGGTCCCATCCCGCACCTCACTTCCTTTGCCTTTCTTTCTCCTCCTGGGCCTCCTTCCCTTTGCAGCCTTGTCACTGCAGAGCAGGCAAAGCGGGAAGGAGGGCCAGGACGACCAAAGCTAACTGTGCATCTGGTGTGTTGTTTGGGGTGCAGATGGGATGGGACAGAGAAGCAAAGAAGGCCGGGAATGAGCCCTCCCTAGGGCTGCCCCTGACAGACCTCTGTGTTGCTTGTGGGGACTGTTGGAGCCATCCCAGCAATGCCAGGAGCCATGGTTTCTACATAGACCAGGGAGCCCTTCTCTCTCACTGTTGAGCTCTCCAATGCATCCCTACTTAAGATCCAGGGATCACAGTCTCCCCTCCCTGGTGGTACCACACCCAGGTTCCCATCTTGATGTCTGAAATCTGCTTATATGTCTGTAGATCCACTGCCCCGCCCCCCCATTTCACAAAGCTTCTAATGCCTTTCTTGTGGTTCTGCCAGCAAGGAAATCAAGGTCAGGGAGAGTGGCCAAGTGCTTCTCTTCTGAGAGGCTTTTAAGGGAGAGCGAATGAAGTTGGTGACCATTGAGGGAGAGGACTGGAGAGATGACTTCCAGGAGAGAAAAAAGAATGGATGGAGTACCCTGCTGGGCTCTGGGCTGCAGGATGAATAAAGCCAAAGGCATCAGGCTGGACTGGAGAGGTGAGACACCCCCCAGGCCTCAGCTTTGCATCAGTTGTCTGGGAGTCATCCCCACAGAGTGGAACTGGTTAGCTCTTGCAGCACGTCTTAAATAGCTCTTGACATGTTCAGCTGGGAGTCATCCCCACAGAGTGGAACTGGTTAGCTCTTGCAGCACGTCTTAGCTAGCTCCTGACATGTTCAGCTTTCTCCTGCAGCTCCGGCCTGGATGAAGGCCTTTTTATCAGCTCTCACCTGGACTGGCTCATCCAGCTCCTCCCTGGTCTTGGTCTCCCTGCTTGTCTCTCCCTTCTACCCATTTCTACTTGTAGCCTGAGGAATCTTCTAAAATGTGCATTTGACTTGGACATGCCAGGCCTGGGCTCGGACCCTTCAGTTCCATCCCAGCTAATGCAGGGTAAATTCAGACTCATTCACCTTTTAGGCAAAGTGTCTGTCACCCTGTCCCTCACTGATCCTCCATAGTGGGGACCTCTAAGGTCCCCCTCATGTTTGATGATAACCTAGGACTCACGGACTCAGAAGAGCTGTTCTAGTGCGATGGTTTATTGCAGTAAAAGGATGTGTTGAAGTCAGCCAAGGACAAAAGTTTTGAAAAGTTTCCTTTGTGTGGTCCCACACATGGTGTGACCCAGCCCAATGATGTAGGACATCACCTGAAAAGTATTGCAGCTACAGAAACTTCCCTGTGCCTCAGTATCCAGGGTGTCTCTTTGGGGACAGTCACAGAAGTGTGCACGTCTCCTGTAACTGACCTCAGCTCCTTAGTCTCCATCCTCTCCACTACTCTCAGAAACCAAACTGACATAGCGTACTCTAGGACCCCAGGCAGACAAGAGCAGGCCTTCCCTATGAGGAATAGCATTAGCACAAACTGGTTGGTATGACCCACACCCTGGTGATAAAAAGTCACTCTGACAGGCAGAATCTTCCAAGGGCTCAGAGGTGCCTCCCAGGTCCAGGTCCAGGTCTGTCTCCTTTAGAATGCACAGAGTTTGAGGGCCACCTGTGGGTCAACCCTTCCTTCCATGTTTTCCAGCCTCACATCCAGTGGTCTCTCTTACACACTTGACATTCTAGCCATATTGTTTTGTCTACACACGGATGTACTTCTGCCCAGCATTTTCTTCCTCCTACCTCTTCATAGTCTAGGGAAGGACTTTTACTTATTCATAGGTCCACAGGGAAACCACCCTTGTTGTGAAGCTTTTCCTGACCCCATGCAGGCATACTTCTCACTTCCTGTCTATCTATGCCTCTTGCCATCAGCAGGTCATTTCATGCTCTGTGAATAGGTTGCACATGCAGTAGAATGCACCATGGATTCTATTGTTTAGTATGGGGAGCATGTGGTCCATTAGAAAAGTTTATTTTTGTACTTATAAAAGCAGTGCTTGCTCGTGATGGAGGAATGTGGACAGCACATTCAATTTCAGACTTGTCTCCCCAGGGCTCTCTATATACTAATCACTGTAGTCATGGTGACCATGAGATGTGGTCCTAGCTCTGCCTCCAGGTCTTGCCTGATGTTACCTAAATCTCTCGGAGGCTGGGAACCAGATGGCTCCACACATGTGCCCACTTCTGTCTGTGTGGAGTGGGCTGGGGGATGAAGAGCAGAGTATAGAAGAAATAAGGTACTTATCCTCTTTCTCTCTGCAGGATGTGGACATGGTGTAGGCACAAGCTCCAGGAAATCTTCCCAAACGTGCTGATTCTTGGGCTAGACCTTGAATTTAGGATTTTGCTCAAAGACTAAAAGGCAACTTTCTAGGGTAAGGTTGTAGAATAAAAGGGATGACTGGTAGAACCTGAAGTGGTATGCTCCCCTGTCCCCAAGATGCCTACCTCCAAGTGTGACATGTAACTGGACTCCCCTTTGATTCCAGGTTGGGGCCGACCTTGCTGAATCTCTAGTCTCAAGTTCTGTTTTGGTCACGAGGCTTCTATGGGATTCTTGGTCATTTGTCTCTGGACATGTGTGAAGTTCTAATTGAGGCTCCAAATAGCAGGCTGATTAAAGCAGAGTGACACAAAGAAAAACACAGGGGAGATGTGTACTAACGCAGATGTCAAGTGACCCCAGGTGGCTCTGGTTCGTGCCAGCCTCAGGCCTATAAATACATGGATGGGCTCCTCTCTCTTCTGAAGCGACAAGCCCTGGGGCCAGGAGCCAGCCTGTGATATTCCATTATGCCACAGTTGTCCTCCTAGGGCATCGCTGGAGCAAATGTGACCTGTCTCTGTTGACATCATAGTGAAGCCGGTACCCTCTTCCTGCCCGATCACCTGTCTGGTTTCCCAGTCTCTCCTCCCCTCACCACTGCTTCCTGATGTGGCAACTAGGACATTTCGTTCCTTATTCTCCAGACTTTAAGGCTGTTGAGAGGATCGCCAAGCCTTGATGAGGCATTTTGTTCAAAGTGACTTTGTTTTGGTGAAATTTCCAGGATCTTCCATTGGTTGAGGATGCTTCTAAATCCAGTTCTGTTTTCTAAGACCTTCCTCCTTACTGTGTTTAAATCCCCAGCCTGCCACATCCTGGTGCTGGAGACTCAGGCAGGTTACTTACCCGCCACACTACCTGTGAAGTAGGGTGGTCATACTACATTTCTTGGTGTTCTGTTAGCATTGAATGAGGACATCCTCCTGTCATAGGTGACATGTAAGCATTTAGAAATGGTTATGGGGATTAGGGTTGTTCTGTTGGATTTAACTCCTGTCTTTAACTTTAGACTACAGAACAGTGTGGGTTACTGGGAGAGCCAGGTGTGAAGCAGAAAGTTATCTGGGGTACTGTACTAAAGTCAACTTCTCCTCTTTCATCTTAGCTTGGTTAGTGGAAACTGATAGGGTGGATTAGATCAGAGACAAGAAACGGTGAAGGATGTCTCCTGTCTGGACATTGTCACCGATTTCCTGCTGGACCCGGATAGGCTGTTAAGATCTTGTGAACCAACCCTTCAAGAGCCACTGAAAGTTAAAGAAAACCAGGTATGGTGGTGTGCGCCTGTCATCCCAGCACTCAGGAGGTGGAGGCAGGAGGATCAGGAGTTTAAGGCCAGCCTCAGCTACCCAGAGAGTATGGTCTCCTGTCACCTGAGTTTCTCAACATACCTGGCTTTCTTCACGTTTAAAATGTTTAAAAAAAAACATTTTTTTTGTTTCAATTTTGCCCCTGGCAGATAAAACTAATCAATCATAACAGTCTTTTGTTGAGAGCTCAGTTGCTACCTAACAATCCCCAACAAGGCAGCCATGGTCGTAAGTCAGGACCGACAGATGAAACAAAGTCTGTGCACTATCAAGTATTAAAATATGTCAAATAATTGCTCTAACAAATCAGTATCAAAATCTTGAGAAATAAACAACAACAACAACAAAAAAAAAAAACTTGTCACAAACTCATTTTAAATTGGTGGGGGTAAGATTGGCTCCATATAGCCATTTAGAGACCCAGGCTTCTTCTAGAATGTGGCTGGACTCTACTTCAAAACTTGTAAAATTTCCATTCAGTTGTGGATGGAAAGAGAAAAAAATAACACCTGAGAATTCTTTGTGGGGTAGGCCTAGAGGAGATGTTCCCTGTTGTGTTACAAGATCATTGGCCAGAAATCAGGTCCATGATCACATCTGTCCGCAAGGAAGGCTGGGAAACTCAGTCCTACTGTGTTAAAAGAACAGAATGCAAACAGTGGTGGGCTCTAGAAATGTCTGTTTCATCCACTAAAATAACAGGGATTTCCCTGAAGGGCTTAGGTATTGAGAAGACTTGAAAGAGGCCTTAGAAAGCTGTGAGAGTGGTATAGGTTTTGACCATGCTGGAGGGGGAGTAGGAAGGCACTCTGGATAGAGAAAGAACAGGTGAATCTGTATTAGTCTATTTACTGTTACCATAATAAAACAGTCACAAGGCTGAGTACTTACACAGAAAAAGGGTACATCAGGGTCACAATGGTGAATGGCACCACAATGACAGGAGTGGATGCAGGAAGAAGGGTCACATTAGCACACACAACACCAGAGTAAAGCAGTGGGTTTTTATTTAATAACTTACTCTTGAGATGGGTAATTCAGGGTCCTCTGAGAAGTGTATTAATCCGTTCTGAGGGAACATTCCTGATTACCTAGAACCTCCCACTAGACCCCATCTTATAAAGCTCCTAGATCTTTTAACATTGCACACTAAGGACCAAGCTTTTAAACACAGAAACCTCTTGGGGGGTGAGAGGTGGGACCGCATGCTCAAACTACATGCAAGACCTACCAAGGCGGGAACCATCTACCTTTGGCCAAGAAGAGAAAGTTGACAAGATTGGCGGCACTCAGGATTATAGGGAAAAATCCTGGGCAAATGGGACAAAGTTATGGTGGGTCCTTGTCTGTAACAATACGTCCTTTAAGTGGCACACATCTAGACCAGTAGTTGTTACCTTTGTTGCTGTGACAACTGTGGCAACCTCAGGGAGGAAGGAGGGGCTTATTTTGGCTCCAGTGCGAGGGGCAGACTATCATGGCAGGAAAGGCACCCAGCAGGAATGAAAGGCAGAGCCAGAAAGCAGAGAGAGATGAATGCAGGTGTTCAGCCTGCTCTCTCCTTTTCATTCAGTCTGGGGCCTCAGCCCAGTGGATGGCTCCTCTTCACACACACCCAGAATGTGTTTCCACGGTGATGGACAGTGAAGAGCAACCAGCACAGCTTTGTAGCAGTCACCTGATGCTCTCTCTCTCTCTCAGTATCTGGTTTTCCCTCTCTTGCTATTTTTCTGTGAGCCTAGCTGCCTAGTCAAGAATCACGGCTGCTTTCAAGTTTCTTGGAATCCTTTTCTTCAGCAGTGCAGAGAGAATCCCCAGTGAGAAGAGGGTGGCCTGGGATGAGGAAGTGCTAGCTTTGAGCCCGTTTTTTGCATCTTCCCCTATTTGCATTTATTATCATGTACTAATGATTCACAGAGAGCCTTGCCCTTTGTGGGCTCCCAGTGTGGGCTCGCATTAATTTACATTGCTTTTGAAAAGCAATCAAGGAGGGAATTAAGTGATCATCCATCAAAGGGAGAAAAATGTGCTGTGCTGTAACTGGCCTTGTTAGGCTACGCAGGAACCATGGGAAGGTCCTCCTGAGCTCCCCAGCCCTTTTCGGCTTTGGTCACCTGACCTTTTGTCAGCACCGGAGTGGATGGAAAGGAAGACGTGGAGGAGGAGAGGATGCTGGCCAGCCTCCTTCTTTTACTTAGCTGCCTCCTCTGGACAAGGGAAAGGTAGCTCCGATGATCTCCGGTAGCCCTCCCTTTAGGTCTTCCACTCTGCCAGTTCTTCTGAAGACAGATGCTTGTATGTCATCACAAATGGAGGCAATTACCTGCTCATAATCCATACAGTTCCCTTGTGCAGGCTTCCCTGGGACATTATGAGGACTAGAAAAGTGAATTAACATTTTTATTTCTCTATTCTACTACAGTTGTTCAGTGCTGTTAATCCAGGCTGTGTGCTTTTTGTGATTGAGGTATAATATATATACAGGGAACTGTATATCTGTGCAGGCTGCTGCTTACAGTCTGTTTGTTGTGTTTTGTTTTGTTTTGAAATGATCTCATGTAGCCCAAGCTAGCCTCCTAGTTATGTACCTGAGGATAGCCTTGAACTCCTATTCTGCTTCCAACTTCCCTAATACCTGGATCACAGGTGTGTGCTGCCGCACACAGCTGCTTGTGATTGTTGTTTTATGATCACCTTTCCTTCCTCTGCATCCTTCTGATGTGGGATGGCCACAGAAAGGGACCTGGGCCATAGTACCAGATCTGTTGCCTCCATAGGCTTCTGGAAGTGGATAGTTTGCTTGGTGAGTGCAAGGTTTGGCTATGGGCCTGAGTTCTGTTTCTGTGTGTGATGACTTTTGAGATGTGAAGATGCTCTGAGGATGTCATTGATCATATAAGCCACATATTAAGCGGCTTGCGTGAGATTGCCTGGGGAGCACACAACCAGGAGACCAGAGGAAGCTGGAGAGAGGGCCTAAGAGATCAAAGAGATTGGCAGAGAAAAAAAAAGTGACAGGGAACATACTCATCAACACAGAGCAGCAAGAGGAGGGGCGACAGTTTGGAATATGCTGGCCATGGGGACTGAGGGCAGGGACAGAAAGGTGGTGGTGGGAAGGAGATGCATGCTGGCTGCTGGAGCTGCTGTGGAGAGGGGAGAGGAGCATTGGGGAGGAACCACTGTGTTGGTGATGAGGAGGGTGGTAGACTGCCCTGGCTCCAGAGTTACAGGAAGGTGACACACGGAGAGGATGGATGCTCGGCACTTTAGCACAGGGTTTGTGCCTGGGTTGGTGTGGCTCCTCCGTAATTACTGTCCATCTCCCCTCAATTATGGAAAGTGACGGTGATTAAATCCTACCCCCAGCCCTTTCCTCAGTGAATCTACCCACCTTCTTGCTTCTCTGGACTTTTAATCTTATAGGCACATTGCTATGCTACAGAAAGATTGCTATGAAAACTGTCTGCCAAAGGAAAAAAAATAAGATATAGGGAGAATTCAGTGTTCACTATCTATAAAACGGGCTAATTAACCTTGCTCCGGGCTGTCAGAATATGAAGCTGCTCCTCTGTAAAGCACACTGCCCTCAGTGTTTATTCAAATGGAGCTTATTGATCGGACTGACCCAAATCGAGTAGATTTCAATAACTGTAAATAACATCTATGCTGGGCCACCTAAGGATGTAGAGTGATTGTTCCCAGGGCCAGATCAGCTTGAGTTAGAGTTTGTCTTGCTTCATTCTTTTGTTTCACTTTTAGCTGGGCTCTGTGCCTGTAAAATGGGGTAAGTGATCTTGATTGGCAACTTATATAAGGCCTAAGTGTGGTTTTTATACCTGGTTCTTAGTGCTGCTACCAAAATTCCTACCTCGGGGGAGACTTAAGTGGCTTCCACCCTCTTCTCCTAAGGTCCTACCAGCAAACCAAAGCACAGCTCTGTCACAGGGCACCCTGAGGAGCCAGTGAGTTCCTTGGGATTACTTAGAGTATAGCCACAAGGTCATGACCGAGGAGTGTGGGTGACCCCAAAGCAACTGTGTAGATGATGGCTTCCCCATAGTCACACAAAAGGGCTCCTTTCCCCTTATTCTTCCTCAGCCTATATACTCTAGCACCTCCCCTAGACCCCAAGGCTACATGAAATTCGGGCATAATTGCAGGCATATGGCTGGAGGGGTTGTAATATCAGGTGAGGGTCCAGTGGCCCTCCCCAGCTTTCTTCTGAGAGAATGACAACAGGTAGGCATAGATGATCTCATGAAGACGGTGGCAGTTTAGCTCGGAGAATAGCTCCTTCCAATAGGTACCTTCAGCACAAGGTGGCATTGAGAATATGCGCCCCCCCCCCCCAAAAAAAAAGCCGGGCATGGTGGCTCACACCTTTAATCCCAGCACTCAGTGGGGCAGAGGCAGGCTCTGTGAATCTGAAACCAACTTGATCTACAAAGTGAGTTCCAGGACAGCCAAGACTGTTACACAGAGAAACTCTGTGATGAAATCTGCCCCCTCCCCCCAAATAAATAAAAACAAAGAATGTGGCCATCAAGCACTTCCAGAGTATCCTCAGTGCTGGAACAGAATGACTAGCATAGCATTCTTGTGCTGGAGGCATTACCAACTGACTAAGAAAGACACACTCTTCATGTAGCTGGCCCTCCCGTGTACACAGGCTTTTGCACTTGCACACTCAACTGACCTTTTTTCACATATATTCAAACCAACAAACAAACCCCCAAACAAAAAGCATCCATACTGGACAAGGACAGACTGGTTTCCTTGTCAGCATTCCCAACAGTGCAACCCAATGGCTGCTGACATCTTATTTACATGTATTAGAAATAGATAATCTAGAGGAGACTGCAAGTCCACCGGAGGGTTAAGTGTACTAAGGGTACAGTTTCTACATCATTTCCCACAAGGAACTTGTACAACTGTGTGTGTATGTGTGTGTGTGTGTGTGTGTGTGTGTGTGTGTGTGTGTGAGAGAGAGAGAGAGAGAGAGAGAGAGAGAGAGAGAGAGAGAGAGAGAGAGAAAGAGAGAGGAGACTGTCCTCAGGAAATAATCACAAGGTGATGTGGTAAAGGTAATGAGGGGAACTTAGGTACTTACTGTGAGACCACAGACGAGGAGAGAAGACAGACTCCCTGGGCGAGGTAGGCAAAGCTCCCTTGGAGGACTCTTAAGCTAGCCCTCGAAGGCAAGAAGAATGGAGTAAGGCATGGGAGACTCCGAGTCCATAGGTCGTGGGGTTCAGACAGCTTGGTGGGAATAGCAGGGTACAGCCTGGGTCAGGTAGGAGTTGGTACTTGTTTGTAAGTGCCCCAGAGTTTGCAAAGGGCAGTGTGGTTGGGGGATGCTGAGTTGTCTGGGCAGTCAGCAGAGCATAGGAGTACAGGTTAACCAGACACAGCACTTCTGCTCATTGCCTACCCCTCCACCCAGTGCTGCTGGGAGCCTTCTAGAAGGCAGCAAGCTTGAAATCAGAAGAAAACTTCCAGAGCTGGTTTTTTCCTATTATCGTGTGGGTCCCAGGGATTGGACTCAGGTCATCAAGTTTGGTTGCAAGCACTCTTACCCACTTAACCATCTTGCCAGCCCATACCCAAGCTCTCTCAGTCTGTTTCTATTCTTCTTTTTTAAATTATGTATTTATTTACTTTATATGTCTGAGTGCTTTGTCTGTATGTATATCATGTGAATGCCTGCTGCCCTCAGAGGCCAGAAGAGGTTATCAGATCCCTTGGGACTGCACTTATAGATGATTGTGAGCTGCCATGTGATTGCTAGGAATTAAACCCAGGTCCTCTGAAAGAGTAGTCAGTGCTCTTAACTGTCAGGACACCTCTCCAGCCCCAGTTTCTGTTCTTTGTTCTTCTTATCTCATGCATCAAAACTTCTCACCACCTGCCCAGCAAGTACCCCTTAGAAATGGGCAGCTACGCATGCACCTGCCTCTTCTTTACTGAGTCCCACTCACAGAAGACTCCTTCCTCTGGGCTTTCTTCTTGGATCACTCCATCCTCCATCCTCTCTTCCCTTTTCTGGAGCCCAGGATGTCTAATGACAGGGACTGGAAATGGCTGAGACCAAAGTAAATGGGGGATGGAGAAGCTCAACTCGGTGAAAATAGTATATGGTACTCAAGGTTGCTCACCCTGATGGAGAGCTGGACGTGCAGGCAGGTGTAGGGGTCAGCAGTGCTCGTGAAACCACAGATGTGCAGTAGGTTGCTAGAACACAGCACAGGGGAGTCGGGGTCAGGAGCTCTTGGGAATCAAAGGGGAAAACTGTGGTCTAGGGGGTGAGAACAAGAGCAAGGAACACAGGGATGACGGCAAGTTACATATTCAGCCAGCAGACAGGGATTTAGGAACAAGCGAGGTGAGGCCCTGACAGTTTGCTATGGAAGATGCAGGGCGGGGCTGGGGCTCATTAAGATCTTCTTGCTTAGGGGCAGGTTTTGGAGGTAGGGAAGAGGATCTTGGGAAGAGATGCCAGCATGAGGAACTGGCCTGGTTGGATCACCTCTTCTAACCTTTCCTATAAAGCTGTAAATGATCTCTTAATCATCCACTGGATCTTAGCTTCCACATAATGCCTTTTACACAGTGACTCCGCCTGGCTCCCATGTGGGACCATAGCTGCCTTCAGGGCAGGACCTGTGGTTGCATATCTGATGACAATAATGGCATTCCTGAGAGCAGCGAGCATCTGCTGAGCACAGTCACCTCAAGCCTCACATCAAACCTGAACACCCGGGCCGGAAGGCCCCACAGCCAGTACCCACCGCCGCCGCCACCCAGATTTGTATCAAGGCAGATGCCAAGTCTGCCCATTTATTTATTTTTGATGTTTTGAGACAGGATCTCTTGTAGCCAGGCTGGCCTTGTGCTACCAATCTTCCTGCCTCTGCTTACCAAGTGCTAGGATTGAAGATGCACAGCACCTTGCCCTACTACAAAGTCCCCACTTTTAACCCCATGCTTTGCTGTGGAACAAAATCATTTCAGTCCCTGGAAACTAGTATTAAAGGCCTTGACTGAGAGGAGGTGCATTATCATGCTTCTCCTCACCATGGCCTCTGGCATCACCTTGTCCCATCCCTCTGTAGATGAATGAATTGATGGCTTGCATCGGGAGGAGATGGATGCAGGCAGCATGGGGTGGGGGGCTGGGGGTGGGGTAGAGGGGGTAGGGGCGCTGGTGAAGTTCCTTTTCTTCCTTCAGCCTCTTTGGAGAGGAGCCTCCTGAGAGCAGATGGAAATGTCTGCAGAGTGTTTTTCAGACTGCCCCAGAAAGCATTCTGCCTGGCAACAAAGAGCCTTTCAGAATGCAGCTCCTAGAGGAGGCAGGAGCCTGCAAGCTGAGATCCAAGAGGGGTTGGAATCGTTACTGCATCTGGCTGTACAAAAGAGGCCAGCCACAGAGGATTGAGTTTCAGCTCCGGGTACAGCTGGAGGGGCTGCGGAGGCTGTGCTAGGGGAGGGTGGGGGTTAGGGCTGATGCTGGGGAGGAGGTCTTTAGGCAACTATTTCAGTGTGCATCTGTGATAGCAAATTTGTGTTTGATAGCATAACCATGTGGGTGTGGAAGGACATGCTCAAATAGTTCCCAGGGGGAGGTATGTGCTTGAATTAAGAGTAGTTTAAGATTGTAAAAGCAATATATGCTTGCTATAAATGTTCAGATATTCTAGAGGCATATAAACAGAAAGCCCGAGTTACCTGTCTTAGATACTCTGTTAACATCTTAGAATGTGCTTTCTCAGGCTTAGGTTTGTGTGTGTTTGTGTACAATATTTTACATGCAGTGGCCCTTCCTGTGGAAGTATTCTAGTCACATTTCTGTTACTATAACAGATGTTCTGGACAGTTAGTTTATAGAGAGAAAAGGTTGATTTCATCTCAGAGTTTCTGAGGTTTTAGTACTGGTGCGTTGGCCTTACTGTTTTTCAGTTTGTGGTAAGAGGGCAACATGATGGGAGCTTTGGCAGAGGAGACCCAGTCACCCCACACCCAGGAAGCAAAAGAGAGAAGGAGGAAGGGCCTGCAGTCCCATAATCCAGTTCATTCATGTCCAAAATGACTTGAGGGCCTCCTGAAGGTCCCACCACTTCCTAGTGGCGCCACCCTGGGGATCAAAGTGTCACCACATGGGTCTTGGGGGATGGTTAAGATCCAGTGAGAGCGGAAGAGCTACCGCAGAAGGCACCTGCTGCAGAGAGCCATCCAGACTGCTTGGCCTACAACCAACAGAAATGCCTTGCCTCTCTGTTCTGGAGACTGGAAGTCTGGAAGCGTGTTCTTGCTGACTGCTCTAAGAGAGAATCCTTCCTTGCCTCTTCTGACCTTGGGTATGTGCCAGCAATCCTTGGAGTTGTTGGCTTGCAGCTGCCTCCTTCTAGTTCATGGCCATCTTCTTCCTGTGACTTCATGCCATCTTTTTTCTGTGGTGCCTGAGGGTATGAGTCATATTGGATCAGAACCTGTCCTGATGACTTCATTTTATTTTGATCACCTCTGTAAGACCTTATGATTAATAGTCACATTTAGAGACCTTGGAGGGTCAGAACTTCAGTCTATCTTTGGGGGGACTCAGTGTACCCTAAAACAATTTTAAACTATGAAGGTCATTTTGGATCACCCTTGAAAGCAGAGAACCTTCTCTGGCTAGAAGCAGAGGATACCAGCTGGGTGAGGTGGTCCACACTTGTATAAGGACTTGGGATGCTGAGGCAGGAGGATTTTGAGTTGGGAGCCAACTTGGGGTGTATAGTAGGACCACCTCAATAAACCAAACTAAACCAAACAGAGGAGAAGGAGGTGGAGGAAGAGGAGAAGGAGGAAAAGTGGGAGGAAGGGGGGAATTAACAGGCTCGGTATGTCCCATCTTTGACTCCGAGATACAGGAGTCCCATGCAAAAACTAGACAGAGACCTGAGGAGCTAAGGGTGTCCTTCACAAGCTGGCAGCTCACCAGGAAATGGAGACCCTCACTCTAACTGCAAGGAACTAGATTCTGCAGCAGTCATAATCCACCCAGAAGATGAGTCTTCCAGAATCTTCAAATAAGAGTTTAGGCAGCGATCACCTTGACTTCAGCCTTGTAAGACTCTTACCAAAAACTCAGCTCTGTCTGGACTAACAGCCTACACGACTACATCGAGACAATAAATTTAGGTTCTGCTAAGTTGCAAGTCTGTGCAACTTTGTTCCAGCAGGAACAGAAAATGAACATACTTTCCCCTTAGGTTGGCCTTTCCATCCCTTAAACCAAATACTAGAGACTTCTCAGGGCTTCTTGTCTACTGTCCTGAGTCTTTGAATGATGTCACTCACCCGATACGGCTGACACTTCCTGGTGCAGAAGCCAGTGGACAGTTTACTTGGGGCACTGAGAAAAGCCTCTTCACCCTGCAAAGGGAATGTTGCCAGGTGCCCTCTGGGGCCCTGTTCAGCTTAGGATCTGCATGGGGCAGGAAGTGATACTTTGTGTTTCCTTCAGACAGGGGACGTTCTCTGGCAACTGCATGGGCCTGGGTAGATTCACAGAGGAGCCTGGACCCAGCAAGCCTCTGAAGAGTTAGCCGGCCTTTGGGAAGCTTGCTGGCTTTGGGTTTCTGGTGTGATTGCAGGGTATGTCTTTATGCCCACGCCTTCTGACTCTAGTCACTTTGATGACACTTGTCCACAGGAAGTGGGTCAGACCTGAAGTTCATCTACGCCACTGTGTTTGGGACTATCCTGACACCTTCAACCTGGGTCCTCCTTCGTGGTGATGAGAGCACAGGGTGTGACTGCCAGCTTCTGCTGTTCAGAGGGAACGTGAGGAGAGAGAGGAGGGGCAGGGGAGTCCACAGGCCCGGAACTCCACACTTGGCCTCACTTTCTGTGGCTGTGAGCTTGCCTCACCCTTAACCCTCTTCAACTCTGTCTGTCTGTGGGTGGGGACCCAGAAGCCTGTGGTTTGAAGACAGAATTCTGCCATTGAAGGTTCCCTAGTATTTACCATTTGTACTTGGGTGTCCCTTCCTTTGTCTTATTCCCTATGGGCTGACCATGTGTCCTCTCCAAGCTAACCCTCTCCTGGGGTTATGAAGGTCAGTAGAGGAGAACTCATAGCCATCTTTTCTCTTCCTCTCTTGTAAAGAAATGCTCATGTTTAGCCCAGGTTGGCCTCAAACTTACTCTGTACCTTGATCCTCCTGCTTCTACTTTGCAAGTGCTGGGATTATAGGCCTATCCCACCACACTTCGTTTATGGGTGCTAGGGAACCAATTCTGTGTGTCATGCATGGTAGGGAAGCACTCTACAAAGTAAGCTACAGTCCCAGTACTCTCCCACGTGTCTTGAAGCGTTGTTCTCTTTGAGAGTCTTTCTGACACATCAAACTTCTCTTCACTATGCCAAGAAGTGGGACAGATACTCTGAAATGTTGGCCTGGCAGCCCTCATCCTGGGGGTGAGGCCCATTGTACAGATGAAAAAGTGAAGACACAGGGCCTTCAGGAACTCAGTGTCCAGCTTCTTGTTTGTAGACTCATTCTGGTTGTTTTCTGCTGTGGCTGCAGCCACCAGGAGCCCACCAGTGACTCTTTGGGTGACATCTTTAACAACAATGTCAGTAATCAGCATCCAGCCATTTTATGCCTTTGATTATTCTCACTTCCCAGATGTGGAACTTGAGACTAAGCTGGGATGAGTAACTTTCCCCAGGCCACTTTTTTAGGGTTCAAATTCAGGTATATCTGACTCCAGAGTATCCACTGGACTGGTCACCTCAGTGCTGCTTGCTTTTAGTTGGGCTGCTCAACCCTCCTACCTGGGAGAGCCAGAGAAGCATGCAGAGAGCAGTGGGGAGGTCAGGTAGACCAGAAGGAGTTAGACTCCCACCTCCTCCAAGAGGTGTGACCAGGCAACTGACAGCTCAGTATCAGGAAGAGGTGACTTCCCTGTCAGGTGTGATAGAAGAAGAACATGGGTTCTTGCCAGGCAGGGACTTGCTCAGCCCAATAAAGTTAGGGAATTAAGTTGGGGCCAATGAGAAGACGTGAAATGTTTGCAGATTTCATTTGAGTTCTGAGCTCAGCTTAACTGATTGTGGAGAGTGGATTTTAAGGGCACATGTTAAACCTTGGGCAACTGACTATGTCAGTCAGTGTGTTGCTTAGATAAACTAAAGGCTGTGAGAATTACAGTTTTTCAAAAGGAAGGAGAAGAGAAAGGCGGAGGCTGGTATGAATGAGGAACCCGCCTGGCAGGAGGGAGGCTGTGCCGGATGAGTCATGAGAGGGAAGATGGGCAGCGCTCTGGGGCTGAAACTGCAGCCAAGGAGCTCAGGTTGGTTCAAGCGACCATTTCAACTGTGGCCTGAGGTTTGCCAGGCTGTCCCTGTCCCGGCCACAGAAGGAAACTGGTCCTGGGGTCATCTCTGGGACTGGAGGGGAACAAACATCATACCCCACTTGTTTCTCCTTCTGGGTCTTTGAGGTTAGGAAGGAAGAGGCACAGAGCTCCTTCTCCCTAAAGTCTGTGGGGGAGGGAACAGAATGGAGTTCAGCCTAGGCGGTTGGGGGGGGATATCAAAGGGATTGATTGCAAGCCTGGCCTGAGAGTCCAGAGACCCTCGTACTTTGTGCCTGTGTAACTGTGAGTTTCAGTATCTATCCCTTTAAGACTGAAATATAGCAGTAAGAACCACTGGCTGTAGAAATATAATTCAGATGTGGTGGAAAGAGGCACTTTTGGCTCGGGTGATTGATAAGGGAGAGTTCTGATTATGGGCAGTCAGAATCTGATGATTCACCTGAAGATGTCAGAGGAGGGCCCCCTCCAGGTTTGAGGACTTCTGTTACAGGCAGGCTTCACCCTTGGAGCGCTCAAGGTGACTTCTAGCTGCTCTGGGCTTGATGTCCACTAGCCTCACTACCTAGGAGACCTTGGTCTAGATGTTCCTCCAGCAGTCCTGGCACTGATGTCCATTGGTCCTGCTTGGTCACAGGTCTACCTCAGAGTAGGGTTGCCTTTCTCTTACGGGCCAGGCTAGGGCCACATGATCTGTCCTAGAATTAAAAGTAGAGTTAGTGTCTCAGTGACAATAAGGCCTAAGTATGGGATGGGGAAAGAAAAGGGGTGTGGCTATTTGGTAAATGAAAACTACAGGTAATCTCAGTGTCTAAGGTCTGCTCTGACAGTCCTTGAGAGAAGCCAGTGATCTGGGCATCTGCAATGAGCCCCTGACAATGGGCTCCTTGAGACTAAGCTGGGGTCATGGAGCCCCTTGAGAATACAGTGAAAACCTCTTCCCTAGAAAGACATTTCAGACTGCTAAGCATGGCCTCTGAGGTCCCAGACTGCCCCAGCATCCTCACTGTTACTTGAATTCACTTGGCTGCCTCCTCCTGAGACCCGTGGGAGGGCCCTGAACTTGACGTTCCCTCTCACCTGGTGAATGCCTCCCATTTGTGTGTTTTTATGGCTCTTTGAACCTTTCCCAAACTTATTTCAATGGCAGCTTTTAATTTTAATACACACATAACCTAATCTATATTTCATGAATTATTAGAGCAGGGTAGCTGAAAGGCTCCAATCACATGACAATGATAAAGAAAAGACATGTTAATCACCTATTTGACAATTCCATACCGTCTCAATGTATTAAAACATCACACCCTCTCACAAATATATACAAGTTCTGTATATTACCAAATACATTAAAAATGTTTAGGAAGTTAGCAATGGTCTGTCCCCTGACATGATTATTATACACAGAATACATAGATCAGATTATCATACTATACTTCATGAATCTGTACAACTAAAATAGTGATGAGTTTAAAAATTATATTTTATATGACTATTTGGTTGGTGTTACTATCTCCCGCCTAATGGAGACTCTATAAAGGGAAGGATGAGTTTGCCTTTGGATGCATAGCACTCCGTAGAGTGTCAGACAAACAGCTGGCTGCCTAAGAGTAGAGAGGGAAGTATATGTTCTCAGTTCCCCTGGACTTTTAGCAGCATGTGTCCCTAGAGTCAGTCTCTGAACTTCATGCAAAGAATCTCAGAATAGGCCGGGCGGTGGTGGCTCATGCCTTTAATCCTGGCACTTGGGAGGCAGAGGCAGGCAGATCTCTGAGTTTGAGGCCAGGTCACTCTACAGAGTGAGTTCCAGGACAACCAGGGCTACACAGAGAAACCTGTCTCAAAAAACAAAACAAAACAGGAAGAATCTCAGAATCTGGACTGGAGTAATCTGATACACGCTTCTCTTAGAGAACCACTGTTTATGTTAATAACCACATGTATTTGTAATGATTGTGACTGTCACTAGCATTTATTGGGGATCTGTGTCCTGAGTACCTGTGCTTTCCGTCTTCCCAACAAATCCCCAAGGTGAAGCAAACTAGAAGGAGGGAAGGTTTATTTTGATTTACAATGTCAAGGTTTCCATCTATGAGCATTCGGGCCTTTAACTTTGGGCCTGTGGCAGCACACTAGGGCACAGTGCCTGATGGGGTGGGATCAATCCCTGCACCAGGAAGCAATCACAAAGAATAAGGAACTAGGGTTCCACAATCCACATTTGGGGGCATACCTCCAATGATTTAAGGCCTCCCACTGGGAGACCCCACCTTGTAAATGTACAACTACCTCCCAAGAATACCAAGCAAGGGGCTAAACTTTTAACACAACGGTTCTTGTGTAGCATTCCAGATCTGAACTACAGTCACATCTTACTGTCCCGTGTCATTCCATAATAACCTGGTGCAGCAAATAGCAGGTGAAGGGAACAATCCTTGGAGGGTTATGAATCTCCAGCTACTATGTGGTCAGCAGTAGATCTGGTATGTGTCCAAACTCTTTAATCCCTGAAATGTGACCCATCGTACAGTGGGACCAGCTGGCCTCTGTTTAACTTACCCTTGTCTCTCTCCAAATGCATAGGGCATCCTAAGGGTCACACCTACTTTGGGACTTGCTGGCAAAGTGCTGGTTACACTGACCAGGACCAACATCAGAAGAATGTAGGCCTGGCACAACCCGAATTCCACAAATATTTTCTGAGTGTCTCCTGTACCAGGCAGGGTGCTTGGAGTGCCAGAAGCATGGACAGGAAGCTGCATCTCATTGTCCGACCTAGGCGGCCCCACCCACCTATGGTGCTCATACTTCACAGGTTTCTCTCAGACCATCCGGCTGTGTCTTCCCTCCGGAGTGCTGCTCTGAGGCCCTTTCAGGAGTTAGTTCAGCGTGAAATGCAAATTCCTTCTGTAAATGTTTATGGGGAACTTTCTGTAGCCTCTGGCCCTGGGCTATGAATTGAGTATAAAAAAAGCAAAGAAAAACTATGGCCTCTTTTTCCTCTATGCCTGTCACCTGGTAGGGTGACAGGACAATGCATGTGAAGCCATAATAAACCAAAGCAGAAGGTGGGCCGTGGGGTGCCTTCATTAGAAAGATAAACCAACCTGCCGTGGGAGGCCAGAAAGAGGAGTGCTTTCTTTTTCTCTCTTTAATTAACAAAATTAATTTTGGTTTGGGATTTAAGCTTGTGCCTAAATGTTGTAAGAACATCTGGATAGTGGGCCAGCCATTTGCCAGCCTCCTGGATGTTTGGCTGACAGGGTAGGGAACAGTTGGGTGTTCCTAAGCATCCCAGGGAATTATGGGGGTTTTTTGAGGTTGAGGGACTGGCTCAGAGGGCTTTCTTGGCCTGTGCCAGCCAGTTAGGCAATGCCCATCTGCCCTCACCCTCTTCACACCACCCACTCTGCCCACAGGGCTCCTTCTTCATGACTTGAGCTTATGGAGGAGCCTCAGGGACAAGCCCAAGCTTGCATTTCACTGCTCTCAGTTTCTTCCTCTATCAAATAGGGTCATTGTTGCTCTTCCTAAGGCGGGTGGTAGGGTCAAATGCACAGCGGAGCTTCACAGATGTCCTGGACTATTCTTGTCTTGCCAGGGACCCAGATGAGTTCTACTGCAGAAGTAGAGAACGATGGCCTCCTTGGCCTCTGTGTCCTTCTGGACCACACAGGCAAATTCAGGCCAGGTGGGGATTCTTTCTTGGTTCCTGGTGTTTTCTGTGACTCTAATTTCTGGGCCTTTACTGGTTTATTAAATGGCATGCTTAGTGTGATGACTGATATTAGTTGTCAACTTGATGCCATCTAGAATTACCTGAGATGGTCCTCTAGGCATTCCTATGGGGGAGTGTATTAACTGGGGTTAACTGAAGTGGGGAGACCTTTCAACTGTGGGTGGCACCATCCCCTAGGCTGGGATCTTGGACTATATAAAGAGGAAAAAGTGAGCTGAGCACACACTCACACACATACATCTCTCTCTATGACTTCTTAACTGTGGATGTAAAGTGACCACCTGCTTCAAGCCCCTGCTGCCGAGACCTCCTCACCATGATAGACCGTAACTACAAACTGTGAGCCAAAATGAAAATGAACCCTTTCTCCCTTAAGTTGATTTGTCAAACTGTTTTATCACAGCAATAGAAAAGGTAGCTAAGAGAGATAGTATGAAGACCTTGGTGTGCAGCTTGCTGCAAAATAAGGGTGAATGAAGAGTCCCTCTGTCCGCTGTGATTCTGTTCCTCTGCCTGCAATGCCCCTCCTTCCTACTCCCTCCCCTCCCCTTCTCTCCTCCTCCCTCCTGCCTTGACATTCTTATTTCCTTATTTAATCATTTGATAAGCACTAGCCTCACTTAGAAATGACTTTCACTGTGGTCCACCCCACACAACATAAAGTTAGCACCCTAACTTTCCTTGGGTGTGCAGGCCATTCAGCTCACTCACACTGTGTTAGCAGCACTGCCATCCATCTCCAGGAACTTTTCCTCTTGGGAAACTGAGCAGTGGTTTGTGTCCTCATAAGCCTCTAATTCCCCTTTCCCACCTCTGCCAGCCTTTAGCAATCCTGTTAGAATCTCTTTCTATCTCTGAATTTGACTCATTTAGGAACCTCACACAGGTGTAATTACACAGCTTTTGTCCTTTTGTGACTGGCTTTCTTCTGCCAGCATAATATCCTTAAGGTTCATCCATGCTGGAGTACGGGTCAGGACTTCCTGTCCTTCCAGGGCTGAAGCGTATTCTGCTCTCCTAGATGGACCACACTTTGTTTATACATTTGTCCAGAGCATAAGATTGGTATCTATTCTGTGAAGGCAAAGAGCAGGTTCCAGCCACAAGGATGGAGAGAGGAAGCATGATGGGGAGGGGTCAGGTAGAAGGAGCCAAGGAACCACATGTGTGAAGCTGCTGTGAACTGGCGGGACTGTGTGAAGCTGGTGCACAGGTGGCCCTTTCATTGTGAACTCCTGCAGCGAGCCTCTTGCTAACGGGCAGGCCCAGGGATTGCTTTCCCCCACCTGCTCTTTGCCCTGGCTCTTGTTCCAGTCAGTCCTAACTTTCTCTTTGACTGTCTTTCCCACTAGCCAGTGAGCTGCCAGAGTACAGGAACCATTTTGTTTTCATTTCAGCCCACCCTCAAGTATCTTGGTAGGCATCCTTCACACTCCAGCTGACACCTCCTCAAGGAGGTCAGCCTTTTCAATGGAAATGCCCGAAGGAGAACCAGGAGCCTCTGGCATGTGGAGACTCCGGGTTGTGCTTGAAACAAGCATGAGGACTTTCACTTTGTCACAGAAGTATGTCCTCTGTGTAAGACCTGCAGTGCACAGACACATGTGACCTGGGTGTGCCATGCTGCCTGTTGGTTGGCTGAAGATCCCCTCTCCGCAGGAGTGTGGGACGCACCCCTGGCTCAGAGTGGGCTCCTTGTGGCCAAGCCTCCAGCATTAACCCTCATGCCCACACTCCAGCAGAGCCCAGTAGCCTCCCCAGCCACACTCTGCCACCCCTCTAGTTGTTCTTGGTAACTTCCAGGCTGCCTCTTACAAGACTCTGCCTGTGTTCACCCCCACCCCCACCCCCAGCCCCACCCCCACCCCCGGTTGTGGCATCACCATGCCATCTTAAGTCTGTTCTGCATTAGACCCAGACTCTGCAGTGAAGCCTTCCTGGGGTTCTTCCAGAGTGTTACCAGCCCTGGGGGAGTCCTATTCTGCATGCCTAGATTCCTCTCCCAGTTCCCTCTAGCATGTGAGTGGAGAGCCAGAGCACTTCATCCTTCCAAACCTCTGACCTGTGTCTGTGGTTTTTCCACCTAGTGACGGGGAAGGATCTTGTAAGGGCCAGAGACCAGCAGACCTTGAAGTCATGGGACAAACACTGTACAGTGTCAACCTGGAGCTTGACTGGAAACAGGCGAGGCAGGCAGAGACGTGGAGAGGTGGACGTGAGCTGGGGACACAGGCCTGGAGAACTGAGGGAAAACGTCTGTCATGTGTTGTGTTATAGCCCATAGGTTTTCTCCAAGTCCTATGACCAGTGGCCATGAATATGAGCTTGTTTAGATAGAGCATCTTTACAGAGGCAGCCAAAGGATGATGATCCCATCCAGATGTGCTCTACTGCAAAAGACTTGGGGTCCTTCTGAGAGGGGGAAATTGAGGCTGCCAGCCAGCCAGGTGCAAGGGGAGAACTGGAAATCATGGATGAAGGAGGCACTGTAGAAGTCCGGAAATGCTCACATTGCTGGTAAACCCACAGGAAGTAGGGAGAAAGGTCTAGAACAGGCTTTCCCTCACATACCTGGAAGGAACCAGCCCTGCCCATGGCATCATCTCAGACATTCAGCTCCCAGAACCAAGGCCATACGTCACTGGTGCTGAGGTCACATGGTCCACAATGCCTTGATGTGGCAGCTGAGGAAGTGAGTATAGCTTTGGGGCACCCAGTGCTTTTACCCTGTGGTTGTGGGTCAGCACATGTCAGAAGCATCCAAGCACAGATTCTAATAATAATAATAACAATAATAATAATAATATCCCTTTCAGAAGAGTAATAAGAGTTTTAATAATATTCTAACAAAAATGTTTCCACAGCCTTCTAGTTCAGTAATGAGAACCTCAGTTATATCATATGTGTTATTAGAAGGTTGTTTCATTTCACACACACACAAAAACCCTTCATTACCCTGTGAGATGTGCTGGGTGACCATGTTGAATATTCACTGTGCGTGATCCCAGAGGAGGTGGTCCCAGGTCAGGAGGACAGAACTGAGGTTCACAGATGCTCTAGAATCACGTGACGGGACAGTGGTAGATCTAAAGGCTCACATTACTCAGCCTCACATTCTGGCCACGGGCTCACGGTTGGCCTTGAACTTGGAGCAGATCTGACAGTATAACGGGTCACTGAACCTTTGGAGGCTGAAGAGGGGCATTTCCTTGATCTTTTCATGGGAGTGAGGAAGAGGGGCTATCTGCCTGTCAGGACCTATCAGGGGCTTCTTGGGGGCTTTGCAGAGGCCAGTGGAGGCCTCAGAGGCTCTCAGGATCCTGTGAGAATGATTCACTGTATCCTGCTGTAGGACTTTGGGATTATAGACACAGGAAGTAGAGCTGGCCGCTCAGGGGTGAGACTGGCATCTTCAGGCTTGTGAGCTGTCTCCTGCTGAGGGGCAGAACGGAGCTGAGTCTCAGGATAGCAGCATGTTGTCCAGAGGTGTTCGCAATGTTCCTTGGAGCTGCAAAAACCTCATTCTTCTCCCCCGAGTGAAACGCTGAGGGAGACAGAAACCTGGGTAGGATAGAGCCCAAGGCCCAGGTTGAGCCTTTGCTGTGTGGAACCTAGGGGAGTCCCTCCACCTCCCTGAGTCTCAGGCCCTACACTGTGAAGATGACCCCACAAGAGCCTCTGCCTCACTCAGAAGAGGTGTGAAGAAAGGCCACAGCAGGGGCATTTTTTAATGGCCCCTTCCATGCTATTAACAACAGTAAGAACAGGGACTGTCCATGTGCCTTTGGTGGGGGGTCCCGTGGGGAAGGTCATGGTACCTTCTCTATGAAGGAAGACCAGGATTGGGCTTGTTGGGACGTCTCCCAGAGACTCCTAGCTCTGTGCCCACCTCTCTTGGTTGTGTTGGGGTATGACGCATTCTTTTGCTCTTCCTGTCCTTTCAGAGTGCTCTCTTCATTTCTACCAACAGCTTCTTTGCCTTCAGCCCCTCCCATCCCTTTCTACCATAGCTGCCTTGGATCTTCATATGCATCTTCTTAGAGCACAAAGAGGAAGGAGATCTCCCAGAGCCCAACAGAAAGATCATACTAGAAGGCCTGACACTTACGAGTTTATTGTGTTGCCTGAGCACAGGGCTTTGCGGGCTTGGAAACTTCCCGTGTGTCCAAAATTTGGGGTCTGTAGATTTGAAGGCCATGGGCCCTGGGGACCTTCATTCTGCTGAAGGCCACTGACACCTCCTGCCTCTAGCCTACTATCTAAATGGCACTGATGCAAACCTCAGTGACCTCTTTTATCAGGTCCTTTCTGTCTTATATCTTCTCCACAAATGTCAAACAGAGCTGGGCTGAAGCCCAGACTCCAGGAAGTCATGGTGCGCCATCTCCCACTGGGGGGAAACTTTAGCCCAGCCTCTTCTTGCAGCTGAAGAAACTGAGGCTTGGGAGGGAGAGGGGGATGATGACTGACCTAAATGGTTGGATGGAACCCAAGTGTCGTGGAGCTCCCGCCACCCCTTTGTCCTGCAGGAAGTGCCGCTTCCTTCGTGGAGCTGCCCACTCGTTGCCAGAGGCACCTCCAGTTTAGAGTACCCCAGAAGACACACAGGATTCAGAGGATGACTTTGTAGAGTCAGCTCTATGTTTCCACCTCCATGTGGGTACCAGGGATTGAACTCGGGTCACCATGCTGTGTTGTGAGCACCCCCAGCTGCTGTGCCATCTTGCCTGCCCTACTCTGAGTTTGAGTGACGTGTGGGGACTCATGAGTTTGGACCCCAGAGGGAGTTACTTGTTCATGTATTATGCAGGGCAGCTCAGCAGGAATTTCTACTCAGCAGTTAGGATTGCAGGAGCATCTCCCTGTTCATGTGGCACCACCTCCTTGTACATGTTGTTCTTGTAGCCTGGTATGTCCCGCCCCCCCCCCCCCCCCCCCCCCCCCGGCCCACTCTCTCTCACTCTTCATTCAACTCCTATTTATTTTTCAAGAACAGTGTCCTTGGCCTGGAGAGATGACTTAGCTGTTAGGAGCACTGACTGCTCTTGCAGAGGACCCAGGTTTGATTCCCAGCACCCACATGTTGTCTATAATGCCAGTTCCAGGATATTTCATACCATCTTCTGTCCTCTCCAGGTTCTACATATTAATGGTACTTGTACATACATGCAGATGAAATACTCATGCACATAAAATAAAGTCTTGTGAACGAACAGTTTTCTGAGTCACGTCCATCACATCTGCCCACAACTCTGCACATAAACAGATATAATATTACAATGTGCTCTTCCCACTAGACTGCAAAATTCTGTTTGTCACTTCCAGCACAGAAGTCAATGAATTACGTGAGCTGTTCAGTGCTTTATTCTGAAACAGGCTTTGCATTAGATGGCTTTGCTCCCCTAATGTAGGTTAATGCTGTTGTTCTGTGCATCTGTATCATAGGCTGAGCTAAGTGATGTTTGGTGGCTTAGGTGTGAAGTGAATTGGTGCCATACCGTAGCTTCCATTCACTGGCTTTTTGGGATGTCACCCCATCACCTCTTTGCAGTGAGCCTTTGTGCTTGTCACTTTCTATGATTTATTTAATTCCATCTTCCACGGCATTCAGAGATGCTTACCATTATTGTCCTTGATTTCTAGACGGACATGGAAACTCACAGAAAGGCTTAGAATTTGCCTAGGCTTGTGTAGTAGGAGGCAGAGTCTGGCTGTGGCTGCACAGGGTACATCAGGTGGGAGGGGCCAGCAGAGGCTAAAATCTTGTCACCTTGCTGGGGAACTGTGAAAAAGCATTCTTTTTTTCTGCCTCATATACATCCACCATGAGGCTTGATGTCAGGTGCCTGCTCTGAACCATTGCAACACGGCGAAATATAAATATGCATATTTGTACCACCAGCGCCTAGCATAGGGCATGAATCCCCAAAACTGAATGAATGGGAGATTAGAAGCCAATAGTCCTTCTCCTTTTCTTCCTCCAGTCTTTATGCCTGTGGGCAGGGCTAACTGGTCACTTCACAGCTTCTTGGTATAAGAGGTACTTCTTAACAGTTGGCAGTCTTTTTTTTTGGTTTTTCGAGACAGGGTTTCTCTGTGTAGCTTTGTGCCTTTCCTGGATCTCGCTCTGTAGACCAGGTTGGCCTCGAACTCACAGAGATCTATCTGGCTCTGCCTCCCGAGTGCTGGGATTAAAGGCGTGCGCCACCACCGCCCGGCCAGTTGGCAGTCTTGTAGCAGGTACACGGAAACAAAGAAACAGCTGAAAGCCCAGAATGACCTCTGAGCTCTTGTGTGGCACTCTAACAGTTACAGTGTCTGTTACATCTGTTACATCTGCAACTCCCATTCTGCCCCCTCTGAACCTTGGAAAGCTGTCGGAGCAGGATTCAGAAGCTCAGCTGACCTGACACGAGGAGTTCATTTTGAAATCAGCTTTGGGATTTGTTCCTTCTGAATCATGTGCTCACACGGGTTCTGGTTCTGTGTGAGCTCTGGGTGCTCCAGCAGGGTTCCCCCCAGCAATGGCTGAGATGGGGTGGGTGGCAGCTGTCCACCCAGTCACTGTCTTCTCCTTACTCAGAGCAGCTGGGGATGGGTAGGTTTGGGATACAGGCAGCAACGGGACTTTGGGTGAAATGTCTTGAGTCTGTGTGGTTCTGAGCAAAGCGCTGGAGAAGTCACACCTGTGTTCTGACTGGTTCACCAGCTGAGGAGGGAAGAATGCATTTTAGCGCTCTGACTCTCTGTTGCAACCTCCCAAGGGTCTTTTCACCCCTCTGAGCTTCTGTTTAGTACCCCGCAGAAGGAAGAGAATGTCACCTAATGCCTAGGCTTGTGGCCGGGAGACAGTGAGCAGATGTTTGTGAAGAAAGCATGTTGTGGATTGGAAAGGACTGTGCCCACGCTGTAACTGCTATGGTTTGTCATTAGGAGGTTTCTTGGTCATCCCTGGAGACATTTTTCTCCAGGCTGCATCTGCTGAGCATGCCTGGGGGTGGTGTGTGAAGGGAGGAGTGAGGCGGGGGCCCAGCAAGGCAGGGTGGGGGCTGGGAGGTGTCTGAGCTGTGCTCTTGTTGGGAAGTGGAGGGAGAGTTCGCAGCTGCCTTCTTCTCCTTCCCTGAGTTGCATCCTTCATATCTGGGGGTGTTCCTCAAAATCAGCACTTTCCAAGGACACAGCCAACCCAAAGCTAAGGACTTGGCAAAGGATACGGGTCCAGCTTCCCACTCCTTCTGGGCTGGTCTCTGCAATCTGTCAGCTGCATCACCTCCCCACTCTCTTTCACCCTCGCTCCCTCCAGTACACATTTCCCATGCTAGCCAAGTCAAACCAGTCCTCAGAACTATGCATTTAATCATTCCACAAATAAGTTGGGACTGCCATTGCCCGAGGCCTGGAACCTGGAGAAGGCTGACTGTTTGGAGGGCAGCAGAGGGTGGACTTTGTTTGGATGTACTGCAGGGTGTCTGGCAGCTGTCCTGGAGACAGTGGTGAGTCCAGACCTTGGAACTTAAGAGAAGGATGTGAGATGGATAGTGGAGAACCCCGTGTCAAATGTATAAGTGCAGAAGGGAATTAGAGAGATCACCAGCGAGATATATCTATCAGAGCTCTTGTATTTTGACCAGAATTGGACTCATGGGTGAGATCAGCAGTCAGGGCAAGGCCAAGGTGAAGGCAGGCAGAAGGGACATGGACAGAGCCCATTGGAGGACGGTACATGCCCCTCAGTGATCTCCTCCTGCTATACAGGTTTGCTGCAGCTGTGGGGTAGGTCAAGGCTCTCATTGCTATTGGTTCATAGAAAGGAGTAAGAGGCCCAGGACTGCCATTCCTCGGAGGCTGAAGAGCAGAGGTAGCTTTGAAGAGGATATGGAATAGAAGACACGTAGGTTGGTAAGATGAGATGAAGGCAGGATGATAACTGACAATCAGTGTGGGTATAAAATGGCTCTAGACAGTGGCCAGAATCTATGTCATGAGGGAGGCTGTGTGTCAGCACAGCTGACATATGTGCTCCTGAGTGGTGGTAGTTGTGGTGGTGGTGGTGGTGGTTTGTCTGTAAACAATAGGAAATTAAGTAGTATGCAGGTGTTGCTCCACTAAATCAGAAGTTGATTTTTTTTTCCTCACACCACAGTCCAGTGGGTGTGCCGAAGCCATCAAGGAGGCTTAGGCTCCATAAGGTCACTGAGGACTTTGTCTTCCTTCCACATTGCTCTTTTTCTATGTTCTAGGAGGTTATGTTCACCTTTCTATGAGTTCTGGGTCATCACCATCTCATCTATTCATGTTCTCTGAAAAATACTCATATGGACACCCTTGGCTGTAGAGAAGACTTAGGAATTTTTCTCTGGGTGGAGTGATGAACCCAACTTCTTTCTCTGCGGATGAAGAGGAGAGAAGTGGATGGGGGCGGGGGAGGGGCTCCTGCAGTCTGGTTAAAATAGCATAAAGGGTGGAGGTTACTCATCCAACAAGAGTTACTGAATACTGTGTTAGCCACCTGGATTAGAGGAGTCAGGCATAGTGCTCATGGTTGCTTAGTGGAGAGGGCCAGCTGAATGCCATGGTCATCAGAGAAGGCTGCAGAGTCAACTCTGAGAACAGAGCCTGGCACTGTCAGAGCCAAACGCTGTGACAGGAAGGGAGGTATCATCGGGTAGGTTTGGGTTCACATAGCAGCAGGAAGACTCCCTCATTCACTTGTGTAATCAACAAGCATTTGTGGATGGGGGTATTTGGAGGAAGTGAAAGTGGTGTCCTTTCTAGTGAGGTTTTTCTCTCTAATTGGGCTTTCTTTCTTGTTCATCAGATAATCACACATATAGCATGTGTAATTGCAATTAGAGATAAAGCTTTGGAGGGTGGTATCCAGTTCTGTGAGTGCATTTAAAGGGGCATCTGACCCATACCAAGGGTTTGGAGAATGCCAAATGAGCAGCTGAAAAATGAATGGGAGCTTGTTAACCCAAGACTCAGGAAGTAGAGACAGGTAGGGTGTGAGCTCAAAGCTAGACAGCACTTTATAGGGATTTTTAGGTCATCCAGGGTTACATAGATGCTCTCTAAAAAAAAGTAGAGGAAAAGAAAGAAGGGTAGAAGAAGGAAGGAGGGGGCATAGAAAGGAGGAGTCAGTGGACTTGAAAAAAAAAGTGTTTATTCCAGAGGGAAAGAACAGTATGTGTGAAAGAAAGATTGAGGAGCAGCCTGGCAGTGGGGGCAGGGTGGTGATGGCCGGCAGGAGAGACGCTGGAAGGTGTGGTAGCTGTTGCATTATTGCTGGGACAGAATACCCAATAAAAGCAACCCACGAGAGAGGGTTTATCTGACTCCAGTTTCCTGGTGAGGAAGGCATGGCCGTGAGCAGTAGAGGGAACTTGAGGGAGCAAGAGGCAGTGGTTACATCACTGTAAGGTCAATCCAGGAAGCAGAGAGACCTTCAGCAGAACCCAAGCCAGAGCATGACCTGTAGGTTCACCTTTTTTTTTTTTAACTTTTTTTTTTTTTAATGTGCATTGGTGTGAAGGTGTCAGACCCCCCAGAAGTGGAGTTACAGACAGTTGTGAACTGCTATGTGAGTACTGGGTTTAGAACCTGGGTCCTCTGGAAGAGCAGCTGGTACTCTTAACCCCTGAGCCATCTCTCTAACCTCTCCCACACCCACACCCACACCCCCCCCCCCCCCCCCCCCACCGCACAGGCCCATCTTGTCGCAACCCACCTCTTCCAGATGACCCATAAAGGTTCCATAACCTCCCTTAAGAGTGCCATTAGATGGAGGCCATGTGTTCAAACTTATGAGCCTGTGGTGACATTTCTCATTCAAGCCATGGAAGAATTTAGTCAGAGGCAAGTACACATGGGAATTTGATGGCTCTGTTAAGGATTTGGGCCTTTATCTTAAGAGCCAGGGCAAGAGGGCTGGAGAGATGGCTTAGTGGGTAAAAAGTGCCTGTCCCCAAGGCTGATGACCTTAATTCCACCTCCAGGACCCACTTGGTAGAAGAAGGGAACAGAGACCCAAAAGTTCTCCTCTGACCCTACACATAAGCCATGGTAACTCCTCCCAAACAAACAAACAAACAAACAAACAAATGTGATTAA
This sequence comes from Peromyscus californicus insignis, assembly GCF_007827085.1. Lineage (NCBI taxonomy): Eukaryota > Metazoa > Chordata > Mammalia > Rodentia > Cricetidae > Peromyscus > Peromyscus californicus. The sequence continues at coordinate 127,595,595 of NW_026294584.1, read as the reverse complement.
AAAAAAACTAGAAAGGGAAGAGCCAGCCATAGATGGGTTTTATGGAAGAGAGGCAACATGATCAGGGACCTGGAAAGGGCGATGCATAAGAGGCAGACAGAAGACAGACGGGGTCAGAAAGGGCCTAGGCTGAGTGAGGGGACCAGAAGGATGGAGAGACTGACTCACTGGGTGGCCTTTGTAGCTCACAAGGATAGTGGGGGAAGGAGGTGAGGAGCATAGATGTGGGCTGGAGAAGGGCTCATTCACACTGGCTTCCATGGAGCTGGGCATGAGGCCTTCCCTGGGGAGGGCTCCACAGCTGCCTGATTTAGTGGCTGTCCTGGTAGGTACCCACAGTGATCTGGAAGTGTCTCCGAGAGTCCCACGTATCATAGGCTTGTAGAGCTCTTGGGAGATACTGGAGCCTTTTGATGTGGGGCTTGATGGGAAGTCTTCAGGTCATTGTGGTCATGTCCGTGAACAGCAGACTGCGACCCCCAGCCTTTCTGTCCTTGTCTTGGCTTCCTGATTACCCGATGGCAAACAGATTCCCTTTACCACATGTTCCTGTCATGATGTCTTGTCTCCTTGAAGGCCCTGAAGCAACAGAGCCAAGTGACCGTGGACTGAATCTGTGGCTGAAATAACATGCCCTTCTTTAAGTTGACTCTTCCCAGTATTTTGTTACAGTGATGGAAAGCTGGCTGCCACAGTGGTTTACTCAGCATGGGTTCCTTCTCCAAGTCAGATGGTGTGACCCTCCGTTCCCAGGAGGAGGCCTCTCTGTCCCTCTGAACATAGCACAAGGGGCTGCTAGAGGACTCGGGAACTCAGAATCCTCCCCATCCAAAGGCTTGGCCTTTCGCCTGTGTGTGCCAGCTTGTCTGTGGAACTTCTGGTGGGAAACCAGAGGTAGACACTGTCTCAAAACCTGGTGAGTCTGTGAGACTTCACTCACCTGGAGGCCAGGCCAGCAGGCACAGAGATGGGGCAAGGAAGAGTTGATATAATCCTGTCACATGGAAAGCACTTCATCCAGCCCCTGGAATAGCAGGCCGTGCATTCAGTGGGAATGGTGGCTGTGCAACTTCCTCATGCATCAGATGGGGCTGGGCACTGCCCCTGCAACCCCAGAAGACCTGTGTGCGGATTACTAAGTGTGCGCCCCACTTGTTTTCCTGACTGCAGAAGCAGGCTCTTTCTGTGTGCAGGGTGAGTGTACAGAGTAATAGTCTGGTGTCCGGAAGTCGGGGTCCGAGCCTAGCACCACCAGCAGCTGCTGGGTGACCTTGAGCCGTCCGGTTCTCTAATGGATGTGGTAGGCTACAGGGTCTAGATTACAAGGTCCTACCAAAGGCCGGTCGAGTTTCAAACCCTGCGGTGTTATTTACTAGCTGTGTGATCTGTAATGTCAGCACAGAAATGCTCACAGCTTCTGGGAATGTTGAAGGCATCACTTGGAAGGTGCCGGCATGGCGCGTGGTGCAGTGCCACCCTTGAATAAATGGGTGTGGGGTCAGTAGAAATAGAACAGCTAACCCCAACTTCCTCATATGCAAAAGCTTGAGCTGAGTCTACCCCAGTGGTGACAGTGACAAAGATTTCCACAGTGAGAGTCAGTGTTTCCTACCAAGGTTTCTCACTGGTGCCATCCTGGGGTCTTTGACTCACTTAGCTCTCAATGCACAGGCATCCGTTAAAGCATCTGTTGCAGGCAGAGGCACCGAGGGGAGGTTACCACATAGGTCAGACCAGGCTGATGGCCAGGATCCCTATGTCCGGAAGGCCCTGTTCCTATGGGCCCACCTGACCTCCCCCTCTGCTCTGATAATGGCAGCCTTCCAGCTGGACCTGGCAGCTGAGTGGCCTAAATTTAGCCCTCTGGCTTTCGTGGTGAGCCACAGGAAAAGACCAGGGGGAGAGCCAATGGACTCTACATTTTCAAAATACCTATGGTCCAGACCGTAAGTGCAGCAAATGTTAGGCCGGCAAAGGGGCCTCCGCCCTCTGCTTGTTTTTGAGGGAGGCTTGGCAAACAATCTGATTTCCTTCTTCTTCATCTTCCCTGGTTGAACTGCCCTGGAGACTGGCCAATCGGAAGTGGTCTGTCCCCTGGGAGTGGGCGCTGGGTGGTAGGAGCACCCCTGCGGCCGCTGTTTGGTTTGGCTGGGTCTGCCCTGGGTTTGGCTCACACTGCTCAGCCCCCGTCATGAGGGCTCTGACTGTTTTGTCTCAGCTGGGCTGCTGCTTTAGGGAGCCTGGTCAGATGGAGGCCTGGGGCAGATGGTGTCCACAGAGCGGGCTGTTACTGAACTCTTGAGCAACCTTACCTGTGTGGATTCACTTAACCTTAACAGCCCGAGGAGAGGAAGAGGTCTCCACCCGCTTTTTATAAGTGAGGAAAACGAAGCCCAGGCAGGATGGAGAACATTTTCAAAATCACACAGTGGTTCATAAAATAAGCAGCTGGGGCTGAAACTCAGCCTGCCTGTCAAACCTGTCCATTCACCACTGCAGGTACTGCCGCTGTTACAATAGTGTTCGGAATCTTTAGCCCATCAGACGTTTTTACACACATCATCTGGAGCCTCAGCATACTAGGAGGTAGAAATGCTGACTGACCCCATTGTATGACTTTAGGACCAAGGCTCACAGAGGCTAACTCCTCACCCAGGGTCTGGACAGGACCCTGTAGAATGATGAGGTCAGTCAGGCATGTTGCCTGCGGTGCTGTGGGCTCATGCTTCGTGGCCATGTCCACATCTGGTGCTTCATCCAGAGCCAACACACCCTGTGTGTGTTCTCTTGACAGATCATCTCAGGCCACCTAACCGCGGTTTGTCTGGGTGCTTTATCACAGTGGCCTGTAAGTGAGACGGAGGGTACAGGGCTTCTCAAGATTCAGAATTGTGCCAGCGAGCTCACAAACAGACATGGCTCTCGGGTCCCCAAACACTGGGTCCCAACAGTCCATGTGCCCTTCAGCAATGAGGATTCTTTGCAGTTACATTAGTGGAAGTAAAGGGCATTTTAATATGTGATTCTCCCTTTTTGCATCATCTTGTCACATTTAATGGATTATTTGTTTCATTGTGGAGATAAATATCTATGTGTTTGTCTATTTAGTGTGTGTGTGTATGATGTGTGTGTGAGTGCAGGTGTGTGTGTGTTATGGCAGGTACACGGAGGTTGGAGACAGTTTTCAGGAGCCCATCCACTCCTTCCACCCACTGAGTCCGAGTCTCTTATGTTTCTGCCACGCTGTGTACTCCAGGCTAGCTAGTCTGAGAGCTTCAGAGGGACACACACACACACACACACACACACACACACACACACACACACACGTGTGTGTGTGTGTAATATGTATGTGTATGTATGCAGATACATATACAATTAAAATATACACCATTAAATTGGCCATCTCAGCCATTCTAAGTGTTTTAATCAAAGCCATTGTGTTTCAGTGACATCGAGTACACGTCCAGTACTGGACTCCTCACTATTACCCCTGCCCAGAAGTTTTCATCTTTCCAAACAGAAACTCTGTCTCCTTCAAACACACTGACTACCCTTTGTCCTCTTCCCTGCTCTGGCAACCACAATCTGTTTCTTCCGTTTGTGAATCTGAGCACTTTAACAACCTCCTATGACTGTCCTTTGTGTCCATCCAGTTTCTCTTGGGGGTTATCCACATGGTTGCTGGTGTTAGAGTTTCCTTCCTTGCTAAAGCTGGTGATACTCCATTTGCTGGGTAGATTCGGGGCTGCCACTAGACAATCTACAGAGGATAAAGAGATGAACAGTGGTGAACAGAGGTGAACAGTGGTGAACAGAGGTGAACAGTGGTGAACAGCAGAGGTGAACAGTGGTGAACAGAGGTGAACAGAGGTGAGCGGTAGTGAGCAGAGGTGAACAGTGGTGAACAGAGGTGAACAGAGGTGAACAGTGGTGAACAGCAGAGGTGAACAGTGGTGAACAGCAGAGGTGAACAGTGTTGAACAGTGGTGAACAGAGGTGAACAATGGTGAACAGAGGTGAACAGTGGTGAACAGCAGAGGTGAACAGTGGTGAACAGAGGTGAATAGTGGCCATATCGTTCTTTTCATGAGTGATATGAGGAACAGATTTACCCCATCTCCAGTGGTACTGACATTTATTGGTTGATTAAGATAGATTCTTCCAGGTTTCTCCATTATAAAGTTAATTAGCAAGTATTTTATTCTTGTTCATTAATTAATATTTAATAAGCATTTTGTGGGAACTCCTTGAGAACGTTCTCTTCTGAGTCAAATTTTCGTTCTCTAGTTTGGGCACTGTGCTTTGTCGAACTGATTTTGTGATCATATCATCTGTTCAGTGTTTTTTGGTGTATGATGTGTGTGCATGTATATGCGTGATCACGTGTGAGCGTGGACACAATGATGTGTATATGTCAGAGGACAACCTCAGATGTTGGTTCTCGCTTCCCACCTTGTTTGAGGCAGGGTGTCTCTCCCTGCTGTGGAGGCCAGGCTGGCTGACTTCTGGGCATGCTCCTGTCCCTGCCTCGGTCTCACTGTCGGAACGCTAGGATTACAGATGCTGGCTACCCTCCCAGCTGGGTTGTGTCTTTTTTTTGGGGGGGGTCAGTTTTTTGGGACAGGGTTTCTCTGTGTAGCACTGGCTGTCCTAGAACTCATCCTGTAGACCAGGCTGGCCTCAAACTCAGAGATCTGCCTGCCTCTGCCTCCCAAGTGCTGGGATTGAAGGCGTGCGCCATCACTGCCTGGCCAAAGGGTGTTTGATCTCCTGGAACTGGAATTACAGATGGTTGTAATCCATCCTGTGGGTGCTTGGAACTGAACTTGAGTCCTCTGGAAGAACAGCTAGTGCTCTTAACCTCTGAGCCACCTCTCCAGCCCTCGTCTCCCAGCTTTTTTTTAATGTGGGTTGCAGGGATTCGAACTTAGGTTTCCACACTTGCACAGCATGTGCTTTACCCACTGAGCCATCTCTCCAGCCCCCTTCTACAATTTTAAAATTGGAAATTTCACCAAGTGTGATTTTAACATAGAGAAACTGAGCACTTTCTCTGTATCAGGCACTGGTGTCTCTGTTCACTTTTTACACCATGGCTTTGCACAGGAAATAGTTATTTATTGTTGCAAGGTTATAACAATACATAGCAGGTTAAAACTGCAAACATCATGTCACACACCCTTTATGGGTCAGGAATCAAGAGCAGTTCTCTGAGTAGTTCTGGCTCAGATCTCTCTATCAGCTGATGTTTTGGATCTGGCTGGGCTGCAGTCAGCTGAGAGTAACTGGGACTAGACAGTTTGGGTTAACCTGCTGTCAAGGAGTATTCAGTATTAACTATCTTGGTGGAAACCCAGACCTTGACTGCCCACGAGACACAACCGTGGAGCTGGGCTGCACTTCCAGGCTCTGCCTCCTCTGCTAACATGTAGAAGAGCTCCTGAAATTTTCTACAGATGTGGTTCAAGCTAGTGAGCTGAACTCTCACTTCCCCACTTCTGGCTTGTGGGACCTTAAGCAGATGGCACCGGATAATTCCCTGTCTGGGACACGGGGATAATTAATACCTACCTCCTGGGGTTTTTAGGTGATCATTTCAATCACACATGTGAATATAATTGTTCATACAGACAAGTTCTATGTGAACCCCAGGGAATGTGACTGCAAAATAGATTTTACCCTGTGAGAACTGAAAGGTGTTGACAGCCAGAGGATGCCTCTTTATACCGCGACCTTCGGAAGTCACACTGACAGGATAGCTTCATAAATGACAGGCTTCCTGGTCCTCTGTGGCTCTTGAGTAAAGCCTCCGGGGGAAACCTGGTGAAGAACGCCTTTCATTTGCCTACAGTCCCCTCCTCACCCCCGACTCTGTAAAAGGCTGGTGTCATCTATGAAAGAATTGTGTAGTGTCTTTGGAGGCTGGGGTAGATGTGAAAGCCTGAAGGAACTGACTGTGGCTTAGCCGTGTGTTCCCTCCTAGCTAGAAATGGGCGTTGATCTTGTGGTTTCATTAGAGCCTTGAGCTGCCCTTGGGGACCCAGCCTCACTGCCGCCACAACAGATGATACCCAACAGGATTGTTTCTTACACACACATATATGCTTGTGTGTGTGTGTGTGTGTGTGTGTGTGTGTGTGTGTGTGTGTGTGTGTATTTGATTTAAATGGAGGAACCAGCACATGCTTAAGACACATGAGCCATATCCCCAGACCTGACAGTCATTGGTTGGACTTATACAGAGACAAGACACAGTAAGAACCAGGTGCAATTAATACCAGCTATTGACTGACAAGAGAGCAAACTCTGAGTCTGTTTCCCCTAGAAGAACCTTCCCTTGAGTGGAAAAATGATATTCCAGGTTCCCTTCTCTGGGTGACTTCCTGTATTTACACCCTTAGTTTCCCTCTTGCCTGAAGCAGTTTATGCTTTGTGGTTCCCACATATATGTGGGTCAGAGATGTATAAGTTATCTTCAACCCTTTGGCATGGGTTTCACTGGCTTCTTAGGATTCTCTTACTTTAATTCTTACTGTCCACTAATGTGATTTAGAGAGCTCAGCCTTGCCGCATCACACCAACTGGGGGAGCGCTGGGGAACAGACTCCGTCATTATTGGTGATGGGCCATAGGCAAGCTTCTATTTCCTTCTGTAGAGTAGGGTAACGAAGTACCTGCCTCACAAGGCTATTCTGAGACTCAGGGCTGCTTTTCTACACAGAGTGCTTAGATAGCTCTAAAGTCTAAAGCACAGTGAGCACTTAAGAAATACCACTTGTCACTGTTCAAGTGACACTTCTGAAATGTAATGCCACCCCAAAATTTATTCCCCAACCAAAAACATCTTGAAAGGTTCAGATAAACCCATGGATCCTATCTTAGTCCATTTCTGTTGCTGCAGTACGCTATCTGAAGCTTGATAATCTGTAAGGAAAGAAGCCTATTTTGACAAATAGTTTTAGAGGGTGAGAAGCCTAAGGGCATGTTGCCACTTGAGCTTAGTGCTGGTGGGGGCCTCACTCTGCTTCAGCTCACAGTGGAGGAGCACAAGCTGACAGCAGGCAGCAAAGAACACAGGAATACCCTTGCTTTGCAGCAACCTGCTCTCTTGTTAACTAATCAAGTCTCAAGAGATCAAGAACTCATTCTGGTGAGAAAGGCATTGATCCATTTCTAAGGAGTCACTTCCATGGCCCAGGTACCTCTCACTAGGTGTCACTCTACCACTGTCACTTTGAGGGATTAGGGTCCCAGTGCATACATTTTTGAGGTATACACTCAAACTTAGCAGACCATGTTTGAGTTGTTTTTTTTTTTCAAAACCAAGTAATATATTAATGCTTTTATCCACTTGGAATTGCAGGGGTGCCGGGGTACCCTTTGAGAGGTCAGGCCTTTCTTTGCTCACGTGCATCCTGTTTGCTGAAATACATTCTGAGGCATTTCCTTACTGCCTTCACTTTCCCAGCGTTAGCCCAAATCCCTTGGGAAGTGTGTTACCCGGTCTTACTGGTTGACCAGTCAGTCCTTCTCCACTCTAAGTGACAACCCAGTTCTTTGGTGACAAGACCCAGTGGTAACCCTGTTAGCAATACATGGTGTCGAGGAAACGGGTCTCAGAGTACCCCATAAGAGGCGAAACTCTGCAGCCAGGCTTCTTGCTTGAAATCTGGTTGGAGTGGGTTTTCTCATCTGGGATGGGAATTTCAAACATTCTTCTTTGATTGCCTCTTTAGGCCGTGGCGAATTCAAGTGTGTCCTGTGGACAGTCCTGGGCCAACCCACCCAGCCAACCTCCCACTCATGATGGCCATTCCGACTCAAAACCATTTGTGAGGAAAACTAGTACTAAGGAAAATGAATGAACGGCTAGCTAGCGTGATCAACAGTAGGCAGATGGAGTCACCCCAGGCTGTAAGAAACAAGCAAAAGAAAATCATAACCTCAAATGTGTATGCTGAGAATCCCCAAAGAGCCAAGGGGATTATTTCAATAAATAATGAAAGAGCGAAATAATGAAACAGAGAACAGGTAGAAATGAAACAAGCATGCAGGATGTAAAAAGAATTCAACTAGAAATCAGTGAATATAGAATATCATTTTGAATTCATTAATAAAACTTCAATAGATAGAATTGGCTCAGTCTGATTGAAGAAAAAAATTGATGAATTGGAAGCCGGTTCTGAGGGATACAGCCCAGAGAGACAGCATGAAAGAAGGCAAAAGCAGTTAAAAGACATGGAGTCTCTGCAAGGCTCAAAGTTCCTCAGTGGGGGATGAAGAGAGTAGAGAGAATACGTAGGAATCAATATTTGATAAGATACCAAAGATAAATTTTTTTCATAATTGAGGGAAAACATTAGTCCTTATGATTGAAAAAATACTATGAGTTACATGTAAAAAAATAAAACCCTATAGGCAGAAGTGTGATGGTTCACACCTTTAATCCTTGCGCTGGAGAGTCAGAGGCAGGTGGATCTGTCTGAGTTCCAGGCCTGCCTGGTCTACATTGTGAGACCCTGTTTCCAAAATAAACAAATGAATAAATCCACATGAATAAATTCAACATGAAGTGGTCATAGTGCCACTTCAGAACCTGAAAGACAGCTAGACCGACAGCCAGTGTCAGAGGTCTCGGAGGAACCTTGAGAGTTCATGCGGAGGAAACTTAGGTGTCAGCCCAGAAGTCCAGGCTGAGTTCTGCTAGCACACAGTGGCAGGGCTGAAGTAAAAGCATTTTCTATTATACAACAGGTAGAATGTTCGATATGTACTGACACCAGCTCAAAGCAGCTCTACAGGACGCCTGGGGTTGTATATGGTTTGAGTGTGTCCTCATGGGTCACTAGGAAGTTTGGTCCTCAGTGTTGGTATGTAGGTTGGGCCTTTAAGAGGCAAGGCCTAGCAGAAGGGCCGCCTTCAGAAAAGAAAAATGTAGTTTTTCCAGGACCAGGGTGGGTGCCAATGAGAGCGAGTTACTATCAAAGAGCAAGCTGGGCCCTGAATCCCTCTTCTACTCTTGTGTGATGTCCCTGACCACACTGTGATGCAGCCCTTCACTGGTGACTGAGCGCAGGAGGCTCCTTGATCTTGTACTTCCTCTTAGTAAGTGCTCAGCATCAGGTGTTTTGTTAAAGCGATAGAAAAAGGACTTATAATAACATATCTAGACAGTGAAAGAATATTAAGACTAAATAAAATAAAAGGAAAATAAAAGCCTGGGGTATAGCTGGGGCTGGGGCTGTAGCTCAGTTGGTAGAGTAGCTGCCCAGCATGCAGGAAGCCCTGGGTTCTTTCCTAGTCTCCATAAACCAGTGGAGACCCGTGTCCGTAATCGTAGCAGGACTGAAAGACTCAGGTTATCCTCAGTGACATAGTGAGTTCAGGGGCAGCCTGGGCTACATGAGACCCTGCCTCAAAAAAAAAAAAATCAATCAATCAATCAAATGAACCTTGAGTCTAGGTACTGGTGAAATAAAGTTACATGACTATTGCCTGTCTTAACAAAAAAAAAAAAGAAAGAAAAGAAAAGAAAAAGTAAAACTTTGTTTACAAAAAACAAACAAAACAAAAAGGTTCTGAAAAGGGGCTGCAGCCTTTCATCTGATTGTCGCCTTGGAGGAAGGAAGCCTGGTGTTTCCAGATCTCTGGTTTTTCTGAGACAACCCAGAGAGCCAGAACTTTTATGTGAAATTTCCTGACTTTTGAGAACTTGAAACAAAAATATTTAGCCCACCAAGCTCTTCAACACCTTGTAGGTTAAATAGAACCTCAGACAACTGTCTGCCCTGCAGAAAGTGACCTTTAATGTCGCCTCAGCTCTCCAGCGCCTGTCCCATGAGCAAGAAAATCTTCAGAGAGGAGCTGGCGCCTCACACTAGAAATGGAAGGAAGAATTTGAGAAGTGGAGGGGGAGGAGGGGGGGCTGTCAGACCTATAGGTAGGAAGGGAGGGAACGTGTTTGCTGGGGGTAGGATTGGTTGTGCTGGAGATAGTTAAATATTTAAATGTCATTTTTTTCATGCCTTTTCTCCTTAAGAGCTGTGTTCCAGATAAACCCACCTTAGTGTCTAAGGACTGTCCCTGAGGCTGAAGAGAGGCAGGCAGATCGAGCATTGCACAGAATGCAATGTATTGAGAGACTTGCTGAGGGAAGTGTGGACTGTGGTCCTGGGTGGCAGCAAGGCCAGTTGGTTCTCTGTAACTTGGGTCAGAAAGAAGGGTCCATGGGGTGGGATGGGGGAGCTCAGGACCAAAGTGTTAGTGCAAGTTGGGAAGGACTTGGTTTTTTTAAGTTCCTGTGTGTTAGACACATCCCTGAGGGAGGTCCAGCTGGAAAGCTGTGCACACCAGTCTGACTGTAGTTTGCTGGGAAACTGCAGAAAAACCCAGCCAGGAGTAGTCACAGCCATAGCGACTCAAGATGGCTGCAGTCATGTCAAATGCACACTAGCTGGAAGCTGGGCCCATCTCAGTTTTTCTTTTTGGTGACTTTGCTCATTCCTTAGGGGGTGGGGGGTGGGAAATGAACACTGTTTGGTAACAAAGGTGAGAATGTGAGTGGGAAAGGGGAGAAGCAGACAGCCAGGGACAGTTAGGAAATGGTGTGGGCCACTTCCAAGGCACCGCGTCCTGTGTCCGGCCCTTTAGTTGGAAACAGTGCTGTCCACAGTGTGGTGACAGTGTGGTAATTCATAGGAATGTCTCAAAAGCCCCGCCGGCCTCTGGCTCTGCATTTTTTCTGAACAGCAGGGTGGCAGTGTTCAAGACCGGCTCGGTTTCTCTGAAATCAAACCAGATTTACAAGTGGTGGGGACGTGAGTAGGAGTGACAGGGAGGCTGGAGGGCGAGTCAGGAGCCTCAGGTTGTCTCCCTGCTCTTGCCATAGGCTTCCCCAGAGTGGAATCTGCCTCTCTGGAAGATTAAGTTCCAAAGTCAGCATGTCAGCCCCTAATCTCGGAAACTGCCTTCAGAATGATTTAGTGTGTACAAAACTACACACTAACATGGACTGTGTGCACGTGCCCCACGGAGTGCCTGCAGCAAGATAATTCATAGCGTTCTTCCAACTATCATTCTGTTCATTTTTAACCACATGTGTATTTTGATTGCATATAATTTAAATGCTCGCATGTTTATGTTGCTACATTAGTAATTGTCTGGCACCCAACATTCTAATGCCACTGAATCATTGTCCTCATCACAGGAGGCAAGGTGGAATTTGGTAAGGACACGGGTTCTGTGTTGGGCGGGTTCAGTTTTCATTTTGACTTTGCTCCTGTGTGACCACGTGACTCAGGCAAAGTGGCCTTTTTTTTTTTTTTTTTCTCTTTTTGTGAATGATGGCATCTGCCTTACAGAGGTGTTGTAAAGATTAAGATAATAATATCTGGGATATAAGATTTGCTCAGTAAATATTACAAATTATTACTGCTTTTGTGCTGTTGGCCAAGCACCGCAGCGAGCACTCTTGGGACTGCAGAAGGAGTCGCCTCGGATGAAGATGGGTTTGTGATCTGTGAAAGCCAGGCATGGGCTGTTAGGAGTTGGATGCTGAGCTCTGGCCCAATCAAGGGCTCAGCCAGCGTGAGTTGCCATGGAGCACTCTGTTGCCTTGAGTTGGAACCGGAGTCCTGAGCCTTTATACATAATTCATCTTACACAAACATCAAAACAGACATTTAGCAAAAAAGGACAATGAGGAGGTTATTTACATAATTGTCTCTCTGCATGTAACTCTGCAACACATTAAGGTATTCACTGTGCATATGTAAATATTACTGTAGTGCATTGCATACAGTAAGCCATGACCGGCCATGGATATGGGTAGCCACTGGAAGCCAGTTTCCATAGAAGGTCGGCACAGTTTTCCAGCCCTGATGGTGTCTACCACGACCTTCAAGGCCTGAGAACAAAGCTTAGCCTGTTCCTGTGAAGAAACTGGAAGGTTAGGAAGAGAAGCCACTCTCCTTGTGTCTCGGGGCCTGTGTGTGTTTTGACTCCGTTTCTTTCTGCCCGTTTTTTTGTCCTCGGTCTCTGCACTGGCTCCTTCCACCTGCTTGTTTGGCTTGTGGCCACCAGCCCAGGCAATAGTGCCCACTGCTACTGACCTCAACTCATGTCTTAGTGGGGTGGGAGATGGAGAGGGGGACAGTAAGGACAGGATACCCTGTCCCTAACTCAGAATGCCATCCACCATCTCTTCCAGACCTTGTCATTGGAGGTAGGGACCATGTTGTGTTGTACCCTGACGGCGGCAGGATTCCCGTAACCTCCCCTCTCCAGGGGTTTGCCAGTTCTTGCACTGTAGAGCAATGATTTGTTGAGCACTTATGATGTACTAGAGAATCAAACAGGTAATTAGCCCTGCCCTCAGGAAGGTGCATTCTCCGCAGGACACAATCAAAGCCCGTGGGATGATGGAGGCAGGAGCACGAGAGCTTCCCTCAGGACCTGACCTCTCCTTGCCTCCTCTCCCTCCGCGGCTTCAGCAATCTCCTTCCTGATCCCTCTGCTGTCTCTAGCCCCATCCCGGGGTCCCCTTCCTTTCCTTATCTCTGCTCTGCCTTTAGCAGTTTGCTGGCTGCCTCCCAGACAGTCTCGCCATGCCTGGCAGCATCCTGTCCGTCAACTAGCAGCCGCCTCTCGGTTTTCTGTTACTGTGGACGTCACAGCCGCCCTCGTAGACATAGACACCAAACCTTGGGATGCTTGGCTGCTTTTCCATCCAGCCAGCTGTCCAGTTGTGTGAATCTGTTTCTGTCTGCTCACATCTGTCTGCTTTTCACAGTCCTGGCATGGGTCCTCCTGGCTTTACTTTCTCCTTTCCAGCCCGTCTCATTAGTCAGCCAGATTAATATTCCTGAAATGCACCCTGATGTCCTGTCCTTCCACCCTCCGGGCAGAATGCAGCCTCCTTCTCCTGACATCTCAGAACTTCCCCGGTCTGTCTTCACCTTGCCTCTCCAGTTGCCTTTCTAGGGTTTCCATGTTCTTTTAATGAAAAAATTGTTTATGGGTGTTTTGCTTGCCTGTATGTCTGTGCACCCCTAGTGTGCCTGGTACCCTAGGAAGTCAGAAGTGGTTGATGGACCTCCTTGGACTGGAGTTTTAGAAGGTTGTGGTCTGCTATGTGGGTACTGGGAATTGAACCAGAGTCTGCTGCAAGAGTAGCCAGTACTCCTAACTGTGGAGCAATCTCTCTCAGCTCACTTTTCCATGTTTTGATGCTGAGGGTTCAGAATGAGTTGTGACTTCCAGACTTCATGCCTTTGGTATCTGTTTTGGTGTCTGTCCAGAACCACATCCCATTTCCTTCTTCAAGTTTTCTCATGGCTTTACTTATCTTTCTGGTTGGCTCAGCCAGGTGTGGCCCATTTTGCCTTCCTCCTCTGAGGTCCTCCAGCTCCCTCTGAACCCCTCTCTGCTCCTTACTATTGTTAGCTATTCCGTGCTATATATACCCTGAACTACAGGCCCTTGCCAAGCCACCCCAGGTAAATACAAAACCTAGCTGAAAGTAGAACCTTCCTGTTCTCAACCAGCTTCAAGACAAATTCTCCAGTGTCTGCTTCCAACGAGGGCCACCTGTGCTCTGCCTGCCCCTCACATCTGGGTTGCCTCAGTTTCTTTGACTTGGGAGGCCCCGTCATCTTAAGTCCTACATAACATGCAATGGAAAGCTTGCAGAACTGCGGCCAGCTAGAGGCTGTTTTGGAGCCAGATGTATGAGTGAATGGTAAGTGAGTGATGAATGCCACAGTGTGCAGCTTTCCTTGGGAGTCTCTTTGCCCCCTTTTCTCCATGAAGGGGAAGTATAGCTTTTCTTTCTTGCTGACTGGTTGCTTTAGAACAGCATTGAAAATTCCAGCACTCCTTCATTATCCCATCTCAGGCCCCATATGAGAAACTGCAGATCTTCAGATACCCCTAATGCTGGACCACTGACTCTAGTTAAAATGTGGATGTGGAATCCACCTATTATCCTCAGAAAGCTGCCCCTGTCAGAGCTCAGCATCCTCCAAGGACTGATTCTCTGACACAAACCCCCCACCCCTGTCGTGGATGCTCAAGGCATGCTAAATCAAGCATTAGGTAGGATCTGCAGAGAACATAGGTTCATCTTCTGGTAGAGTGTAAGTCATCTCTAGATAACATGTACTACCCAACACAATGCAAGTACCGTGTCAATAGCTGTTGTTTCATGGAGAGTGATGATGGAAAAGGAAGTATGCGCATATTCAATGTAGACACTGCCAGCCCAGGCCTAATTGCGTCTTCGGTTTGCAGTTGGCTGAATCCAGGGATGTGGGACCCGTAGATATGGAAGGTTGGTGTGAGTATTTCAGAGCTACGTGGGCTGTCAGACTATGTCTTTTGCTGGAATATTCTCTCCAGTATCTCACTCCAGGTATCACAACTCTTTCCCTGGCCAGGTCCTCTTGGGACTTCAGACTTCAGATTAGCTGTCATAGCTTTCAAGAACCTCTCCTGACCTCATTTTATTAGGCTCCCATCCCCAGGGCCACAGTGACACTCTGCTTGCCCTACCCCCAGGCTTCCATTCCCTGTCTCCCCAATGTCTCCCCAATGCCTGTACCGTGCTGGACACATGAAAGGAACTTAGTACACACATGCTCCATGAAATCACTGAGGTGTGGGTGGTACAGGAACTGGTGGGTGGTGGGCGAAGTAGATGCTAAGTGGTATGTATCGGTCAGCACCTGCCACAGAACTGTTTGACAGCTGCAGAATCTGTAGTGGCATTTGGGCACAGGTGTTTATTGCTTGCTCTTCTGGCATTCTTTGGGGGGTCAGCTAGGCAGCTCTGTTGATCTGAGTCAGGCTGGCTTGCATGTTGAGCTTGGCTCTTTTGCTAAGGTGAGCAGAGCCGTGTAGCTCCACAGCTTACACTGAGAAAGCCTCTGGGGATGGCCTGGGTCCAAGGATGAGTGGACACATGGCCTCTTGGGGGCCTGGGTGGGAATAGGCGTGCCACATTCTTTTAAACAAAGGCCAGTTCAGATCCAAGGACAGAGCGTAGATCTCACGTGGTGAAGACTGGGGTACAAGGAGGGATTGAAGGAGTCGGCCGTTCTGGAAGCACCTTTCCAGCAGAGCATCAGAAGGCTCGGGCTGGAGTGCACTGCTCCTGGAGCCTTTTGCTATCACAGTTGTCTGCTGGGCTCCTGAGCGTCACTCACATTTCTCATGTCGTTGAGTGGTATCTGTTTATCCCTTCTCTAGTATCCTCTCAGACTGGGGAAGGCTCGCAAACTGTAAAGTGCTGTGACAGAAGACCTAGCCAGATTCCCCCCCCCCCCCACCCGAAGGCATTTGGCCAACAGCATTGGCAAGGATGTGGGGTAGTGGAGAGAGGGTGTGTGGTGAGACCAAAAACGTGTCCACTGGCCTGGCAACCCAGGCTCCTGACAGCTGAGTTCCCTGGTAACTGGAAGCCCCATGGGCTCTCGTAAATAATGGATGTAATGAGTTTTGAAAAGCATAGATATCGTGTGGTTGTAAGGTATTAGCAGGAATGGGTACCACCTTGGCCAGATTCACTATTTGACAAGTCAGGCTGCGCCCAACGGCACTTCCTTTGTTCAGATGAGAAGCAGGGGACAAACTGGCCTGAAAAGACATTCCTGTGGTCCAAGAAAAGGACAAAGAAGATACCCTGAGTGTTTTATTCTGCATAAACCCTGGGGGGGGGGAATCTCTATGTGCAAAATCGTTGACTGTACCCTGTGTTCTTTCAGGCTCATCTACCCAGTGTATGTAGAAATGTTGGACTTGATCATTTCTCAGGAGTAGTTTCTCCTTCCAGGGATGCTGGCGAGGCAGGCATTTCTCCCCTCCTGAAAGTTTGTGGCCCTCGGTGATGAGCAATGACATCTCTGCAGTGGAAACAGGAGGTTCATTTGGGCCTGGGGGCTAAGCTGTACCCACAGGCATTTCTCCCACTGGCTTTGGGGGACAAGACTAAGAAGGCTGCAAACCAGCTCTGGCTCTGGAGAAGCTTTGGGTGGGTGGAAGGCAGGGCTTGAGGCCACTCCTCCCCAGACACAGAGAAGACATTTTGAAAGACCTCGCAGGAGGGCAGGCAGAAGCCTTGAGTAGTGAGCTGGGTTATGAGTTCTCAGGGGCTGGGCCAGTGCTCAGTGCAGAGGCCTCTGGACAGGCAGGCCCATGTCATCCAGGGCTGCATTCCTTTCTCCACAAGCCATCACATATCTCCAGAGGCTGGACCTTGGATGGCCTTGTGGAAACACCTGGGCCCAAATGTGGCCAGTTCCCGCGGTGCAAAAGGAAGCGCCTGAATGCTTCTCACCAAGAGCATATTATCATTTTTCTCTTCCCTCTCGCATGAATCATTTTGCCTGGAATCCTCCCAGTGAGGGTTCAACTGGCTAATTGATTCTGTCCCCACAATCAGGAAATCAGCCTCACCCCCCAGGCAAAGCAGCTGAGACTTAAAGAGGGTGTGTGGCGGGGGAGGTATAGCTCTGGGCTCACCCAGTCTGAGCTCAGAGTGTGGCCTCAGCATTTTATAACTTTAGAGCCCAGTGTCCTTGGGGAAGTCTTAACAGAACTTCCCACTTTGCTTAGCATAAGTTCTTTAGGGTTCACGGTCACTTTAAAGACATGAGATGTATGAGCTGCCCTGCAAATGGACTTGGGAATGGACTGGCCATTAGCACTTACCCTTAGGACTCCCTACCCTAGTCCCTGGTGGCTGTGCTGACCCCCCCCTGTCTTGCTCTTGATTTCTCTGGAAGAGGAAGTCAAACACACAGCAGGGTCCAGCCTCTAGAAAGGGGATTTTGTTGTTGTTTTGGACAGGCTCTCACTGTGAAGCCCTGGAGCCTTGCAACTCTCAGTGTAGACCAGGCTAGCCTCAAACTCACAGAGATCTGTTTGCCTCTGCTTCTGGAGTGTTAGGATTAAAGGTGTGTGCTTCCACATCTGGTCTGGGTATTTTACTTAATAAACTGATTAATGAATTAATTGTATTTACATCTGGTTGGAGATTGTGTGGGTGGAGAGCAAAAGTGAGGGTGTGTCCTTCACAAGTTATTTAATCTCTGAACTTCAGGTTCATCTTGAAAATGGGAGCTGTATTTTCCTTGTGCTAGGGAAACTTAGAAATAACATAAGCTAGGGTTGGCAAAGAATTGCTGCCTAATAAAAAGTAGCTGGGTTAAAGTCTAACAGCCCATACATCTCTTGTCTTAGTGCCTGTGGGTCTAGGGGACTCACAGGAAAGTTGAGGTGCATTGTCCTCAGCTAGGGAGGAGCAGGGTCTAGGGTGGGAATGGATGAGGGCTTCTCATAACCACAGGGTTTTATGTCATTTCCTAGAAGGAAATGCTGACTATGAGGGTCACTGGGGTCCCTAGAATTCCTTCCTTCCTTCCTTCCTTCCTTCCTTCCTTCCTTCCTTCCTTCCTTCCTTCCTTCCTTTTTTCCTTCCTTCCTTCCTTCCTTCCTTTTTTCCTTCCTTCCTTCCTTCCTTTCTTCCTTCCTTCCTTCCTTCCTCCCTCCCTCCTTTCCTCCCCCCTGCCTCCCTCTTTCCCTCCCCCTTCCCTCTCTCCCTCCTTCCCTCTTCCTTTTAGCCCACCCCCTTCCTTCCCTTCATACACAAAGTCTCTCTAGGTCACCTAGATTGGCTTAGAACTTGTGATCTTTCTGCCTTCTGAGTGCTGGGATTACAGGCATATGCCATTACACCTGGCTAGTAAGACCCAATCTGGCTCACCTCTCTTCATATCAGTGGCTTGTCTAGGCATTGTGTGCCCTTCTTCTGGGGGGAAGGGTGGGCTTAGAGCCAAAAATGATCAGGGGTTTGCTCAGTACCCCTTGACCTTTCCAAGAGACCACAGCAAGCAAGTGGGTGTCACAGGCTTTTGTGCTTCTGCTCTGTTCATTTGTTAACACTCTCTGTATCTCCTATTCTGAAGTCTCTTTAGAGTGCAGAAGGCTTCTGTGGCATATTCGTTTCCCTAGTGAGCCAGCCCCCAGCAGTATCTCGCATTCAGAAGGGCAAATGTAAGACAGTCAGACAGAAGGGAACATGCAGTACAGCTCCAGCGGAAGTTAGGATCTGTTGTCGCCGAGTTCCTGCTAGAGCAGACTGTGCTGGGCAGCCCACACTGGTGCTGGGGAGAAGTGAGTGAGGCCAGGGAAGAGGGAGGGAGGAGCTCCTGGCCATGCAGTAAGTGCAGGTGCTAGGCTCCTGGCTGGAGGTGATTCCAGCAAGCTGCTGAGCATCTGACCCTATTTAGACCAAAATGTAGCACAGAGGTGTGTTGAGGGACTGCTCATTTGGTTCTTAATGGGGGTGTGGGTGGACTTTCCCACTTCCTGTGGAATCTAAGGCCTGGCAGCTTGGGACTAGAAAGGCAACCCTCTGACCCACTGACCTAGGGCAGTAAAGCCACTTGCCTGAAGCCTTATGAAGAGTTACTGCCCAAGCAGGAAGCAGGGAGACCTCTGCACAGTGCGGCCAGGTGACAGCTAACACTCGGGAGGGAGGGAGGCTTTTTTCCACTTTGGTTCAGGACCTGAAATAGGAGCTTGGCAAAGAATTCCACATTGTGTGAAAGGAACAAATGGATTTATGTTGGGGTGGGGAGAGCTTACTCTGAGTGCCCCTGGGAAGGACTGGATTCCAGCCTGATCACTCTCATTTGCTACAGCATTGGGAGAGATGTCTAGAAAGAGATCCACAAACACTTCTTCTTTGATTGACCTTGGATCATGATCGTAGTTACTGAGATTGCAAACATAATTTATGCTAATCTGGAGGCAGTATGCTTTTGTTTTGTTTTGTTTAGAGACAAGGTCTCAGGTGGCTCAGACTTGCTATGTAGTTGAGGATGATCTTGAATTTCCGATCCCCCTGTCTTTACCTCCCAAAGCACTGGGATTAGAGGTGTGCACCACCACACCTGGTTTACGTGGTGCTGGGGATCAAGCCAGGTCTTCGTGCATGCTAGATAGGCACTTTACCAGCTGAGCTACACCCCCAGGTCTCGAGGTTTCAAATAAAGTAATAGCATTGCTAAAATGCCTCACTGAGGGAGTAAACAAAGTTGCCCTCTCCTTCCAAGGTCCCATCAACAAACTGAGGTGGGAGTCCACCAAAGTTCACTCTGGGGAACAGCTCCGTGTATAGGCTTCCTACAGAGCAGTGGGTGAGGGGTTAGGACATGGGTGGCCTTGAAACCGTCTCACTGGAAGGTTTGCTCCCTGCATGGATAACCACTCCCCCACGGCTATGCAGATGGAGACCCCTCCCCTGCTCCTTCTCAGCCTGCACACTCCGGCCTCTCCCAGAGGCCACACGCAATTAGGGCAGAATTGCTTACAACTGGTTGAGAGGAGGGGCTGGATACTCAGGTGAGCGGCCACAACCCTCCCGCCCCTCCTATGAGGGAACACCGACAGTCAACAGATCCTGCTGTGAGGATCTTTTACAAGTGTGCCCAGCTGAAGTCATGAAAATGGTGTTAGTTTGGCTTGGACTATAGTCCCGTAGAACAAATAATAAACATACCAAAAGGATTAAACCCATTTGTATATCTTTTACTATTTAGGGAACTCTTTGATATGTTTTGATACGGATAGATACATACATGTATGTATATGTATATCACATGCTCATATACATAGAAAACCCAATTTACAACTTTGCCACACTTCTTAGATAGATGTCACTGAAGTATGTCCTTGACAAGGATATTAGGCCTCTGGATAGTTTCTATTTCTCTTTTTTCTTTCTTGATGCACAGGTTTTGGAAAAGTTTCCTCTCCTGCATATACCCTGATTCCTTGCCCCTGGTGACTCAAAGCCGTGGGCCTAGTGACCATGCAGGGACACCTTAAAATCCAGGGCTGAAGTAAACCTTCCCTCTGTTTAAATTGATTTATCTTGGGCATTTGTTACGATAACAGAAAGTTGAGCAACATCAGGCCTTACCAGACCGTGACACACATGGATATTCCGCTCTCTGCGCTGGGGCTTTGAACTATTAGTAAGCTTCTAGGCGACTGCTTTTGTAATCCCCCCCCCCCCCCCCAAGGCTTATCTTTAAAGTTTCTGAAGTTTGAGGAGGCACTTATCTGGACCCCCTTTATTACATCTTACTTTACTCTATTCCCAGAGGCAGAGAGGGTCTCCTGAAGACTTTATTTTGAGGGTTCAGTGATGGGCAATAGGGTTTGGTAATGGTGGGTGAATGAGCTTGATTGATGTGAACTATAAGCTAGACCCGCTCAAATAATCAGGTGCCATTTGCTGACCTTAGAAATCTAACCTGCATTCCTGTTATGGAATGAATTGAGGTCCCCTTTGAGAATCATTGCAGGCTTTTATGATGTTAAAGAGAACACACACACACACACACACACACACACACACACACACACACACACACACACGGAACAAGATCCTTCTTGTTTCTCCTTCTTTCCCTTCTAAAAACCAATTGGGAAGAAAGTGCACAGTTGCCAGACTGCGAGAATGAGGTCATGGATCATAACTCATGTGGCTTTCAGAAACATAAATCATGCAGCCTGGCTGGAGCAGCTTTCCATTCCTTGGCGAGCCTCTGGGAGCAGTAGCCACAATATGCATAAAGCATTTGGACTTCACCGTGAACTTGGCTATCCTTCCAAGTGACATTTTCATCAGAAGGTCAAGGAAATTCATCCTGTGTCCTGTCACTGTCAGGTGAATTCACACTGGCTGCAGGCGACTTGGAGACAGCTCTCAGGCAGTGGGGAGCCACTCTGCTGCACTTTCCAAACGTTATAAGCTCAAGGCTCCTGTACAGTAAGCATATTTGAACATGTTCTGTCCAGTCGTGTGCTCTTTACACTTTTTTACACAGGTGCCTCCAGGAGAAATGTGTTTAGATTTCACCCCTAGAGGAGATACTGCCCTACGATGCTTAGCTATGAGCTTCCCAGGGTCCATTGATCTTTTGCAAAATGTGATGCCTCTCCTTTTGTCAGAGGAATAATGTCTGTTGTAAAGAAGCTTTGGAAAAACAAAGCAAAACAAAACAGCAAATGGAGTAGAAGTTGGCATTCTCTGACCTTCAATCCAAACCTGGCCAGTTACCCATTTTTGTAAATAAAGTTTTATTGAAACAGCCATGTACATTCATTTCTTTATTGTCTGTGGCTATTATTGTTCCACAAAGGCTGTACTAAGTAGTTGCTACACAAGCTGTGTGTCTGCAAAGCCTAAAATATGTCTTGTCTGGTTTCTGGAGGAGATTTGCTAAACCCTGGTAGAGCACATAAATTCCTGGGAAACATCTACTGAGGGAATGGGTTGATCTATGACCGGGCTGAAAGTTGATCATGGCTGATTTTCTGAGGTGGGCTCTTCAGTCTTCTGTCCATGCAGGCAGCATTTAACCACAATCCCATTTCTGTACCCTTCTTTTATCATTTAACTAATTATATATATATATATATATATATATATATATATATATATATATATACATATATATATACACACACACATATATATACATATGTACATAATACATACGTGTGTGTGTGTGTGTGTGTGTGTGTGTGTGTGTGTGTGTGGTGTGTTCTAAGGCACAGACTCTTCTTATGTGACAAAGTTTTTACCGCATAGGAGAGTATTTCATAGGTGTGCCAGGATTATTGAAGTAGTCCTGTATAGTTACATTGTAGTCCATTTTTATCTTTTATAGACAATTCTGTGATAAATATCCTCAATATATACATTGTTTATTTGGGTGCATGTTTGTGATGTCTCTGAATCCATTTTAAATCATTAGCACTTTTTTTTTTTAAATTAGAAGTGTCTCATCTTCCTATCACATAGGGACTTTCTGAGTTTGTTTGGGTTTTGCTGTTGTTTAATTTTTTTAAAAAGTGGACCTCATCTAGCCCAGGCTTCTCTTAAACTCACTGTGTAGCTGAGGATAAGTTTAAACTCTGGATCTTCCTGCTCTGCCTTCCAGATGCCGGGATTACAGACATATACCATCATGCCTCACCAGTTAGGAGTTTCTTGCAGGTGGTGGTCTTGTTGGACGCATGATTCTCTCTCTGCTCCTTCTCTCTCTTGTACAGATATGCTTTCTACTCCACACACCTCTTAGACTGCATGCTAATTATTTATGGAGGTTTTCAAGATGGTGCAGTGTCCATCATATTAGTTTCCAATGGCTGTTGTAGTGAGTGGTTACAGATCTGCTGACCTAAAATACACATTTACTCTTTCCTATGTCTGGAAGCCAGGAACCTCAAATCCATCTCATCTTACTAGTGCAAATCAATGTGTTAGCAGAGCTTGCTTCTTCTGGAGGCTCAGGGTGAGAATCACTTCTATGTCTCTTCTTGTTGGCTACTGGCATTCCTTGGCTTATCGCCTCACCAGGAGTCAGTTTCATGGCTGCATTGCCTTCTCTTCTGTGCCAAATCTCCCTCTTCCTCTGTCTAGTAAAGACATATGTCATCGCATTAAAGGTCCATTTGGACATCATTAGTCTAGTCACATCTGCAAAGTCCTTTATTGCCCCTGAAGGTAACATTTGGGTGTTCACAGAATAAGGAATTAAGTATCTTTAGGGGATCATTGTTATCTTACCTTGTGCATCATTTCTTATTCATTTGAAAATATGTATGAGGCTGCGTATGGTGGTGTTCACTTGTAGTCCAACTATTTGGCACTTCAAGGTCAGACTGAGCAACAGTACAAGACCCTGTCTCACAAAACAACACAAGCTGGTTCTGGGTCTGCGCTAACCGCCTTTTGTAACAATGATGCAAAAAGGACTTGTGTAAGAAAAACTGTAGATACAAGAGACGAACATAGACTGTGTCGACTGTGCCTCTTGGATACCCAGGCTCTTGCACTACCTCGGTTGAGATAATATGTTTGCTTTTCCCTGTTGTGAACTAATGGTGCAACCAGTCACTGTTAACTGAGGTGAAGGACGAGCACATAGGATGGCGTTCTGTAGGATGATCTTAGGTGGTCCGCAGAGACCCAGAGACCTCACTGGCTCACACAAAGGGACAGTTCTTCCTCTTCGGTTTGCCCTCCACCTCTCTGTTGACCCAGCAGTCTTTGCCTGCTTCCAGCATGCCTTCAACACGTGTCACCCTCACCAAACCTTTTTTATGAAAGAAGAAAGCAGATCGTGGGCTGCGGAATCCTAGAGAACTTACTAACCTTATTTTATATTTGCCGTATTTATTTTTACAGCTACCCCTTCCACTGATGACAGTATCATAGAGCATCCCATAAAAGAAAATGATTTGGAGATGCAGCTCAGTGGTACAGCATTTGCCTGGCATTTGAGAAGTCCTAGGTTCTGTTCCTAGTACTGAAAAATAAGATGAAAGAGTAATGATTTAAAAATATGAATCAAGCCAGGTGAAGTGGCGCATGCCTTTAATCCCAGCACTTGGGAGGCAGAGGCAGGTGGAGATCTGTGACTTCAAGGCCAGCCTTGAATTTCAGGACAGCCAGAGCTACCCAGAGAGAACCTGTCTTGAAACCCCCTCTCCACGAAACAAAACAAACAAAACCCCTATGAATTAAGTAAGTATAGGACAACTCTTTCCTAAAGATCACCTAATGACTGAGGTGAGGTCTGTGATAGACTCGGAAGCCTCCAGGCTGGCCGTCGACTCTCTGCTTCTTCAACAAAACATCAGGCATCCTGAGTCAGAGGCCACAGCTGGATGCTCTCAGCGTTAATGACTTCTCATTTTTTCTCATTTCAATGCATCTGATCCTTTAGGGACCACTGGGCATCAGAGTTGTGAATATTAATCTTGTGTTGAGATTGATCACAGTCGACTTTAACTCAGGGACTTGGGCAGGAGGAGGCCTGGCTTCACCCTGCCTGTCCTTTGCCTTTCACTGAACATCTGGAATGCAGAGAAGTCTGACTTCAAGGCAGGGGCTGGCTATTATTTGGACACAGCACAGATGTTAGGGGAAACTCTCTCCCACCTCATCAGATTTCAATGGCATCTTTTTGCTGACTGCTTCCTGCTTGCAGGAACTGCAGAACTGGATTTTCCTGTTTGGATGGTTGTGGGAAGTGTGAATCTCCTGTCCCCCCCCCCCCCATCTTCTCAGATATATATGAGATGCTAATTCTTGAGTGTAGGGGGCCGTGGGGGAACACACCACTTCCTCTTATGTGAGGAAGATCTTCCTGGTTAACATCTCCATCATCATTACAAAAGAACTCTTGTTATTTTTAAATGCTAGCCCACAGATCATGCTTTTTTTGGGGGTGGGGGTGAGAAATGGAACAATAAGTGCAAATTCTATCACTCAGTGCCTTCCCAGCATATGTGTACCCCACTCCTCAGAAAGCTGCACACAGCTAGGATTTACTTCAACAAAGCCTCTGGAGTTGGTAGGCTTTGATTCTCTGCTTCCCCAAGTAATGATGGTGCATAAGCAGGCTGATGGGTAGCGCATCTGAATTGTTCAAGAAGCATCTCTGGCATGTGATATAAGACAGGCAGCCCAAAGACTCTGTCAGATGAAGCTCGGCAAGCCACCTCATGTCTGTGCCTCTTTCTCGTCTGTGAAATGGAAAACAGAGATCCGTGGAAAATATTGAACTCCACAAATGCCTGCTTTTAACTCCCTCCCATTTGCAAATGGGAAAACCACAGGCCAGAGATGAACTGGCTTGTTCCAGGTCACATGACTCGACTGTGTCTAGGCCAGGTTCTGAGTGCAGTCAAATTGGATGCCAGACCTAGCTTTGGCCACTCTAGAACCCATTTCTCCAGGCTAGAGAAACAGCTTCATCCTGGGGCTGGTTCTCCTGGGACCCCGGGGAGCCCTGCTAACCCCTGGCAGAACCTGGCAGAACCTCCCGTGGATCCGGGCAGCCTGGTTTGTACCCTGTGAATTCTTTGCTCTCTTTTGCTCAGTTTTTTTCACCTATGGAATGGTGTGATAAATAATTACCTCTTCCATGGTCAGAGTGGTGGTAGCTGCTAACCTGCCTGCCTTGGTAAAGGCTGATGAAGGAAAGTAGAGACCCTGGTCAGAGGAAGGAGGGAGAGGAGAAAGTGCCAGGAACAGGCTAGCCTGGGCAGAGAAGGATTCTGAAAGGACCCACTCACAGAGGGGTACTCTCCTGGTCTCTTGGGCTTCTCCCTGCTGCTCAAAGACAAAGCAGATGCATCTGGGCCTGGGCCCAGGTTGCCAGGGTAACTGCTGCAGCAGCTGCCTGGGACCTGCAGCTGAGGCCCTTGGTTGCCAGGGAGGCCCCAGAGCTGGGGCGAATGGTCAGGGGACTGCCAAAGGAAAGCTGCTTCTCCATGTAAGGGAGGCTGGAGAATGGGTGTTCGTGGGATCACACAACCTTCCTTGTGTGGCTGTGGACAACTGAGACAGAAGTGGACCCCGGGGGACAGCTCTGAGACCAGAGCCTTTGGTGCTCATTGTGCACAATGACAGTAGTGATGCATCCCTACTGTGTGCCACGTACTGTGTGAAATGCTTTGTGCACATACCAACTCTCACCATTGACAAGCAGATTTGGAAGCCAGGCTGGCTGTCCCCAGAGCCTGTGAGCATGTACCCTTTGTTCTGTGTCAGGCCACCTCTGTAGAGATGCTATGTGCCTAGAGCCCTTACGTACCTGGCATGTTATTTCTAGTCCAATGCTGGTATCAACCTTGCAGGACAGGTAGAGTCACCTGCCCTCTACAGTAACTGGACACCCAGGCTTTACAGTGTACACCTGGTGAGGATAGATAAGGTAAGTCAGGGACATTGGCTGGATGATTCGACACCACACCATTTTCTCTGGGGTTGGAATGAGAGGGCAGGGACCCTGTCAGGATGCTTGGTTTGGGGCTGGGCAATAAGGGTCTTCATCACCCTGATGTTCTGGGAGTTTGTGGACCTTACTGCTTGCTCTTGTCGGAGCAGATGTGCACACATGTGAGTCCAGTGCTATCCTGCCTTCTCTGGGCTTTCGTTTCTATTCAAGGAAATGGGTATAATGAGTAAATTCTGTTGAGTCTTACATGCTCCCCCATGGAAGCAGTCTGCAGTGTGTGTTTGTGTGTGTGTGTGTGTGTGGGGGGGGTGTCCCTGGAGCGAATTAGCTGGCCAGACTAACTGAAATGGGGAGTTCTGAGTTCAGTGAGAGTTCTTGCCTCAATAAATAAGGTGGAGAGCAACCAAGGAAGACACTCAACATCAGCTTTGGATCTTCACATGCACTCCATATGAGTGTGAACACACACACACACACACACACACACACACACACACACACATCACACATACATAAAAAAAATCAAATAAAATTTAAATAGCCACCCATGGCTAGTGGCTGCTGAGTTGGGCAGTGTGGAGGTAACAAATGCCAAGCACAGAGTCAGGAGATTTTGTTGTTGTTGTTACAATACAGGGCTGATTTTGTTTTCTCCATTTTCACAAAGGAAACCTGTTCCAGCTCACAGATGAACACATGAACAGGTGACCTCAAAGCCTGCTTTGCTGTTGCACGGAGCTGGGGACCTTCACCACAGGAGAGCCTCTCCTCAAACTCAGAATGCATTGGGATGGACAGGCAGGCCCAGGCCCTGTGCTCACACACACCTAGTGACAATGGAGGGTAGGGTGGAGACCGGAAGTGGGGTGTGATCTCTGAAAGGGAAGGCACTCAGGACCGCCCTGGGGGACAAGCCCTGATCTTGTCAATCCCTCAATCCCTTTGAGCTCTGGTTCTGCCACTTTCTAGGTGGCTCTGGGCAAATGTCTTCTCCTCCCAAGTCTTAGCTGATTCATCTACAGAATGGGGCGATAATACCAACAGTCTTACGAGATAGCATGACAACCAGGAGAGGTGCGCATGGAGGCAAGGCCCATCAGCTTGCCATCCTGATTAGCTCTGGAAGGCTGGGACTGGGTAAGAGCATGCTAACTTGCTTTTGGGGATGTTCAACCCTGAAAGGCCTTTCAGTGTAAGGGGTGCAGGATGACCCCTGCATTCCAAGACAGGGCTCACAGAGCAGATCAGGCAGGGGCTGGGAGCTGCGTTGAAAATGCTCTTTTAGCTGGTATTCTGTTTTAGCTGGTATGCTTGTTCATTACCCAAGAGGCTATCTGCAGGCTGGGGGTAGAGGCCTTCACACAAGCTGGCAGGTCTCACCCGCCAGACCTGTTCACCAGAACTCAGCTTGGCATCAAGTTTCGGGTTGGGCTGCTGTTTTCTTCTTCGTTATGGAAAATTTCAACCAATAACAAGAGCAAAGTGAGCACCATCACTTGTCCTGGTACCTGCACATCAGCCACCACAGCTAAACTTCTAGAGTCCACTCAGTCGGGGCCAGCTCTGCTTGACTTAAAACTTCCATCCTCTACGCGCCTCAGCCAGGGTTATGATGAAGCAAATCTAAATATGTGTGTGTGTGTGTGTGTGTGTGTGTGTGTGTGTGTGTGTGTGTGCAGGTTAACGGGTTCCAAAGATTGAATTCAGGTTGTCAGGCTTGGTGGCAAGCACCTTGATTTATCTGCTGGGCCATTTTGTCGTCCTGACTCAGAATTTTTGTATTGAAATTTATGGGACTGAAAATAGGATCAGAATGTTTTCATTTGCAGAAAATTAATACAACTGGAGTTGACCATATTAAACTTTATAAAATCGCCTTTTATTTTTCTGTTGGAAAGTACAGTTCTTTGGGAGCTGAAGAGGCTCAGTGGTCTGGAGCACTTGCTGCTCTTGCAGAGGACCTGGGTTCAGTTACCAGCACCACATGATAGCTCACAAGCAACTGTAGCTACAGTTCAGGGGATCCAATGCTTTCTTCTGATTTCTGTGAGCAGGCATCAGGCATGCACATGGTAAACATGCATAAATGCAGGTGAAACACTCATACATATGAAAGAAAGTTTAGAAAAATGGAAATTGCTTTTTTTTTCTTTAAACCTAAAAAAATTCTCAAAAATTGAATCCCCTCCCCCCGGTTTTTGTTTTTTTGAGACAGAGTCTCACTGTGTAGTTCTGCGTAGCCTAGAACTTGCTACACAGATCAGGCTGGCTTCAGACTCACAGAGATCTGCCTGCCTTTGTCTCCTGAGTGCTGGGATCAAAGGTGTGCACCACCATGAGCCACTGTTTTGGAAAGGATCTTTTGCCCAAATGAGTTGAAGATGTATGTTTATTCAAGCCCTTTCGTCCGGATGTCCGTGACAACTCATTCATATTGCCCACAATAGGAAGTGCTCAACATGCCCTTCAGTAGATAAGCAAATAAACAAACTCGCAGTCACCTGTACATCGGAATATTAGTCTGTGATAAAAAGAAATGAATTGTCAAGTGACAAAATGGTATGGGAACATTCTAAATGCATGTTGCTGAGAAAGAGCTGGTCAGGAAGGCTGCCCCCTGAAAGGGTCAAGCTCTAGACATTCTGGGGAATGTAAGATTGGGGGATATGGCAAAACACACAGGGGTATTGAAAGGATAGGTTGGGCACAGGAAGGAGTGACAGAAAGGGTGACTAGGCAAACCACAGGGGCCTCTGGAGGCAGTGAAACTGTGCTGTTTGGGACGATAATGGTGGCACTTGTCAATTAAAGACTTGTCTAAACCCTTCAGGAGACAGAGCACCAAGAGAGAACCCCAAGGTAAAATATGGGCTCAAAATAAGAGTGTATCTGCATTAGTTCTTCAGTGGCAACAAATGTAGCCAGCAAAAATATCCCCGAGAAGAGAAGCTGCAGGGGCGGAGTAGATGGGAGCCCCTGCACCTCCTGCCAGTGTTTGGGCAAACCCGAATTTACCCCAACCTAGTTTATTCATTGAGAAAAGCTTGAGCCAGACATGGTGGTGCACACCTTTAATCCCAGCACTCAGGAGGCAGAGGCAGACGAATCTCTGTGAGTTTGAGTCCAGCCTGTTCTATAAAGTGAGTTCCAGGAAAGCCAAGGCTACATAGAGAAACTCTGTCTCCAAAAACAAAACAAAACGAAACGAAACGAAAGAAAGGGAGGAAGAAAGGAAGAAAAGAAAAGCCTGACTTACTAATTCCGTGGATCTTCTTCTGCTTGGGAGGCTGTGGCTGTGAAGCACAGTGCGTGGCCCTGGATATTGCCGTGGGCGGCAGCTTTGGTGAGACTGTGGCCCCGAGAGTGAGCCTCCTGTGACTAGGTGGGCAAGCTGTGGGTTCTTAGGCTTTGAGGGCCAGAGAAATATGGCCTTTACCCTATGAGCAGTGGGGGCTACTGAGAAAAGTCCATCAGGAGAGTGACATGGGGAGATGATACTTCAGGAGGCCTGGGCTGTAGTTGTATCCCTTCTCGGAACTTCGTGCTCTGTTTGTAGAACCAGAAGGCTGTACTGGTTGTCAGGGAAACTGTCTTCAGCCCGAGGGTCTGAGGTCGAAGCCTGGCCCCACTTCCCATCCCCTCCCTCCCCTGCCTCTGTCTCACTGTCTCATGCTTTGGTTGGATGGCTCCCCTTGGGGGACATCTACTGCACAAGGCTGTGCCTGGGGAGCAGCTCCATTTGATTTGATCTGATTTTTCTCTCTGTGAAGTCTTCAAGGGGAAGAGCCAAGGCCTAGCCTGTTCCTAGCAGCCTCATGGGGAGGAGACAGAAATCAGGAGACTGGGAACCAACTCCCTTGGGGTTAAAGAGCAGGATAGGATGCAGAGCAGAATGGGAGGAGGTTTCTGATTGCTAGACACCTTGACTTCCATCTAGCCGAACTCCACCTGCCCCCACTTTGGAAGCTCTAGCTGGCTGTGTGCGTTAGGGGAGGCGTCTCTGCCCCTTCCAAACTGTCTCCTGTCACTGCAGTATGATTTATGAGCTTTCCCTCTAAAACATGAGAACACTGGCCGCTGACGCTGCCCTGTAGTCGGCCTAATAAGTGGCATCTTCTTGTTATGCGCAGGATGCTAGGGGCAGAAGAGGAGGGAATCCACAGTGGGCTGGGCTTTGTTTTGTTTTAACATGAGAAACACCAGGCTCTTGGTGGATCTCAGTCTCTCGAGTATCCAAAGCTTTATTGTCACCTTCAGGGGATGTGAGTCTGATTCCTAGCTCAGCTTTGCACTAGCTTTTAGGACTGTAGCCTGATGGTGTCCTCTGAGCCACCACCCCCTAACTACAGAGGTGAAGTTGGGGACACCAGCAGTGCCCTCCTTCTAGGAGTGCCCTGTGGTTTCCATGAGAGAGGCACCCACAGAACATGAGCCCTTGAAACGCTGGCATCATCGAGATGATTCTAACAGTGGAGGGTCTGAAAGTTGGTAGGGGAATATCTGCAAAGGATTGTCGTGGCTGTGTGTTGATACAGCAGCTGAGTCTCACAAGAGTGTCAGCATTTCTATCCGTTTACACACATGGGCCTGTGAACACACATGCCTGTGCAGCTGGTGATAGTTCATAGAACATAATGTGATCTTCGCCAAGCCTCCAAGCCTAGTTTACACAAAGCCTTTGTTCTTCCTCTGTAGAAACTGATAATGCACGAGGGCCACACTCTGTGTGCTTGTGTGTAAAAACTGATAGTGAGTAAGAGCCACACCAAGTGTGTGTGGCAAGTGTGTGCACATGTGTATATGTGTATGTATTTGTGGGGCATATGTATATATGTATGCATGTGGTATATGTGTGTATGCATGCGTTTATGTATGTGGCATGTGTACATGTGTGTATGCATGTGTGTGTGTGCCATGTATGTGCATGTGATGTGTGTGTGTGTGAATGTGGCATGTGTTGTAATGTGACTTTTGTCTAAGTGTGTCTGGTAGGTGAGGTTAGTGAGTAGTGTGTGGTTAATTCTAAGTATGTGGCATGCACTATGTTCTGTATATGAACTTTGTGTTTATCTGTGTGTGACACCAGTGTGTGTTTGTGTGTCAGATAAGGTGCTCACAGTCAGCTGCTTTGTGGGCTGGGCAGAGGAACATAAGCATTAGTAGCTTGTTGGACTGGTACTGTTTTCCGATGGGTCTGTTTTGTTCTGGGAGACTCTACACTCAGAGCTTGGATTTCATTTGTGGAGACCTCAGAGAGCATGAAAACAACCATCATCCGAAACCAGTCTTGGCAATCTCTGATGCCAGGAGTCCCACAGTGTGCTGGGGATGGTGGTGGGCCAGTGGGTCCGCCAGGCCTTGCTGGAAGGGGCCCTCCCGCCAGGGCTGCAGGGCAGCAGTGTGGGACTCCTGCTGTCTACCCTCAGGATGAACTCAAAAGTCTCTGCTGTCCCACAGTTTTAGCTGACATTTAAAATGTTTCAATCTTAGTGTAAGGAGTTACAAAGGATATATTTCTACCATGTTTTAAATATTGGCATTTTAGATTAACATTGCACCGTTCTCTTAAAAGTAGACCAAACTAAAACTCAATAACATTGCAGTTTAAAAAGTTGTCTTTTCGTGAGGTGTTATATAATCCAGAAAAATGCACATATGGGGTGCAGCTCCATTCATCTGCCTGTGTTCTGACCAGATCAAGGTATTGGGCATGCCCAGAACCCCAGAAGGCAACCTTGTGTTCCTCTGAGTCAACATGCCCCTAAAAGTGGCAGCTTCTCTCTCTAACAGTGTAAACTGCTCTTCCTGGTCTCGTTTTTCCTGGCTGGTTCAATAAACATGAGATCCATGCAGTTCAAGCCTGTGCTGTATGGAGCCCGTACCTTCTCACCACATAGCGTTCTCCTGAACAAAACATCACTTCTTTCTTACTGGACTTTGGAGCTTCTAATGCTTAGTGATAAAGCTCTGATTCTTGAGCATATTTTTGGGTGGACATAAGCATTGACTCCTTTTGGGTATTTATCTGTGAGTAGAATTGCCAGGTCATAGGAAGAATTCTGTAATACATCAGTATTCTTCACTGTCCATCAAAGAGAACCCAAAGGTATAAAACTTTTTACATCATTTATTGTCTTTTAAAATTCATAATTCCCTTCAATTTCTTTCACAGAATTTTATCTTAATATGGTTTTATGCTTAAAACTTATAAATTGATTATCACATTTCTTTTTAACCTATATACAAATTGAAATAGACATTTTGATTTTTAAAGTTACATTTAATTAATTAATTAATTAGAGCACAGAGGGTTTGTGGTCCTTTGAATTGAGGAAGGCTTTCTATCACCAATATTTGAAATTGTTCTTTTTGGGACACCCAGATATTTTTGCCATTTTGGGGTCTTCCATCATAGTTAGACTCTGGGTGAATGCAGCCTTGGTTTTTCTTCTAGAAATCGGGAACAGACCCATTGTGAAGAGTGAGGTGGGAGGAGGGTGGCATTCTCAGGCAGAGCTAGACAGCACAGCAGTGGGAATGAGGCTCTCATGTGGATTCTCCCATCCTCCTGTCTGCAAACCTGTTGGGAAGTCTTGCTATGTCCCTAGGTAGCTCTGTGCCAGTTTGTAGACCTCTTAGATGATGGTGATGATGGGAAGGGGACACTGGACCATTCAAGGATGGGCTTGAGTGATTTACAAAATTAATGGGATGTAGACAGAGAACCCATGCTAAAGAGCTGAATGTAAGCTTTAGGCAGAGGGGAGCCTGGGGTATTTTTGAGGAGGTTGTCAGCAAAGAGCAAATAGGATGTCTTGAAGAGCTGAATCTATTGAGGACCCAGGAAGGGGTTCTGCATCTGAACCGTGGCAGTGAAGGAATTAGGACTTGACAAAGTGTTGGGCTGTGACTGTTAGGATATCAGGACACGTTAAGGTTGTTAAGGGTTTTAAGGCCTGAGGTGAGATTTTTTTTTTTTTATTTTTTTAGCTCGACTCCTAGCTTTTGAACATTTCTCCTGGTTGCCCAGACTCTATCAGTCAGTACTTCTCCAAGTGTGGACTAGGTTCTTCTAGAGGCACTTGAGATGTTTAGGAGCTTAAGGTATTTGAAAGCAGTATAGGCAGGACCTTAAAGAACACCGGGGCTCTGGATACCTTCTGATGCCCTCTGGGTCCTGCCTGTATTAATGAGAAAAATCTTAACACTTCTCCCTGGGCTACCTCTTTTTCGTTGACAAAGAATAAGCTTCCTGGGCAAGGCCTCTGGCCCTTTGGCAAACCCTAGTTGTAGTGTGTAAATAGGATTTAAAAGCGTTATTTTCATAGAACTCATTTCCGATATCCCGGGCTGCAAGGGCTCCCCCTTTTCTGGAGATAGATAGAGAGAGAGATAGATAGATAGATAGATAGATAGATAGATAGATAGATAGATTTTTAGTTTAAGCAAATTCATTCCAGTGATAAAAATTAGTAAATTTGCTAATCATGTTGAGTAACATGTAGCTGGTGGTCTGTGCATCAGTCAGAAACCTTCATGGCAACATGGAGTAACTCAAGTTTGGGAAACAGTAGGTTAGACTGTAGAGCAGAAGGGGGCCCTTGCCAAATCTCTGCATAGCAAAGTTGGGGCTCTGTCTGAGTTCTGGGGGGGGGGTCTGGGTCCACTGCTGTCCCCGGCCACAGCCTGATGCTCAGCTCCTTGCCTCCCGCAGAGATCCGCATGCAGCTGGTGGAGCAGTTCAAATGCCTGGAGCAGCAGTCAGAGTCGCGGCTGCAGCTGCTGCAAGACCTGCAGGAGTTCTTCCGCAGGAAAGCTGAGATCGAGCTGGAGTACTCCCGAAGCCTGGAGAAGCTGGCTGAGCGCTTCTCCTCCAAGATCCGCAGCTCCCGGGAACACCAGTTCAAGTGAGAAGTTGGCTGTGGGTCCTGAGGTGGGAGGTAGCGCCGGGCAGGAGGGCTGTTGGCAGAGGCAATGAGCGGAGGAGGCCAAGAGTGGATGAGG
This sequence comes from Peromyscus californicus insignis, assembly GCF_007827085.1. Taxonomy (NCBI): domain Eukaryota; kingdom Metazoa; phylum Chordata; class Mammalia; order Rodentia; family Cricetidae; genus Peromyscus; species Peromyscus californicus. The sequence continues at coordinate 127,561,762 of NW_026294584.1, read as the reverse complement.
AGGCCAGGACTGGACCTTGACCTGTGAGGTCCTGCGAGGTGCTGGGTTCTGCGGCTTCCAGGAGCTCGTTGTTCTCATGCACCAGTTAAAGGTGGAGATGACTTCCATGCAGAAGGCTGCTGTAGAGAGTAGATGAGTGACTTGGAGCTGCCTTTGTTTATGCCCAGCTGAGACTCCGTACCTCCTTTCAGCACATCATGACTTCATCTGGTTGACTTTTACTTGGGTATCAGCTCAGCTTCTGTGTCCTTAGAATAGACGTCTTTTCATGGACTGGGTCCATAGAGTATCCTCCTTCCTTGCTGTTCTGGAGGACCTCAGTACCTAAACACTGTCCTACCTTTTTATTTACGGCACACAGACCCTCTGATATCCTAACTGCTCAAACCCCAAACTCTGAGTGCTGAGGGTCTCTATCTGACCAGGCAGGTTCTGAAGACCTGTAGTTACACCCTGAATTGCTGCTGGAGCTATCCACAGTGGGTGTGCACCGCTGGGGTCTTATCACCTGCCCCTCCTTCCTCTTGATTTGAAACCAGCTCCCCTTACATCCTAAGTGTGAGCGTGGAGGAGAGGGGGAGGGCAGGTCTTGAGGACACAGGGGTCCCTTATTCCCTCACCTTGTCTATAATGAGCCCCACTAGCCCCTCATGGGTTCATTAACTCAGCCACCAGACGGATGGGTGCCCCAGCTGGCAGTTGGACCAAGTGGGCTGCTTGTCTCACTATCAAAGTCTAATTAGGGGGGTCACCCAGGCCAGTGCAGCTGGGGTAGACCCTCTACGTGATGCTAATGTGATGGTCCAGCCCTGATGGCTTTTGGTTTTTTTTTTTTTGGTTTTTCAAGACAGGGTTTCTCTGTGTAGCTTTGCGCCTTTCCTGGAACTCACTTGGTAGTCCAGGCTGGCCTCGAACTCACAGAGATCCACCTGCCTCTGCCTCCCGAGTGCTGGGATTAAAGGCGTGAGCCACCACCACCCGGCCTGATGGCTTTTGGAAGTTGAGTTTTCTGGGCAGGCTGACTCACCTTGGACTCCAGGGTGCTCAGTGACCTGGCTGCTGCTTCCGTTCACAGGGTCTGTGCTGTGCTCTGGGCCTTCAGCCGAGATGTCGTGAGAAGCCAGGCTGTCTTACAGATTCTTCACTGAAGGGTGCTTCTTGGCAGCTTGTTTTATTCTCACTGCAGTGAGCTTAGCTGAGGAGGGAAAAGGGAGGAGGGGAAGGAAAGAGCAGGAAGGAGGGGAGGGTGAGGTTTATTAATTCTTGGTTTGCGCACTTTACATGAGAGATTTGACTCAAAGAGGGAATTGATTTGCTGAAGATACCACTGCAAGTTAGGGACAGAATTGGGGCTGAAACCCAGGTCCTTCTGCTCTAGGTCAGGGTGTTTTCTTTTGTCCTATGGGTACTTCTCCCTAAGGCCCACGCTTTTCCTAATCTGCTGTGGGGATGTTTACAGTTGTGGAAGGTGCTAAATTTAGGGCCAGACCTAGCTAGGTTGAGTTCCATGTGGCACTTTGTAGCTAGAGTTTTTCTCTCCAGGTCCTGCCAAGCCCTGGCAGTCCTGTAGCCCACTTATAAAATAAACATACAGACACTTGTATTATTTAAACTGCTCGGCCATTAGCTCAGGCCTACCATTGTCTAGCTCTTACTCTTATATTCAGCCCATTTCTGTTAATCTGTATGTCGCCATGTGTTCCGTGGCTTTACCTGCTGTCTTTACATGCTGCTCCCTGGACGGCAGGCTGGCATCCCCTCCAGACTTCCACTTCCCAGCCTCTCTTCTCTGTTTGTCCTGCCTATCCTATACTTCCTGCCTGGCTACTGGCCAATCAGCGTTTTATTTATTCACAACATACAGGACATCCCACAGCAGCACTTGATTTAAAGAAAGGCCTAGGGGCTGTCATGGTGGCTCAACCGTCTAAGGGGCTTGCTGCCATTCCTGACAACTTGTGTTTGATCCCCAGAACCCATATGGTAGAAGGAGAGACTGACTTCTTGTCCCCTGTGTCCACAAAAGGCTTGGCCTATTGTGGTGATATTTTAATTGTGCTGAAATGTGATTTTATTTGTATGTTAATAAATAAAATTTGCCTGGAGATCAGAGGTCATTAGCAAGCCAGGAATAGAAGTCAGGTGGTGGTAGCTCATGCCCTTAATCCGATCACAAGGCAGGCAGAGTCTCTGTATGGTCAAGGACACAGCCAAGCGTGGTGACCCTTGAGTCTTTAATCCCAGTACCAACCATAGAGACCAGGAGGTCTGTATAGACAGGCAGTGATGAGGAAGTCATGCAGCTAGGCTTAGAGCCAATGAGAAGGCCGAGCAGAAAAGCAATAAAACACAAGACACACAGGAAGAAGGTCTCTCTCTGAGGAGAAGGATGGCAGTGAGTGGTAAGATAAAGGTAGTCTTGGCTGTTCGCTAATGCTCTGATCTCTTGGGCTTTTAACTCTGTATTTGGCTCTGGGTTGGTACAAATGTTTCTTGAATAAATGTCCAGTGGTAATTAGAGCTGCCATAGTGGGCAGTGTATCTTTTGACTTCCTCAGATTGGTGAAACCGTTTGAGCAAATTCCCCACTCAGGTGTCTGGTACTTGGTGCTGCGGTGCTGTGAGGACAGAGTGACCTTGACAGTAGCCTTCTGGCTGGGGAATGGGGACCACCAAGGGGCCAGTGTGTAAGGCTTGGTAAAATAGAGGCTTCTCCAAAATGCAGAGTTTGTGGCCTCCCCCGGCCTCCTGCATCAGAAGCTCTGGGGCAGCAGCAAGCCTTTCTGGGGGTTCTGGTGACCAGCCACTTTGATGGTTTTCTAGATGACAAATGGTTTCAGTCTTTTTGTGGGCTACACTGGCCTACCTTCCTAGTCACCAGCATAGAAGTCACGGTCTTGCCCTTTCTGGAGGGGCCTGCAGGAGCCTGGCTTTTCCTTCTGATGGGCTGGAACCAGGAACATCCCCTGGGCAGGAAGATGCCCTGGAGGGCAGCACATAGGGGCCTGGCCCTGCTTCTCAGGTGGGTGGGTGGTCTGGTCCAAACAAGATGGCTACGTCTGCAGAGGCAGAGGTTTCCTGTGACCAAGACTTTTCCCAAGAGCTGTATATTCTAAAACACCAATACTTTGACATACTTGGTAGAGGAAGAAAAAAAAGAAAAGAAAAGAAAACGAATTCTGTATTTGGGGATCACTGACTAGTCTGGAACTCACTATGTAAACCAGGCTGGCCTTGAACTCACAGAGATCTACCCATCTCTGCCTCTTGGGTGCTGGGACTAAAGGTGTGCACTGTCATGCCCAGCCCACTGACAGCTCTTAACAGCTGAGTACAGTGTGTGGAAGGCTCTGAGAGGTTTGTACGAAGACTGTTGTCTTCTTTCTGAAAGCAAGGTGACCATAGGATTTCCCCTTCCTAGGATAAGTAGTTATACTTTGCAAACTAGGGCTCTCTGGGACCCCATATTCAAAGCTCTGTTCTTTACAAACCCCGAAGTGTAATGGCATTCCACTCAAACAGTGCCCTGTATTTGGGGTGTCAGGGCCCCTTTTATTCTGACTCCTTTGGTTTTTCAGTAGTTCTTGGTTTTAGGGGAAAATGCCTCAAGACAATCCCCTGTCCAAGGTTAAGTGATGCTGGCTGCTCTGTGAACCACAGAGAAAAGCAGCAGAGAATTCTATTTAAACACATTACAAGTATTTGGGGGAAAAGCCAGAGTTTGGGAAGAGCTAGGCGGTGCTTGGCTAGACACTGCATAATATTCTGTGCAGATATTCAGTGCCAGCGCATTGGGAGTGTCTTCCAGCTCCACAGAGCAGTTGAGAGGGAGGATCCCACCTGGCTTCCTTTCCAAGAAAGCACTCTTTACTGGGGAAGAAGTGCCATAGTTTTCACAGCTGCAGCATGTCTTAAAACGATAGTATTCAGCGTTCCAGGTTATTCTTGACAGAAAAGCATTTTTGCAATGTGTAATTTGAAGTTGGTGTGCAGAGAACCCAGGGTTGAAGGTCTGAGCAGAAGAGATAGGGATGGAGGAAGCCCTCAGATTGGGCTTGTGTTTCTACTGATAATTATGACTGCTCCCATGTCCAAAGTCACACCAATAAGTTGTTTGATTTTCCATGTTTCCTCGTGTCTACCTTACCTTGTGCCACGTTCTCTCCAAGGTTAACAGCAGTCACCCTCTTAGTGGCACTTTTGTGACATGCAGAACAGATACATCTTTATCTTCATAGTTGACACTGGTAAGGTTTGGGGAGATTGATTTGCCGAGGACACAGCTTTAGTTGTAGATGATACAGGCAGGATTTGCATCTTGGTTTGCAGACTCCAAGTGCAAAGTGCCTCTGGCTGTGCCGCTGCACGGCAGGTCTGTTTCCTTGGCTCTCTGCCCGGGTTAGTGCTTGCTAAGGGTCACCATCTAACCAGACCTGTGTGAGCATCAGGGGTCTGGGAAAGGCTCTTGTGCAAAGTCTCTCTTCTGGCTTGGCTAGTTGTGGGTCTCAGGTCAGATTAGCGAGGAACCAAACAGTTTCTAGATCGGGCATGCCACCTTCATCCTGCTAGGTACTTGAAGCAAGGGGGGCATTTCTAATCTGTCTCTGTCTCTTTATCTGTCTCTGCGTCTGTCTTTCTCTGTCTCTTTCTGTGTCATAACACAGTACAGAACTGAGCAGTGCTCCTCAAAATAAAGGAAGGCTCACTGGTGCTGCCTGAGCCATAACTTCAATTCTCTTTCAGCCTTGAGGAGAAAGCCTCCTTGGTGCTCTTGCAGTGGTAATGCCTCTCTAATCTTTCCACAAACCTCAGGCTTCTGTACCTGCCCAAGAATGCATTATGCTGTTTGTCTCCCTTAACGGTACTTTCTCAGTTACCTTCTATTTATGGCAAGCATTTTAAAAAAGAAAACTATGACTAGGGAAAGTTTTCTGTAAATATAAAGAAAAAGACAACAAGAGACTGGAGAGATGGCTCCATGGGTAAGAATATTCTGTATTTGAGTGTGAAGATCTGAGTTCAGATTCACAAAACCACCCACCTAAAGACCATGTGTGCTTACATATGTCTATGACAGCACTTTAGAGAGGGAGGAGTCAGGAGGATCCCTGGGGCTAGTCACCACCCCATCTCTAGGTTCAATGGGAGACCTTGCCTAGTCACCAGCCCATCTTTAGGTTCAATGGGAGACCTTGTCTAGTCACCAACCCATCTCTAGGTTCAATGGGAGACCTTGTCTAGTCACCAACCCATCTCTAGGTTCAATGGGAGACCTTGCCTAGTCACCAGCCCATCTCTGGGTTCAGTGGGAGACCTTGCCTCAAGGGAATAAAGTGTAAAGTGGTAGAAAAGGATGCCTGGTGTCCTCCTTTGGCCTCTGTGTGTGCATGGGTATGTGCATATCACACACACACACACACACACACACACACACACACACACACACACACACATCTGTGTTGTAGCTAGAGTTTTCCTGCCTGGCCCACAGTCAGGACAAAATCTCTCACCTGCCAGTCCCACAGTCACTCAGACCCAACCAAGTAAACACAGACACTTATATTGGTTACAAACTGTATGGCCGTGGCAGGCTTCTTGCTAACTGTTCTTACAGCTTAAATTAATCCATTTCTATTAATCTATACCTTGCCACATGGCTCATGGCTTACCAGTATCTTTACATGTTGTTTCTCATCATGGCGGCTGGCAGTGTCTCCCCTTCTCAGCCTTCCACTTCCCCGTTTTTTCTCCTCCTTGTCCCGCCTATACTTCCTGCCTGGCCACTGACCAATCAGTGATTTATTTATTGACCAATCAGCAACACATTTGACATACAGACCATCCCACAGCACTTCCCCTTTTCTTTTCTTAAAAAGGAAGGTTTTAACCTTTACACATCTCCAAAGTCAGCTTGGTATATTTGGGAATTTGGGCGTAGCTTCTCTTACTACTTCCTGCTGGAGGGGGGCGCTGTATCTTCTGGGGAAACAAAGAAAATTTTAGGATCATGGAGTAGTCCGTGAGACTGTATCGTCTGAGCCAGTTGCCTTGAAACGGTTCTGGATGTTGGATCATCTGGGCCATGGTGTCATCAGAGACCTTTCAGGGGGTCTTGGCTGGTCAAACCTGATGTATCTTAATCTGGAACAAATCCATAGCCTCTGGCTTTCTGTGGAAACAAAAGCAGAGCCTCTTTTCCAAAGCAACATATCCTTATATCCAAATTTTGAAGTCAAGATACCTTTAAAATATCCATATTGGTTTAACTCAACAGCTTTTACAATCAAATGTTTTTTTGCAGTTACGAATATCAAAGAGAACATAATCCAGATTCTCTGTGTGGTAGCCATCTTTACGTGGCTTATTTTTTTATATTAGCTTGAGCCTATTGCTTTAAACTGCAGCCTTCTAAGCCTGAAACGGCGCTGGCGCTGCTGGCTCTACCCACTTCAGCTTCCCAACATGGCGGTGATACATTTTCCGCCAGCTCTGGGAGCCATCAACTCTCAGAAATAGTGGGTCTATGCTTCTATCAAAGCAGCGTGTAGCCCAGAAACCTCTTTTTTTTTTTTTGTTTTGTACTAGCAAAGGCTAAATCCACCACACAGCTTAATGTGCCACTTGCAGAGGCCTCATTCCCACCATACTGTAGGTCGAGCGCGCACGCTAGGAACCCGCCAGTAGCTCAAACCGGCAGCTGCCGCTCATTTGAGAGAGACAATTAGGAACTGTTTTTAGCTCCATCTTAGAATCTTTTTTTCTCAGTTTTTAGGTGGAAACTCTTGCCACCACGTTGTGCGCCATTTGTAGCTAGAGTTTTCCTGCCTGGCCCACAGTCAGGACAAATCTCTGACACCCGCCAGTCCCACAGCCATTCAGACCCAACCAAGTAAACACAGAGACTTATATTGGTTACAAACTGTATGGCCGTGGCAGGCTTCTTGCTAACTGTTCTTACAGCTTAAATTAATCCATTTCTATTAATCTATACCTTGCCACGTGGCTTGTGGCTTACCGGTACTTCACATGCTGTTTCTCATCATGGCGGCTGGCAGTGTCTCTCCCACCCAGCTTCCTGTTCTCTCAATTCTCCTCTCTGTTAGTCCCGCCTATACTTCCTGCCTGGCCACTGACCAATCAGTGATTTATTTATTGACCAATCAGCAACACATTTGACATACAGACCATCCCACAGCACACAGACACACACACGCATGCACACACACACTTAAAATTAAAATCAAAGGTAGATATTGAGCCTGGGTTTGGGGATGTGATAATTCTGATGTTAGCAAAAGCTTATGCTGGGGCCCATTTCCAGTTCCTTGTAGAAAATTATCACCTTCCCTGACCTCCAGCTTCTATCCTGCAGCTCCTATAAGCTCAAATGTCTATCATTTCTATGTTCTATTGTCCCTGGTCCACCTTCCCTCCCCTGCAACATCTCTCTTCCTTCTTCTGCCATTTCAACCTTCTATCTTCAGCCATCTATCAGCTCCAGATTCCATCATCTGTATCTCCCAGCATCAATTTTCCATCACTGTTGCATTCATTCATTCCTAATTCCTATCTTCCACCTCCCACCATCTTCCACCTCCCATCATCTTCCACCTCCCACCATCTTCCACCTCCCACCATCTTCCACCTCCCACCATCTTCCACCTCCCACCATCTTCTACCTCCCACCATCTTCCACCTCCCACCATCTTCCACCTCCCATCACCTTCCATCATCTTCCTCCTCCCATCATCTTCCACCTCCCATCACCTTCCATCATCTTCCACCATCTTCCTCCTCCCATCATCTTCCACCTCCCACCATCTTCCACCTCCCACCATCTTCCACCTCCCACCATCTTCCACCATCTTCCTCCTCCCATCATCTTCCACCTCCCACCATCTTCCACCTCCCACCATCTTCCACCTCCCACCATCTTCCACCTCCCACCATCTTCCACCTCCCATCATCTTCCACCTCCCATCATCTTCCACCTCCCACCATCTTCCACCTCCCATCATCTTCCACCTCCCATCATCTTCCATCATCTTCCACCATCTTCCTCCTCCCATCATCTTCCACCTCCCATCATCTTCCATCATCTTCCTCCTCCCATCACCTTCCATCATCTTCCACTTCCCATCATCTTCCACCATCTTCCTCCTCCCATCATCTTCCACCTTCCCTCATCGTCCACCTCCCATCATCTTCCACCATCTTCCTCCTCCCATCATCTTCCACCTTCCCTCATCGTCCACCTCCCATCATCTTCCACCTCCCACCATCTTCCACCTTCCATATTCTGTCATCAGTTTCCTTTTCTCTCCTGTAGCAGGACTCTTGAAGCTCATCTTGCAGTGTGCTCTTTGTGATGGCTGCAGCCCCTTCTCCTCTTCCTAGTTTTCCATCTGGTTTTCACTGCTCCCACACACGTTCCCCGGAATCCTCAGCCCATAATCAGTGAATTACAAGCTCTCAACCAGGTTGTAACTTATTTGTGTGTGTATATACATACATATGTACATATTACATATGCATCAACAGAACCCTATTTCTGTATTAAGAACGATGAGTAGATTTAAAGGGTACGATGTATGTAGCAGTTTAGTTTTGTCTCCATTCCATCAGGTAGTTAGAATAAGAGTGGGTTTTAAGAATTATATAGGACCTTATACTTTGCAAATTCATTCACCAATCTTTAGTTCATACATCCTTCTAAGAATTCTGGTGGAACACAGAGTCAGAGGAGGTGGCATCACCCCTTTGGGACATACAAGGGATTTGAAAGCCAGGCTCAATGGGTCCTAACTCAGGACCCATGGTTGAAGGATGAAATAACTGGCCAGGTGAGCCTTGGGTAGGCCCTTCCTCTGCTTGGTTCTATATAAACAACATGTCACATCCATTTTTCTCTTAGATAAACTGAGACACAGAGGCTTGCAGAGAAGGAGATGGAGAGGTTGCTCAGGTGTTTCCTAATGGGGCAGGGGTTTTCATTTCAGGACTTGACCAAAGACAGGGATCTGGTTTGTGAAGAGGGTGTCAACTGCAGGGACTTATGCTCTCTTGATCCCAAGATCCCAGGACACTGGATTTAGATCCACGTGCCTCTGGGGTTCTGCAGGCTTGGAGCTGGGTTCTGTTTGCTAAGCGGAATTTTCCAGCCCCCAGTCGGGAAGCTGGCAGAGCTAGCTTGCTGCTAATTTCATTTTCCTACCTTACCAGCTTGGCAAAGCTTGGCCTCTCCAGCTTCAGTCTCTTGGAACCTCATTCCCACCTTTCTTAGCCAAAGAAAGCAAGCAAGCTGTGACTCACCAGAAATGTTCATTGCTAGTTTCTAGCCATAAAAAAAGAAAATATGTACATCTGTGGAAGTTCTGCCCTTATGTCCTAGCTCAGCAGCTTCTGCCTGCCGAGGAGAGGCTTGGATGCAGGATGAGAAAAGCCAAGGAGTCGCTCACAGTGGGGCTGAGAGAGGGAAGGCTGGCTCCCTTCATTTTGGTGCCTTCTAAAAAGGGGACTGTAGCAAGCAAAGGTAGCAGAGGGGGCTAGGTATCAGGCCCAGGGACCCTTTTGAAAAAGAACAGGTGACCCCAGGAAAAGGAGAGTGGAAGCAGAGGTTCCTGAGGACCTCCATCCTGATCTGTCACCTGTGCTCTGGATATTGTTTTCTGCAGTCCCAGGGTAATGCAGACGGTACATGGGACAAGGCAGCAGGTACCCCAGGGCCCAGCAGCCCTGCAGGCCCCCAGCCTCACAATACATCATTATTATCCTACTCATCCTTTTGTTTTTGTTTTTCGAGACAGGGTTTCTCTGTGTAGTTTTAGTGTCTATCCTGGGTTTTGCTCTGTAGACAAGGCTGGCCTCGAACTCACAGAGATCCGCCTGGCTCTGCTTCCCGAGTGCTGGGATTAAAGACATATGCCACCACCGCCCAGCGCTATCCTGCCCATCTTGATTCCTAGGCTTCGTCCACGTTGGTCTTTACTTAGTCCCTTAAATACATGCACCAAATTCTCTGCCCCTAAGAGAGGCCACTCTTCTAGTACTTTCCCTTAACCCCCTCTAATTCTTCTTAGAAGCCCACCTTACCTACTCCTTCCTCTTAGACACTTCAGTGAACCTCAAAGTCAAGCCTCAAGTCCCTTGCTCTGGGCTCTTATGGCATATATGCCCCTTTACTCTAGCACTTTCTGCCAATTTAATTCTATACACACCTGAGATGCCTCCGGTGAGTCTGTCTTCCCCCAGCACACTGTCTACTGTGTGGAGAACAGGAGCCACACATGTACTCATGGTCATCTTGGAACCCGACCCTACAGAACGCACATCATAAAGACATTGCACAGATGAGCCACTGAAGAGTGACCAGGGAGCCCTTTTCTGGGGTTTTGTGGCATGGTTTGAGTAGCAAGGCCACAAGCATAGGTGACCTGTGTATTGTCACATTGCTAGAGGGAAGACATAGGAGAGCACCACATGCAGGTCCAGGTATCTTTCTCTTTCACCTTAGTGGCTCTTATTGGTGGCCCAGTGAGGTAGTGAGGGCCTGGTACCATTGTGATGGAGGCCACAGATGCCAACCTTCTACAGAAGGGCTAGCTCTAACTCTTGGCTATGGATAGCCCACCTGGCATATTAGTTGCTTTTGGTTGCTGTGATAAACACCATGATCAAAAGCAACCTATGGAAGAAAAAAATTATTTTGTCAGCTTATGGTTCCAAAAGGGAGTCCATAGTGGCTAAGAAGGTATGGCAGCGGACAGCCATGGCAAAAAACTGAGCGATCATATCTTTAACCACAAACATAAAGCAAAGAGTGAGAACTGTAAGTGGGGTGAGACTGTAAACTCCCCAAAACTGTCCCCAGTGATGTCCTTCCCCCAGCAAGGCTGCACCTCTCCAGACAGCACTTAGCCAGGGACCAGGGGTTCAGACAGAGGAGCTGATGGAGGACATTCTTCGTTCAAGCCTCCGTGTCCAGCTCTTTGTCTGCGTGAGCTGGGCCTCACACATACGAGTGCAAACAGGGCAGAGAGGGGTGGGAAGGCAGAGCTAGCTGTTCCCGTGCTGGGTGGAGCTTCAGAGTGAGTGTCTGCTTGGAAGGCACACAGGGCTCACTGGCCTTGCCTGTCCCTTCCTTGTTGCCTCTCGGACTGCGGCTTTGTCAAACTCTCCGGGGGAGATGTTGCTCCCCTCCCAGCCAAACCTCTAACCTTTTTTTTATTCCCCAAAAGCCAATTCTGCTTCCCTGGGTGCCCAGCCAGAAAATGGGTGCTGTCCCGGAGTCTTCTTCCCCAACCCCAACCCTTCTCAGTTGGCCCCCAAGTCCAGCCAATACCCAGGCACTGAGTCCTTCAACTTCTCTCTTGGTCCCTGGACGTTGCCCCTGTCCTCCCAGGGTCCCACTGTCAGGGCTGAAAAAATGCTTTGACCCCTTTATGCCTTTGCTCTAGATCAGGGGTTTTCAACCTGTGGGTCACGACCCCTTTTGGGGAAAACAACCCTTTCAGAGGATTCACCCAAGACCTTCAGAAAACACAGATATTTACATTACGATTCATCACAGTAGCAAAATTACATTTATGAAGTAGCAGTGAAAATAACTTTATGGCTGGGGATCACCACAACATGAGGACTGTATTAAGGGGTCGCAGTGTTAGGGAGGTTGAGAACCACTGCTCTAGACCCTTCTATTGCTCCCTGATGACTTCAGGATGAAGCTCAAACTCTTTAACGGTACTTAAAGGCCCTTTGCTATTGGTCTCTACCATATTCCCTAGCCACGTTTGTCACTCTGGGTCTCACCCCAGAGCATCATGCGGGGTCCCTAAGCTGCCCTGCAGCCCACCAGCATGCTCTTTTCTCCTTTTTGCTGGCCCTTAGGTAATAGTTCTCCACCCAGAAGGCTCTGCTCTGGGCACGTCCACTCCAGCCTTTGATCCTCAGTCTAGAAAGGGCTATCTGAAAGAAGACAGCAATGACCACCTTACTTCCCGGTCTGGTATGGGGAGGCTCTGCAGCCTCCCTCCCATGGATACAATTAATGAGGCTACAGCATCGTCTTCTGTCTCTCATGCATCTTTCTTACTTAAAAGTAGAAGGCTCATGCGGAGGCTCACCAGAGAATTTGAGCTTCTACACACACAGCACCTGGATGAACTAGTTCATGTGTACATGAGCAAAA